>NW_027142236.1:1104375-1472500 GCF_036365525.1 Heterodontus francisci
TTGTTTAATACACACGGGACATGTTACCAGGTGAACAGGATAAGTGAGGAGAGTGTGTTCCCCTGATTGTTTAGTACACACGGGACATGTTACCAGGTGAACATTATAAGTGAGGAGAGTGTGTTCCCCTGATGGTTTAATACACACGGGACATGTTACCAGGTGAACAGTATAAGTGAGGAGAGTGTGTTCCTCTGATGTTTTAATACACACAGGACATGTTACCAGGTGAACAATATAAGTGAAGAGAGTGTGTTCCCCTGATTGTTTAAAGCACACAGGACATGTTACCAGGTGAACAGTATAAGTGAAGAGAGTGTGTTCCCCTGATTGTTTAATGTACACAGGACATGTTACCAGGTGAACAGTATAAGTGAGGAGAGTGTGTTCCCCTGATTGTTTAATGTACACAGGACATGTTACCAGGTGAACAGTATAAGTGAAGAGAGTGCTTTCCCCTGATTGTTTAATGTACACAGGACATGTTACCAGGTGAACAGTATAAGTGAAGAGACTGTTTTCCCCTGATTGTTTAATGTACACAGGACATGTTACCAGGTGAACATTATAAGTGCGGAGACTTTGTTCCCCTGATTGTTTAATCTACACGGGACATGTTACCAGGTGAACAGTATAAGTGAAGAGAGTGTGTTCCCCTGATTGTTTAATGTACACAGGACATGTTACCAGTTGAACAGTATAAGTGAGGAGAGTGTGTTCCCCTGATTGTTTAATACACAAAGGACATGTTACCAGGTGAACATTATAAGTGCGGAGAGTTTGTTCCCCTGATTGTTTAATACACACAGGACATGTTACCAGGTGAACAGGATAAGTGAGGAGAGTGTGTTCCCCTGATTGTTTAATACACACGGGACATGTTACCAGGTGAACAGTATATGTGAGGAGCGTGTGTTCCCCTGATTGTTTAATACACACGGGACATGTTACCAGGTGAACAGTATAAGTGAGGAGAGTGTGTTCCCCTGATTGTTTAATACACACGGGACATGTTACCAGGTGAACAGTATAAGTGAGGAGAGTGTGTTCCCCTGATTGTTTAATACACACGGGACATGTTACCAGGTGAACAGTATAAATGAGGAGAGTGTGTTCCCCTGATTGTTTAATACACACGGGACATGTTACCAGGTGAACAGTATAAGTGAGCAGAGTGTGTTCCCCTGATTGTTTAATGCACACAGGACATGTTACCAGGTGAACAGTATAAGTGAGGAGAGAGTATTCCCCTGATGGTTTAATGTACACAGGTCATGTTACCAGGTGAACATTATAAGTGAGGAGAGTGTGTTCCCCTGATTGTTTAATACACACAGGACATGATACCAAGTGAACAGTAAAAGTGAGGAGAGTGTGTTCCCCTGATTGTTTAATATACACGGGACATGTTACCAGGTGAACAGTATAAGTGATGAGAGTGTGTTCCCCTGATTGTTTATTATACACGGGACATGTTACCAGCTGAACTGTATAAGTGAGGAGAGTGTGTTCCCCTGATTGTTTAATGCACACAGGACATGTTACCAGGTGAACAGTATAAGTGAGGAGAGTGTGTTCCCCTGATTGTTTAATATACACGGGTTATGTTACCAGGTGAACATTATACGTGCGGAGAGTTTGTTCCCCTGATTGTTTAATACACACAGGACATGTTACCAGGTGAGCAGTGTAGGTGAGGAGAGTGTGTTCCCCTGATAGTTTAATGTACTTGGGACATGTCACCAGGTGAACAGTATCAGTGAGGAGAGTGTGTTCCCCTGATTGCTTAATACACACGGGACATGTCACCAGGTGAACAGTAAAAGTGTGGAGACTGTGTTCCAGTGATTGTTTAATGCACAGAGGACATGTTACCAGGTGAACAGTATAAGTGAGGAGAGTGTGTTCCCCTGATTGTTTAATACACACGGGACATGTTACCAGGTGAACAGGATAAGTGAGGAGAGTGTGTTCCCCTGATGGTTTAATACACACGGGACATGTTACCAGGTGAACAGTATATGTGAGGAGCGTGTGTTCCCCTGATTGTTTAATACACACGGGACATGTTACCAGGTGAACAGTATAAGTGAGGAGAGTGTGTTCCCCTGATTGTTTAATACACACGGGACATGTTACCAGGTGAACAGTATAAGTGAGGAGAGTGTGTTCCCCTGATTGTTTAATACACACGGGACATGTTACCAGGTGAACAGTATAAATGAGGAGAGTGTGTTCCCCTGATTGTTTAATACACACGGGACATGTTACCAGGTGAACAGTATAAGTGAGGAGAGTGTGTTCCCCTGATTGTTTAATGCACACAGGACATGTTACCAGGTGAACAGTATAAGTGAGGAGAGAGTATTCCCCTGATGGTTTAATGTACACAGGTCATGTTACCAGGTGAACAGTATAAGTGAGGAGAGTGTGTTCCCCTGATTGTTTAATACACACAGGACATGATACCAAGTGAACAGTAAAAGTGAGGAGAGTGTGTTCCCCTGATTGTTTAATATACACGGGACATGTTACCAGGTGAACAGTATAAGTGATGAGAGTGTGTTCCCCTGATTGTTTATTATACACGGGACATGTTACCAGCTGAACTGTATAAGTGAGGAGAGTGTGTTCCCCTGATTGTTTAATGCACACAGGACATGTTACCAGGTGAACAGTATAAGTGAGGAGAGTGTGTTCCCCTGATTGTTTAATATACACGGGGTATGTTACCAGGTGAACATTATACGTGCGGAGAGTTTGTTCCCCTGATTGTTTAATACACACAGGACATGTTACCAGGTGAGCAGTGTAGGTGAGGAGAGTGTGTTCCGCTGATAGTTTAATGTACCTGGGACATGTCACCAGGTGAACAGTATCAGTGAGGAGAGTGTGTTCCCCTGATTGTTTAATACACACGGGACATGTCACCAGGTGAACAGTAAAAGTGTGGAGACTGTGTTCCGGTGATTGTTTAATGCACAGAGGACATGTTACCAGGTGAACAGTGTAAGTGAGGAGAGTGTGTTCCCCTGATTGTTTAATGCACACGGGACATGTTACCAGGTGAACAGGATAAGTGAGGAGAGTGTGTTCCCCTGATGGTTTAATACACACGGGACATGTTACCAGGTGAACAGTACAAGTGAGGAGAATGTGTTCCCCTGATGGATTAACACACACGGGAAATGTTACCAGGTGAACATTATAAGTGAGGAGAGTGTGTTCCCCTGATGGTTTAATACACACGGGACATGTTACCAGGTGAACAGTATAAGTGAGGAGTTTATGTTCCCCTGATGGATTAACACACACGGGAAATGTTACCAGGTGAACAGTATAAGTGAGGAGAGTGTGTTCCCCTGATGGTTTAATACACACGGGACATGTTACCAGGTGAACAGTATAAGTGAGGAGAGTGTGTTCCTCTGATGTTTTAATACACACAGGACATGTTACCAGGTGAACAATATAAGTGAAGAGAGTGTGTTCCCCTGATTGTTTAAAGCACACAGGACTTGTTACCAGGTGAACAGTAAAAGTGAAGAGAGTGTGTTCCCCTGATTGTTTAATGTACACAGGACATGTTACCAGGTGAACAGTATAAGTGAAGAGACTGTTTTCCCCTGATTGTTTAATGTACACAGGACATGTTACCAGGTGAACAGTATAAGTGAGGAGAGTGTGTTCCCCTGATTGTTTAATAGACACGGGACATGTTACCAGGTGAACAGTATAAGTGAGGAGAGAGTGTTCCCCTGATTGTTTAATGCACACAGGACATGTTACCAGGTGAACAGTATAAGTGAGGAGAGTGTGTTCCCCTGATTGTTTAATATACACGGGACATGTTACCAGGTGAACAGTATAAGTGAAGAGACTGTTTTCCCCTGATTGTTTAATGTACACAGGACATGTTACCAGGTGAACAGTATAAGTGAGGAGAGTGTGTTCCCCTGATTGTTTAATATACACGGGACATGTTACCAGGTGAACTGTATAAGTGAGGAGAGAGTGTTCCCCTGATTGTTTAATACACACAGGACATGTTACCAGGTGAACAGTATAAGTGAGGAGAGTGTGTTCCCCTGATTGTTTAATGCACACAGGACATGTTACCAGGTGAACAGTATAAGTGAGGAGAGTGTGTTCCCCTGATTGTTTAATATACACGGGACATGTGACCAGGTGAACAGTATAAGCGAGAAGAGTGTGTTCCCCTGATTGTTTAATATACACAGGACATGTTACCAGGTGAACAGTAGAAGTGAGGAGAGTGTGTTCCCCTGATTGTTTAATATAAACAGGACATGTGACCAGGTGAACAGTATAAGCGAGAAGAGTGTGTTCCCCTGATTGTTTAATATACACAGGACATGTTACCAGGTGAACAGTATAAGTGAGGAGAGTGTGTTCCCCTGATTGTTTAATATAAACGGGACATGTGACCAGGTGAACAGTATAAGCGAGAAGAGTGTGTTCCCCTGATTGTTTAATATACACAGGACATGTTACCAGGTGAACAGTATAAGTGAGGAGAGTGTGTTCCCCTGATTGTTTAGTACACATGGGACATGTTACCAGGTGAACAGTATAAGTGAGGAGAGTGTGTTCCCCTGATTGTTTAATATACACAGGACATGTTACCAGGTGAACAGTATAAGTGAGGAGAGTGTGTTCCCCTGATTGTTTAATATACACAGGACATGTTACCAGGTGAACAGTATAAGTGAGGAGAGTGTGTTCCCCTGATTGTTTAGTACACATGGGACATGTTACCAGGTGAACAGTATAAGTGAGGAGAGTGTGTTCCCCTGATTGTTTAATACACACGGGACATGTTACCAGGTGAACAGTAGAAGTGAGGAGAGTGTGTTCCCCTGATTGTTTAATATAAACGGGACATGTGACCAGGTGAACAGTATAAGCGAGAAGAGTGTGTTCCCCTGATGGTTTAATATACACAGGACATGTTACCAGGTGAACAGTAGAAGTGAGGAGAGTGTGTTCCCCTGATTGTTTAATATAAACGGGACATGTGACCAGGTGAACAGTATAAGCGAGAAGAGTGTGTTCCCCTGATTGTTTAATATACACAGGACATGTTACCAGGTGAACAGTATAAGTGAGGAGAATGTGTTCCCATGATTGTTTAATATAAACGGCACATTTTACCAGTTGAACAGTATAAACGAGGAGAGTGTGTTCCGCTGATTGTTTAACATACACGGGACATGCTACCAGTTGAACAGCATAAGCGAGGAGAGTGTGTTCCCCTGATTGTTTAATGCACACGGGACATGTTACCAGGTGAACAGTATAAGTGAGGAGAGTGTGTTCCCCTGATTGTTTAATATACACAGGACATGTTACCAGGTGAACAGTATAAGTGAGGAGAGTGTGTTCCCATGATGCTTTAATATACACAGGACATGTTACCAGGTGAACAGTAGAAGTGAGGAGAGTGTGTTCCCCTGATTGTTTAATATAAACGGGACATGTGACCAGGTGAACAGTATAAGCGAGAAGAGTGTGTTCCCCTGATTGTTTAATATAAACGGGACATGTGACCAGGTGAACAGTATAAGCGAGAAGAGTGTGTTCCCCTGATTGTTTAATATACACAGGACATGTTACCAGGTGAACAGTATAAGTGAGGAGAATGTGTTCCCATGATTGTTTAATATAAACGGCACATTTTACCAGGTGAACAGTATAAACGAGGAGAGTGTGTTCCCCTGATTGTTTAATATACATGGGACATGTTACCAGGTGAACAGTATAAGTGAGGAGAGTGTGTTCCCCTGATTGTTTAATGCACACAGGACATCTTACCAGGTGAACAGTATAAGTGAGGAGAGAGTGTTCCCCTGATGGTTTAATGTACACAGGACATGTTACCAGGTGAACAGTATAAGTGAGGAGAGTGTGTTCCCCTGATTGTTTAATGCACACAGGACATGTTACCAGGTGAACAGGATAAGTGAGGAGAGTGTGTTCCCCTGATTGTTTAATGCACACAGGACTTGTTACCAGGTGAACAGTAAAAGTGAAGAGAGTGTGTTCTTCTGATTGTTTAATGTACACAGGACATGTTACCAGGTGAACAGTATAAGTGAAGAGACTGTTTTCCCCTGATTGTTTAATGTACACAGGACATGTTACCAGGTGAACAGTATAAGTGAGGAGAGTGTGTTCCCCTGATTGTTTAATAGACACGGGACATGTTACCAGGTGAACAGTATAAGTGAGGAGAGAGTGTTCCCCTGATTGTTTAATGCACACAGGACATGTGACCAGGTGAACAGTATAAGCGAGAAGAGTGTGTTCCCCTGATTGTTTAATATACACAGGACATGTTACCAGGTGAACAGTATAAGTGAGGAGAATGTGTTCCCATGATTGTTTAATATAAACGGCACATTTTACCAGGTGAACAGTATAAACGAGGAGAGTGTGTTCCCCTGATTGTTTAATATACATGGGACATGTTACCAGGTGAACAGTATAAGTGAGGAGAGTGTGTTCCCCTGATTGTTTAATGCACACAGGACATCTTACCAGGTGAACAGTATAAGTGAGGAGAGAGTGTTCCCCTGATGGTTTAATGTACACAGGACATGTTACAAGGTGAACAGTATAAGTGAGGAGAGTGTGTTCCCCTGATTGTTTAATGCACACAGGACATGTTACCAGGTGAACAGGATAAGTGAGGAGAGTGTGTTCCCCTGATTGTTTAATGCACACAGGACATGTTACCAGGTGAACAGGATAAGTGAGGAGAGTGTGTTCCCCTGATTGTTTAATGCACACAGGACATCTTACCAGGTGAACAGTATAAGTGAGGAGAGTGTGTTCCCCTGATGGTTTAATATACACGGGACATGTTACCAGGTGAACAGTAGAAGTGAGGAGAGTGTGTTCCCCTGATTGTTTAATATACATGGGACATGTTACCAGGTGAACAGTATAAGTGAGGAGAGTGAGTTCCCCTGATTGTTTAATATCCACAGGACATGTTAGCACGTGAACAGTATAAGTGATGAGAGTGTGTTCCCATGATGGTTTAACATGCACGGGGCATGTTACCAGGTGAACAGTATAAGTGAGGAGAGTGTATTCCGCTGATGGTTTAATACACATGGGACATGTTACCAGCTGAAGAGCAGAAGTGAGGAGAGTGTGTTCCCCTGATTGTTTAATATACAAAGGACATGTTACCAGGTGAACAGTATAAGTGAGGAGAGTATGTTCCCCTGATGGTTAAATACACACAGGACATGTTACCAGGTGAACATTACAGGTGAGGATAGTGTGTTCCCCTGATTGTTTAATATACACGGGACATGTTACCAGGTGAACAATATAAGTGAGGAGAGTTTGTTCCCCTGATGGTTTAATATACACGGGACATGTTACCAGTTGAACAGTATAAGTGAGGAACGTGTGTTCCCCTGATTGTTTAATGCACACGGGACATGTCACCAGGTGAACAGTATAAGTGAGGAGAGAGTGTTCCCCTGATGGTTTAATGTACACAGGACATGTTACCAGGTGAACAGTAGAAGTAAGGAAAGTGTGTTCCCCTGATTGTTTAATACACACAGGACATGTTACCAGGTGAATAGTATAAGTGAGGAGAGTGTGTTCCCCTGATGGTTTAATATACACGGGACATGTTACCAGGTGAACAGTATAAGTGAGGAGAGTGTTTTCCCCTGATTGTTTAATACACACGGGACATGTCACCAGGTGAACAGTATAAGTGAGGAGAGTGTGTTCCGCTGATGGTTTAATAGACACGGGACATGTTACCAGGTGAACAGTATATGTGAGGAGAGTGTGTTCCCCTGATGGTTTAATACACACGGGACATGTCACCAGGTGAACAGTATAAGTGAGAAGAGTGAGTTCCCCTGATTGTTTAATATACACAGGACATGTCACCAGGTGAACAGTATATGTGAGGAGAGTGTGTTCCCCTGTTGTTTTACTATACACGGGACATGTTACCAGGTGAACAGTATAAGTGAGGAGAGTGTTTTCCCCTGATTGTTTAATACACACGGGACATGTCACCAGGTGAACAGTATAAGTGAGGAGAGTGTGTTCCGCTGATGGTTTAATAGACACGGGACATGTTACCAGTTGAACATTATAAGTGAGGAGAGTGTGTTCACCTGATTGTTTAATCCATACGGGAAATGTCACCAGGTGAACAGTATAAGTGAGGAGAGTGTGTTCCCCTGATTGTTTAATATACACTGGACATGTTGCCACGTGAACAGTATAAGTGAGGAGAGTGTGTTCCCATGATGGTTTAACATACACGGGACATGTTACCAGGTGAACAGTATAAGTGAGTGGAGTGTGTTCCCCTGATTGTTTAATGCACAGTTGACATGTTACCAGGTGAACAGTATAAGTGAGTGGAGTGTGTTCCCCTGATTGTTTAATGCACAGTTGACATGTTACCAGGTGAACATTATAATTGAGGAGAATGTGTTCCCCTGATAGTTTAATATGCACGGGACATGTTACCAGATGAAAAGTATAATTGAGGAGAATGTGTTCCCCTGATAGTTTAATATGCACGGGACATGTTACCAGATGAACAGTATAATTGAGGAGAATGTGTTCCCCTGATGGTTTAATACTGACAGGACATGTCACCAGGTGAACAGTATATGAGAGTAGATTGTGTTCCCCTGATGGTTTAATATACACGGGACATGTTACCAGGTGAACTGTATAAGTGAGGAGAGTGTGTTCCCCTGATTGTTTAATGCACATGGGACATGTTACGAGGTGAACAGTATGAGTGAGGAGAGTGTGTTCCCCTGATGGTTTAATACACACGGGAGATGTTACCAGGTGAACAGTATAAGTGAGGAGAGTGTGTTCCCCTGATGGTTTATTACACACGGGACATGTTACCAGGTGAAGAGTATAAGTGAGGAGAGTGTTTTCCCCTGATAGTTTAATACACACGGGACATGTTACCAGGTGAACAGTATAAGTGAGGAGAGTGTGTTCCGCTGATGGTTTAATACACACGGGACATGTTACCAGGTGAACAGTGTATGCGAGGAGAGTGTGTTCCCCTGATGGTTTAATACACACGGGACATATTACCATGTGAACATTATAAGTGAGGAGAGTGTGTTCCGCTGATTGTTTAGTAGACACGGGACATGTTACCAGGTGAACAGTGCATGCGAGGAGAGTGTGTTCCCCTGATGGTTTAATACACACGGGACATATTACCAGGTGAACAGTATAAGTGAGGAGAGTGTGTTCCGCTGATGGTTTAATACACACGGGACATGTTACCAGGTGAACAGTGTATGCGAGGAGAGTGTGTTCCCCTGATGGTTTAATACACACGGGACATATTACCATGTGAACATTATAAGTGAGGAGAGTGTGTTCCGCTGATTGTTTAGTAGACACGGGACATGTTACCAGGTGAACAGTATAAGTGAGGAAAGTGTGTTCCCCTGATTGTTTAATATACATGGGACATGTTACCATGTGAACAGTATAAGTGAGGAGAGTGTGTTCCGCTGATTGTTTAGTAGACACGGGACATGTTACCAGGTGAACAGTATAAGTGAGGAGAGTGTGTTCCCCTGATGGTTTAATATACATGGGACATGTTACCAGGTGAACAGTATAAGCGAGGAGATTGTGTTCCCCTGATTGTTTAATATACACAGGACATGTTACCAGGTGAACAGTATAAGCGAGGATAGTGTGTTCCCCTGATTGTTTAATATACACAGGACATGTTACCAGGTGAACAGTATAAGTGAGGAGAGTGAGTTCCCCTGATTGTTTAATATACACAGGACATGTTAGCACGTGAACAGTATAAGTGATGAGAGTGTGTTCCCATGATGGTTTAACATACACGGGACATGTTACCAGGTGAACAGAATAAGTGAGGAGAGTGTGTTCCCCTGATGGTTTAATATACATGGGACATGTTACCAGGTGAACAGTATAAGTGAGGAGAGTGTATTCCGCTGATGATTTAATACACACGGGACATGTTACCAGGTGAAGAGCAGAAGTGAGGAGAGTGTGTTCCACCGATGGATTAATAGACACGGGACATGTTACCAGGTGAAAAGTATATGTGAGGAGAGTGTGTTCCCCTGATTGTTTAATATACAAAGGACATGTTAACAGGTGAACAGTATAAGTGAGGAGAGTATGTTCCCCTGATGGTTAAATACACACAGGACATGTTACCAGGTGAACATTATAAGTGAGGAGAGTGTGTTCCCCTGATTGTTTAATGCACACAGGACATTTTACCAGGTGAACAGTATAAGTGAGGAGAGTGTGTTCCCCTGATTGTTTAATACACACAGGACATGTTACCAGGTGAACAGTATAAGTGAGGAGAGTGTGTTCCCCTGATTGTTTAATTATACGGGACATGTTACCAGTTGAAGAGTATAAGTGAGGAGCGTGTGTTCCCCTGATTGTTTAATGCACACGGGACATGTTACCAGGTGAACAGGATAAGTGAGGAGAGTGTGTTCCCTTGATTGTTAAATGCACACGGGACATGTTACCAGGTGAACAGGATAAGTGAGGAAAGTGTGTTCCCCTGATTGTTTAATGCACACAGGACATGTTACCAGGTGAACAGTAGAAGTAAGGAAAGTGTGTTCCCCTGATTGTTTAATACACACAGGACATGTTACCAGGTGAACAGGATAAGTGAGGATAGTGTGTTCCCCTGATGGTTTAATGTACACAGGACATGTTACCAGGTGAACAGTAGAAGTAAGGAAAGTGTGTTACCCTGATTGTTTAATACACACAGGACATGTTACCAGGTGAACAGGATAAGTGAGGATAGTGTGTTCCCCTGATTGTTTAATGCACACAGGACATGTTACCAGGTGAACAGTATAAGTGAGGAGAGTGTTCCCCTGATGGTTTAATGTACACAGGACATGTTACCAGGAGAACAGTATAAGTGAGGAGAGTGTGTTCCCCTGATTGTTTAATACACACAGGACATGTTACCAGGTGAACTGTACAAGTGAGGAGATTGTGTTCCCCTGATTGTTTAATGCACACAGGACATGTTACCAGGTGAACAGTATAAGTGAGGAGAGTGTGTTCCCCTGATTGTTTAATATACACGGGACATGTTACCAGTTGAACAGTATAAGTGAGGAGATTGTGTTCCCCTGATTGTCTCATGCACACAGGACATGTTACCAGGTGAACAGTATAAGTGAGGAGAGTGTGTTCCCCTGATGGTTAAATACACACGGGACATGTCACCAGGTGAACAGTATAAGTGAGGAGAGTGTGTTCCCCTGATTGTTTAATATACACAGGACATGTTACCAGGTGAACAGTATAAGTGAGGAGAGTATGTTCCCCTGATGGTTAAATACACACAGGACATGTTACCAGGTGAACAATATAAGTGATGAGAGTGTGTTCCCCTGATGGTTTAATAGACACGGCACATGTTACCAGGTGAACAGTATATGTGAGGAGAGTGTATTCCCCTGATGGTTTAATACACACGGGACATGTCACCAGGTGAACAGTATAAGTGAGGAGAGTGAGTTCCCCTGATTGTTTAATATACACAGGACATGTTACCAGGTGAACATTATAAGTGAGGAGAGTGTGTTCACCTGATTGTTTAATGCACACAGGACAAGTTACCAGGTGAACAGTATAAGTGAGGAGAGTGTGTTCCCCTGATTGTTTAATATACACTGGACATGTTGCCACGTGAACAGTATAAGTGATGAGAGTGTGTTCCCATGATGGTTTAACATACACGGGACATGTTACCAGGTGAACAGTATAAGTGAGTGGAGTGTGTTCCCCTGATTGTTTAATGCACAGTTGACATGTTACCAGGTGAACAGTATAAGTGAGTGGAGTGTGTTCCCCTGATTGTTTAATGCACAGTTGACATGTTACCAGGTGAACATTATAAGTGAGGAGATTGTGTTCCCCTGATAGTTTAATACACACGGGACATGTTACCAGATGAACAGTATAATTGAGGAGAATGTGTTCCCCTGATGGTTTAATACTGACAGGACATGTCACCAGGTGAACAGTATATGAGAGTAGATTGTGTTCCCCTGATGGTTTAATATACACAGGACATTGCACCAGGTGAACTGTATAAGTGAGGAGAGTGTGTTCCCCTGATTGTTTAATGCACAGTTGACATGTTACCAGGTGAACAGTATAAGTGAGGAGAGTGTGTTCCCCTGATGATTTAATACAGACGGGAGATGTTACCAGGTGAACAGTATGAGTGAGGAGACTGTGTTCCCCTGATTGTTTAATGCACATTTGACATGTTACCAGGTGAACAGTATAAGTGAGGAGAGTGTGTTCCCCTGATGGTTTAATACACACGGGAGATGTTACCAGGTGAACAGTAGAAGTGAGGAGAGTGTGTTCCCCTGATGGTTTATTACACACGGGACATGTTACCAGGTGAACAGTATAAGTGAGGAGAGTGTGTTCCCCTGACGGTTTAATATACTTGGGACATGTCACCAGGTGAACAGTATAAGTGAGGAGAGTGTTTTCCCATGATAGTTTAATACACACGGGACATGTTACCAGGTGAACAGTATAAGTGAGGAGAGTGTGTTCCGCTGATGGTTTAATACAAACGGGACATGTTACCAGGTGAACAGTAGAAGTGAGGAGAGTGTGTTCCCCTGATGGCTTAATAGACACGGGACATGTTACCAGGTGAACAGTGTATGTGAGGAGAGTGTGTTCCCCTGATGGTTTAATACACACGGGACATATTACCAGGTGAACAGTATAAGTGAGGAGAGTGTGTTCCCCTGACGGTTTAATATACTTGGGACATGTCACCAGGTGAACAGTATAAGTGAGGAGAGTGTGTTCCCCTGATTGTTTAATATACACAGGACATGTTACCAGGTGAACAGTTTAAGTGAGGAGAGTATGTTCCCCTGATGGTGAAATACACACAGGACATGTTACCAGGTGAACATTATAAGTGAGGAGAGTGTGTTCCCCTGATTGTTTAATGCACACAGGACAAGTTACCAGGTGAACAGTATAAGTGAGGAGAGTGTGTTCCCCTGATTGTTTAATATACAGTGGACATGTTGCCAATTGAACAGTATAAGTGATGAGAGCGTGTTCCCATGATGGTTTAACATACACGGGACATGTTACCGGGTGAACAGTATAAGTGAGGAGAGTGTGTTCCCCTGATTGTTTAATGCACAGTTGACATGTTACCAGTTGAACAGTATAAGTGAGTGGAGTGTGTTCCCCTGATAGTTTAATACGCACGGGACATTTTCCCAGATGAGCTGTATAAGTGAGGAGAATGTGTTCCCCAGATGGTTTAATACTGACAGGTCATGTCACCAGGTGAACAGTATATGAGAGTAGATTGTGTTCCCCTGATGGTTTAATATACACAGGACATTGCACCAGGTGAACTGTATAAGTGAGGAGAGTGTGTTCCCCTGATAGTTTAATGCACACAGGACAAGTTACCAGGTGAACAGTATAAGTGAGGAGAGTGTGTTCCCCTGATTGTTTAATGCACAGTTGACATGTTACCAGGTGAACAGTATAAGTGAGGAGAGTGTGTTCCCCTGATGGTTTAATACACACGGGAGATGTTACCAGGTGAACAGAAAAAGTGAGGAGAGTGTGTTCCCCTGATGGTTTAATACACACGGGACATGTTACCAGGTGAACAGTAGAAGTGAGGAGAGTGTTTTCCCCTGATAGTTTAATACACACGGGACATGTTATCAGTTGAACAGTATAAGTGAGGAGAGTGTGTTCCGCTGATGGTTTAATACACACGGGACATGTTACCAGGTGAACAGTAGAAGTGAGGACGGTGTGTTCCCCTGATGGTTTAATATACACGGGAGATGTTACCAGGTGAACAGTATAAGTGAGGAGAGTGTGTTCCCCTGATGGTTTAATACACACGGGAGATGTTACCAGGTGAACAGTATAAGTGAGGAGAGTGTGTTCCCCTGATGGTTTAATACACACGGGACATGTTACCAGGTGAACAGTAGAAGTGAGGAGAGTGTTTTCCCCTGATGGTTTAATACACACTGGACATATTACCAGGTGAACAGAATAAGTGAGGAGAGTGTGTTCCACTGATGGTTTAATAGTCACGGGACATGTTACCAGGTGAACAGTATAAGTGAGGAGTGTGTGTTCCCCTGATTGTTTAATGCACAGTTGACATGTTACCAGGTGAACAGTATAAGTGAGTGGAGTGTGTTCCCCTGATTGTTTAATGCACAGTTGACATGTTACCAGGTGAACAGTATAAGAGAGCAGAGTGTGTTCCCCTGATAGTTTAATACGCACGGGACATGTTCCCAGATGAGCTGTATAAGTGAGGAGACTGTCTTCCCCTGATGGTTTAATACGCACGGGACATGTTACCAGATGAACAGTATAACTGAGGAGAATGTGTTCCCCTGATGGTTTAATACTGACAGGTCATGTCACCAGGTGAACAGTATATGAGAGTAGATTGTGTTCCCCTGATGCATTAATATACACAGGACATTGCACCAGGTGAACTGTATAAGTGAGGAGAGTGTGTTCCCCTGATTATTTAATGCACAGTTGACATGTTACCAGGTGAACAGTACAAGTGAGGAGAGTGTGTTCCCCTGATTGTTTAATGCACAGTTGACATGTTACCAGGTGAACAGTATAAGTGAGGAGAGTGTGTTCCCCTGATGGTTTAATACACACGGGCGATGTTACCAGGTGAACAGTATAAGTGAGGAGATTGTGTTCCCCTGATGGTTTAATACACACGGGACATGTTACCAGGTGAACAGTATAAGTGAGGAGAGTGTTTTACCCTGATAGTTTAATACACACGGGACATGTTACCAGGTGAACAGTATAAGTGAGGAGAGTGTGTTCCGCTGATGGTTTAATACACACGGGACATGTTACCAGGTGAACAGTATAAGTGAGGAGAGTGTGTTCCACTGATGGTTTAATAGTCACGGGACATGTTACCAGGTGAACAGTATAAGTGAGGAGAGTGTGTTCCCCTGATTATTTAATACACACGGGATATGTCACCAGGTGAACAGTTTAAGTGAGGAGAATGTGTTCCCCTGATGATTTAATATACTTGGGACATGTTACCAGGTGAACAATATAAGTGGGGAGATTGTGTTGCCCTGTTTGTTTAATGCACACAGGACATGTTACCAGGTGAATAATATAAGTGAGGAGAGTGTGTTCCCCTGATGGTTTAATACACACGGGACATGTCACCAGGTGAACAATGTAAGTGAGGAGAGTGTGTTCCCCTGATGGTTTAATACACACGGGACATGTCACCAGGTGAACAGTATAAGTGAGGAGAGTGTGTTCCCCTGATGGTTTAATACACACGGGACATGTCACCAGGTGAACAATGTAAGTGAGGAGAGTGTGTTCCCCTGATGGTTTAATACACACGGGACATGTCACCAGGTGAACAGTATAAGTGAGGAGAGTGTGTTCCCCTGATTGTTTAATGCACACAGGCCATGTTACCAGGTGAACAATATAAGTGGGGAGAGTGTGTTGCCCTGTTTGTTTAATGCACACAGGACATGTTACCAGGTGAATAATATAAGTGAGGAGAGTGTGTTCCCCTGATGGTTTAATACACACGGGACATGTCACCAGGTGAACAATGTAAGTGAGGAGAGTGTGTTCCCCTGATGGTTTAATACACACGGGACATGTCACCAGGTGAACAGTATAAGTGAGGAGAGTGTGTTCCCCTGATTGTTTAATATACACGGGACATGTTACCAGGTGAACAGTATAAGTGAGGAGAGTGTGTTCCCCTGATGGTTTAATATACACGGGACATGTTACCAGGTGAACAGTATAAGTGAGGAGAGTGTGTTCCCCTGATTGTTTAATATACACGGGACATGTTACCAGGTGAACAGTATATGTGAGGAGACTGTGTTCCCCTGATTGTTTAATGCACACGGGACATGTCACCAGGTGAACAGTATAAGTGAGGAGAGTGTGTTCCCCTGATTGTTTAATATACACGGGACATGTTACCAGGTGAACAGTATAAGTGAGGAGAGTGTGTTCCCCTGATGGTTTAATATACACGGGACATGTTACCAGGTGAACAGTATAAGTGAGGAGAGTGTGTTCCCCTGATTGTTTAATATACACTGGACATGTTATCAGGTAAACAGTATAAGTGAGGAGAGTGTGTTGCCCTGATTGTTTAATGCACACTGGACATGTTACCAGGTAAACAGTATAAGTGAGGAGAGTGTGTTCCCCTGATTGTTTAATGCACACTGGACATGTTACCAGGTAAACAGTATAAGTGAGGAGAGTGTGTTGCCCTGTTTGTTTAATGCACACGGGACATGTTACCAGGTGAACAGTATAAGTGAGGAGAGTGTGTTCCCCTGATTGTTTAATGCACACGGGACATTTCACCAGGTGAACAGTATAAGTGAGGAGAGTGTGTTCCCCTGATTGTTTAAAACACATGGGACATGTTGCCAGGTGAACAGTATAAGTGAGGAGAGTGTGTTCCCCTGATTGTTTAATGCACACGGGACATTTCACCAGGTGAACAGTATAAGTGAGGAGAGTGTGTTCCCCTGATTATTTAAAACACATGGGACATGTTGCCAGGTGAACAGTATAAGTGAGGAGATTGTGTTCCCCTGATTGTTTAATGCACACGGGACATGTTACCAGGTGAACAGTATAGGTGAGGAGAGTGTGTTCCCCTGATTATTTAAAACACATGGGACATGTTGCCAGGTGAACAGTATAAGTGAGGAGAGTGTGTTGCCCTGTTTGTTTAATGCACACGGGACATTTCACCAGGTGAATAGTATAAGTGAGGAGAGTGTGTTCCCCTGATTATTTAAAACACATGGGACATGTTGCCAAGTGAACAGTATAAGTGAGGAGAGTGTGTTCCCCTGATTGTTTAATGCACACGGGACATGTTACCAGGTGAACAGTATAAGTGAGGAGAGCGTGTTCCCCTGATGGTTTAATAGTCACGGGACATGTTACCAGGTGAACAGTATAAGTGAGGAGAGTGTGTTCCTCTGATTGTTTAATGCACACAGGACATGTTACCAGGGGAACAATATAAGTGAGGAGAGTGTGTTCCCCTGATTGTTTAATGCACACAGGACATGTTACCAGGTGAACAGTATACGTGAGGAGAGTGTGTTCCCCTGATTGTTTAATGCACACAGGACATGTTACCAGGTGAACACTATAAATGAGGAGAGTGTGTTCCCCTGATTGTTTAATGCACACGGGACATGTTAAAAGGTGAACAGTATAAGTGTGGAGACTGTGTTCCACTGATTGTTTAATGCACAGAGGACATGTTACCAGGTGAACAGTATAAGTGAGGAAGTGTGTTCCCCTGATTGTTTAATGCACACGGGACCTGTTACAAGGTGAACAGTATAAGTGTGGAGACTGTGTTCCCCTAATTGTTTAATGCACAGAGGACATGTTACCAGGTGAACACTATAAATGAGGAGAGTGTGTTCCCCTGATTGTTTAATGCACACGGGACATGTTAAAAGGTGAACAGTATAAGTGTGGAGACTGTGTTCCCCTGATTGTTTAATGCACACGGGACATGTTAAAAGGTGAACAGTATAAGTGTGGAGACTGTGTTCCCCTGATTGTTTAATGCACACGGGACCTGTTACAAGGTGAACAGTATAAGTGTGGAGACTGTGTTCCACTGATTGTTTAATGCACAGAGGACATGTTACCAGGTGAACAGTATAAGTGAGGAGAGTGTGTTCCCCTGCTCGTTTAATACACACGGGACATGTTACCAGTTGAACAGTTTAAGTGAGGAGAATGTGTTCCCCTGATGGTTTAATATACTTGGGACATGTCGCCAGGTGAACAGTATAAGTGAGGAGAGTGTGTTCCCCTGATTGTTTAATGCACACAGGACATGTTACCAGGTGAACAATATAAGTGAGGAGAGTGTGTTCCCCTGATTGTTTAATACACACAGGACATGTTACCAGGAGAACTGTATAAGTGAGGAGAGTGTGTTCACCTGATTGTTTAATACACACGGGACATGTTACCAGATAAACAGTATAAGTGAGGAGAGTGTGTTGCCCTGTTTGTTTAATGCGCACGGGACATGTTACCATGTGAACAGTATAAGTGAGGAGAGTGTGTTGCCCTGTTTGTTTAATGCACACGGGACATTTCACCAGGTGAACAGTCGAAGTGAGGAGAGTGTGTTCCCCTGATTGTTTAATGCACACGGGACATGTTACCAGGTGAACAGTATAAGTGAGGAGAGTGTGTTCCCCTGATTGTTTAATACACTCGGGACATGTTACCAGGTGAACAGTATAGGTGAGGAGAGTGTGTTCCCCTGATTGTTTATTGCACACGGGACATGTTACCAGGTGAACAGTGTAAGTGAAGAGCGTGTGTTCCCCTGATTGTTTAATGCACACGGGACATGTTACCAGGTGAACAGTAGAAGTGAGGAGAGTGTGTTCCCCTGATGGTTTAATAGACATGGGACATGTTACCAGGTGAACAGTATAAGTGAGGAGAGTGTGTTCCCCTGATGGCTCAATACACACGGGACATGTTACCAGGTGAACAGTAGAAGTGAGGAGAGTGAGTTCCCCTGATGGTTTAATAGTCACGGGACATGTTACCAGGTGAACAGTATAAGTGAGGAGAGTGTGTTCCCCTGATTGTTTAATGCACACAGGGCATGTTACCAGGTGAACAATATAAGTGAGGAGAGTGTGTTCCCTTGATTGTTTAATGCACACAGGACATGTTACCAGGTGAACAGTATACGTGAGGAGAGTGTGTTCCCCTGATTATTTAATACACACGGGACATGTTACCAGGTGAACAATATAAGTGAGGAGAGTGTGTTCCCCTGATTGTTTAACACACAGAGGACATGTTACAAGGTGAACAGTATAAGTGAGGAGATTATGTTCCCCTGATGGTGAAATACACACAGGACATGTTACCAGGTGAACATTATAAGTGAGGAGAGTGTGTTCCCCTGATTGTTTAATATACAGTGGACATGTTGCCAATTGAACAGTATAAGTGATGAGAGTGTGTTCCCATGATGGTTTAACATACACGGGACATGTTACCGGGTGAACAGTATAAGTGAGGAGAGTGTGTTCCCCTGATTGTTTAATGCACAGTTGACATGTTACCAGCTGAACAGTATAAGTGAGTAGAGTGTGTTCCCCTGATTGTTTAATACACACAGGACATGTTACCAGATGAACTGTATAAGTGAGGAGAGTGTGTTCCCCTGATTGTTTAATGCACAGTTGACATGTTACCAGCTGAACAGTATAAGTGAGTAGAGTGTGTTCCCCTGATTGTTTAATACACACAGGACATGTTACCAGAAGAACTGTATAAGTGAGGAGAGTGTGTTCCCCTGATTGTTTAATGCACAGTTGACATGTTACCAGGTGAACAGTATAAGTGAGCAGAGTGTGTTCCCCTGATAGTTTAATACGCACGGGACATGTTCCCAGATGAGCTGTATAAGTGAGGAGAGTGTCTTCCCCTGATGGTTTAATACGCACGGGACATGTTACCAGATGAACAGTATAAGTGAGGAGAATGTGTTCCCCTGATGGTTTAATACTGACAGGTCATGTCGCCAGGTGAACAGTATATGAGAGTAGATTGTGTTCCCCTGATGGTTTAATATACACAGGACATTGCACCAGGTGAACTGTATAAGTGAGGAGAGTGTGTTCCCCTGATTGTTTAATGCACACAGGACAAGTTGCCAGGTGAACAGTATAAGTGAGGAGAGTGTGTTCCCCTGATTGTTTAATGCACAGTTGACATGTTACCAGGTGAACAGTATAAGTGAGGAGAGTGTGTTCCCCTGATGGTTTAATACACACGGGAGATGTTACCAGGTGAACAGTATAAGTGAGGAGAGTGTGTTCCCCTGATGGTTTAATGCACACGGGAGATGTACCAGGTGAACAGTATAAGTGAGGAGAGTGTGTTCCCCTGATGGTTTAATACACACGGGACATGTTACCAGGTGAACAGTATAAGTGAGGAGAGTGTGTACCCCTGATTATTTAAAACACATGGGACATGTTGCCAGGTGAACAGTATAAGTGAGGACAGTGTGTTGCCCTGTTTGTTTAATGCACACGGGACATTTCACCAGGTGAACAGTATAAGTGAGGAGAGTGTGTTCCCCTGACTATTTAAAACACATGGGACATGTTGCCAAGTGAACAGTATAAGTGAGGAGAGTGTGTTCCCCTGATGGTTTAATGCACACAGGACGTGTTACCAGGTGAACAGTATACGTGAGGAGAGTGTGTTCTCCTGATTGTTTAATGCACACAGGACATGTTACCAGGTGAACAGTATACGTGAGGAGAGTGTGTTCCCCTGATTATTTAATACACACGGGACATGTTACCAGGTGAACAATATAAGTGAGGAGAGTGTGTTCCCCTGATTGTTTAATGCACACAGGACATGTTACCAGGTGAACACTATAAATGAGTAGAGTGTGTTCCCCTGATTGTTTAATGCACACGGGACATGTTAAAAGGTGAACAGTATAAGTGTGGAGACTGTGTTCCACTGATTGTTTAATGCACACGGGACCTCTTACAAGGTGAACAGTTTAAGTGAGGAGAATGTGTTCCCCTGATGGTTTAATATACTTGGGACATGTCACCAGGTGAACAGTATAAGTGAGGAGAGTGTGTTCCCCTGATTGTTTAATGCAGACGGGACATGTTACCAGGTGAACAGTATAAGTGAGGAGAGTGTGTTCCCCTGATGGTTTAATATACACAGGACATGTTACCAGGTGAACAGTATAAGTGAGGAGAGTGTGTTCCCCTGATGGTTTAATATACACAGGACATGTTACCAGGTGAACAATATAAGTGAGGAGAGTGTGTTCCCCTGCTCGTTTAATACACACGGGACATGTTACCAGGTGAACAGTTTAAGTGAGGAGAATGTGTTCCCCTGATGGTTTAATATACTTGGGACATGTCACCAGGTGAACAGTATAAGTGAGGAGAGTGTGTTCCCCTGATTGTTTAATGCAGACGGGACATGTTACCAGGTGAACAGTATAAGTGAGGAGAGTGTGTTCCCCTGATGGTTTAATATACACAGGACATGTTACCAGGTGAACAATATAAGTGAGGAGAGTGTGTTCCCCTGATTGTTTAATACAGACAGGACATGTTACCAGGAGAACTGTATAAGTGAGGAGAGTGTGTTCACCTGATTGTTTAATACACACGGGACATGTTACCAGATAAACAGTATAAGTGAGGAGAGTGTGTTGCCCTGTTTGTTTAATGCGCACGGACATGTTACCATGTGAACAGTGTAAGTGAGGAGAGTGTGTTCCCCTGATTGTTTAATGCACACGGGACATGTTACCAGGTGAACAGTATAAGTGAGGAGAGTGTGTTCCCCTGATTGTTTAATACACTCGGGACATGTTACCAGGTGAACAGTATAAGTGAGGAGAGTGTGTTCCCCTGATTGTTTATTGCACACGGGACATGTTACCAGGTGAACAGTGTAAGTGAAGAGCGTGTGTTCCCCTGATTGTTTAATGCACACGGGACATGTTACCAGGTGAACAGTAGAAGTGAGGAGAGTGTGTTCCCCTGATGGTTTAATAGACACGGGGCATGTTACCAGGTGAACAGTATAAGTGAGGAGAGTGTGTTCCCCTGATGGCTCAATACACACGGGACATGTTACCAGGTTAACAGTATAAGTGAGGAGAGTGTGTTCCCCTGATGGTTTAATATTCACGGGACATGTTACCAGGTGAACAGTATAAGTGAGGAGAGTGTGTTCCCCTGATGGTTTAATATACACAGGACATGTTACCAGGTGAACAATATAAGTGAGGAGAGTGTGTTCCCCTGATTGTTTAATACACACAGGACATGTTACCAGGAGAACTGTATAAGTGAGGAGAGTGTGTTCACCTGATTGTTTAATACACACGGGACATGTTACCAGATAAACAGTATAAGTGAGGAGAGTGTGTTGCCCTGTTTGTTTAATGCGCACGGACATGTTACCATGTGAACAGTGTAAGTGAGGAGAGTGTGTTCCCCTGATTGTTTAATGCACACGGGACATGTTACCAGGTGAACAGTATAAGTGAGGAGAGTGTGTTCCCCTGATTGTTTAATACACTCGGGACATGTTACCAGGTGAACAGTATAAGTGAGGAGAGTGTGTTCCCCTGATTGTTTATTGCACACGGGACATGTTACCAGGTGAACAGTGTAAGTGAAGAGCGTGTGTTCCCCTGATTGTTTAATGCACACGGGACATGTTACCAGGTGAACAGTAGAAGTGAGGAGAGTGTGTTCCCCTGATGGTTTAATAGACACGGGGCATGTTACCAGGTGAACAGTATAAGTGAGGAGAGTGTGTTCCCCTGATGGCTCAATACACACGGGACATGTTACCAGGTGAACAGTATAAGTGAGGAGAGTGTGTTCCCCTGATGGTTTAATATTCACGGGACATGTTACCAGGTGAACAGTATAAGTGAGGAGAGTGTGTTCCCCTGATTGTTTAATGCACACAGGACATGTTACCAGGTGAACAATATAAGTGAGGAGAGTGTGTTCCCTTGATTGTTTAATGCACACAGGACATGTTACCAGGTGAACAGTATACGTGAGGAGAGTGTGTTCCCCTGATTATTTAATACACACGGGACATGTTACCAGGTGAACAATATAAGTGACGAGAGTGTGTTCCCCTGATTGTTTAATGCACAGAGGACATGTTACCAGGTGAACACTATAAATGAGGAGAGTGTGTTCCCCTGATTGTTTAACACACAGAGGACATGTTACAAGGTGAACAGTATAAGTGAGGAGATTATGTTCCCCTGATGGTGAAATACACACAGGACATGTTACCAGGTGAACATTATAAGTGAGGAGAGTGTGTTCCCCTGATTGTTTAATATACAGTGGACATGTTGCCAATTGAACAGTATAAGTGATGAGAGTGTGTTCCCATGATGGTTTAACATACACGGGACATGTTACCGGGTGAACAGTATAAGTGAGGAGAGTGTGTTCCCCTGATTGTTTAATGCACAGTTGACATGTTACCAGGTGAACAGTATAAGTGAGTAGAGTGTGTTCCCCTGATTGTTTAATACACACAGGACATGTTACCAGGTGAACTGTATAAGTGAGGAGAGTGTGTTCCCCTGATTGTTTAATGCACTGTTGACATGTTACCAGGTGAACAGTATAAGTGAGCAGAGTGTGTTCCCCTGATAGTTTAATACGCACGGGACATGTTCCCAGATGAGCTGTATAAGTGAGGAGAGTGTCTTCCCCTGATGGATTAATACACACGGGACATGTTACCAGATGAACAGTATAAGTGAGGAGAATGTGTTCCCCTGATGGTTTAATACTGACAGGTCATGTCGCCAGGTGAACAGTATATGAGAGTAGATTGTGTTCCCCTGATGGTTTAATATACACAGGACATTGCACCAGGTGAACTGTATAAGTGAGGAGAGTGTGTTCCCCTGATTGTTTAATGCACACAGGACAAGTTGCCAGGTGAACAGTATAAGTGAGGAGAGTGTGTTCCCCTGATTGTTTAATGCACAGTTGACATGTTACCAGGTGAACAGTATAAGTGAGGAGAGTGTGTTCCCCTGATGGTTTAATACACACGGGAGATGTTACCAGGTGAACAGTATAAGTGAGGAGAGTGTGTTCCCCTGATGGTTTAATGCACACGGGAGATGTACCAGGTGAACAGTATAAGTGAGGAGAGTGTGTTCCCCTGATGGTTTAATACACACGGGACATGTTACCAGGTGAACAGTATAAGTGAGGAGAGTGTTTTCCCCTGATAGTTTAATACACACGGGACATGTTATCAGGTGAACAATATAAGTGAGGAGAGTGTGTTCCCCTGATGGTTTAATACACACTGGACATATTACCAGGTGAACAGAATAAGTGAGGAGAGTGTGTTCCACTGATGGTTTAATGCACAGTAGACATGTTACCAGGTGAACAGTATATGAGAGTAGAGTGTGTTCCCCTGATAGTTTAATACGCACGGGACATGTTACCAGGTGAACAGTATATGAGAGTAGATTGTGTTCCCCTGATGGTTTAATATACACAGGACATTGCACCAGGTGAACTGTATAAGTGAGGAGAGTGTGTTCCCCTGATTGTTTAATGCACAGTTGACATGTCACCAGGTGAACAGTATAAGTGAGGAGAGTCTGTTCCCCTGATGGTTTAATACACACGGGAGATGTTACCAGGTGAACAGTATAAGTGAGGAGAGTGTGTTCCCCTGATGGTTTAATACACACGGGACATGTTACCAGGTGAACAGTATAAGTGAGGAGAGTGTTTTCCCCTGATAGTTTAATACACACGGGACATGTTACCAGGTGAACAGTATAAGTGAGGAGAGTGTGTTCCGCTGATGGTTTAATACACACGGGACATGTTACCAGGTGAACAGCATAAGTGAGGAGAGTGTGTTCCACTGATGGTTTAATAGTCACGGGACATGTTACCAGGTGAACAGTTTAAGTGAGGAGAGTGTGTTCCCCTGATTATTTAAGACACACGGGATATGTCACCAGGTGAACAATATAAGTGAGGAGAGTGTGTTCCCCTGATGGTTTAATACACACGGGACATGTCACCAGGTGAACAGTATAAGTGAGGAGAGTGTGTTCCCCTGATTGTTTAATGCACACAGGACATGTTACCAGGTGAACAATATAAGTGAGGAGAGTGTGTTCCCCTGATTATTTAATACACACGGGATATGTCACCAGGTGAACAGTTTAAGTGAGGAGAATGTGTTCCCCTGATGGTTTAATATACTTGGGACATGTCACCAGGTGAACAGTATAAGTGAGGAGAGTGTGTTCCCCTGATTGTTTAATGCACACAGGCCATGTTACCAGGTGAACAATATAAGTGAGGAGAGTGTGTTGCCCTGTTTGTTTAATGCACACAGGACATGTTACCAGGTGAATAATATAAGTGAGGAGAGTGTGTTCCCCTGATGGTTTAATACACAAGGGACATGTCACCAGGTGAACAATATAAGTGAGGAGAGTGTGTTCCCCTGATGGTTTAATACACACGGGACATGTCACCAGGTGAACAGTATAAGTGAGGAGAGTGTGTTCCCCTGATTGTTTAATATACACGGGACATGTTACCAGGTGAACAGTATAAGTGAGGAGAGTGTGTTCCCCTGATGGTTTAATATACACGGGACATGTTACCAGGTGAACAGTATAAGTGAGGAGACTGTGTTCCCCTGATTGTTTAATGCACACTGGACATGTTACCAGGAGAACGGTATAAGTGAGGAGAGTGTGTTGCCCTGATTGTTTAATGCACTCTGGACATGTTACCAGGTAAACAGTATAAGTGAGGAGAGTGTGTTCCCCTGATTGTTTAATGCACACTGGACATGTTACCAGGTAAACAGTATGAGTGAGGAGAGTGTGTTGCCCTGATTGTTTAATGCACTCTGGACATGTTACCAGGTAAACAGTATAAGCGAGGAGAGTGTGTTCCCCTGATTGTTTAATGCACACTGGACATGTTACCAGGTAAACAGTATGAGTGAGGAGAGTGTGTTGCCCTGTTTGTTTAATGCACAAGGGACATGTTACCAGGTGAACAGTATAAGTGAGGAGAGTGTGTTCCCCTGATTGTTTAATGCACACGGGACATTTCACCAGGTGAACAGTATAAGTGAGGAGAGTGTGTTCCCCTGATTGTTTAATGCACTCTGGACATGTTACCAGGTAAACAGTATGAGTGAGGAGAGTGTGTTGCCCTGTTTGTTTAATGCACACGGGACATGTTACCAGGTGAACAGTATAAGTGAGGAGAGTGTGTTGCCCTGTTTGTTTAATGCACACGGGACATTTCACCAGGTGAACAGTATAAGTGAGGAGAGTGTGTTCCCCTGATTATTTAAAACACATGGGACATGTTGCCAGGTGAACAGTATAAGTGAGGAGAGTGTGTTGCCCTGTTTGTTTAATGCACACGGGACATTTCACCAGGTGAACAGTATAAGTGAGGAGAGTGTGTTCCCCTGATTATTTAAAACACATGGGACATGTTGCCAGGTGAACAGTATAAGTGAGGAGAGTGTGTTCCCCTGATTGTTTAATGCACACGGGACATGTTACCAGGTGAACAGTATAAGTGAGGAGAGTGTGTTGCCCTGTTTGTTTAATGCACACGGGACATTTCACCAGGTGAACAGTATAAGTGAGGAGAGTGTGTTCCCCTGATTATTTAAAACACATGGGACATGTTGCCAGGTGAACAGTATAAGTGAGGAGAGTGTGTTGCCCTGTTTGTTTAATGCACACGGGACATTTCACCAGGTGAACAGTATAAGTGAGGAGAGTGTGTTCCCCTGATTATTTAAAACACATGGGACATGTTGCCAAGTGAACAGTATAAGTGAGGAGAGTGTGTTCCCCTGACTGTTTAATGCACACGGGACATGTTACCAGGTGAACAGTATAAGTGAGGAGAGTGTGTTCCCCTGATTGTTTAATGCACACGGGACATGTTACCAGGTGAACAGTATAAGTGAGGAGAGTGTGTTCCCCTGATTGTTTAATTCACTCGGGACATGTTACCAGGTGAACAGTATAAGTGAGGAGAGTGTGTTCCCCTGATTGTTTATTGCACACGGGACATGTTACCAGGTGAACAGTATAAGTGAAGAGCGTGTGTTCCCCTGATTGTTTAATGCACATGGGACATGTTACCAGGTGAACAGTAGAAGTGAGGAGAGTGTGTTCCCCTGATGGTTTAATAGACACGGGACATGTGACCAGGTGAACAGGATAAGTGAGGAGAGTGTGTTCCCCTGATGGCTCAATACACATGGGACATGTTAGCAGGTGAACAGTATAAGTGAGGAGAGCGTGTTCCCCTGATGGTTTAATAGTCACGGGACATGTTACGAGGTGAACAGTATAAGTGAGGAGAGTGTGTTCCCTTGATTGTTTAATGCACACAGGACATGTTACCAGGTGAACAATATAAGTGAGTAGAGTGTGTTCCCTTGATTGTTTAATGCACACAGGACATGTTACCAGGTGAACAGTATACGTGAGGAGAGTGTGTTCCCCTGATTGTTTAATGCACACAGGACATGTTACCAGGTGAACAGTATACGTGAGGAGAGTGTGTTCCCCTGATTATTTAATACACACGGGACATGTTACCAGGTGAACAATATAAGTGAGGAGAGTGTGTTCCCCTGATTGTTTAATGCACACAGGACATGTTACCAGGTGAACACTATAAATGAGGAGAGTGTGGTCCCCTGATTGTTTAATGCACACGGGACATGTTACAAGGTGAACAGTATAAGTGTGGAGACTGTGTTCCACTGATTGTTTAATGCACACGGGACATGTTACAAGGTGAACAGTATAAGTGTGGAGACTGTGTTCCACTGATTGTTTAATGCACACGGGACATGTTACGAGGTGAACAGTATAACAGTGGAGACTGTGTTCCACTGATTGTTTAATGCACAGAGGACATGTTACCAGGTGAACAGTATAAGTGAGGAGAGTGTGTTCCCCTGCTCGTTTAATACACACGGGACATGTTACCAGGTGAACAGTTTAAGTGAGGAGAATGTGTTCCCCTGATGGTTTAATATACTTGGGACATGTCACCAGGTGAACAGTATAAGTGAGGAGAGTGTGTTCCCCTGATTGTTTAATGCACACAGGACATGTTACCAGGTGAACAATATAAGTGAGGAGAGTGTGTTCCCCTGATTGTTTAATACACACAGGACATGTTACCAGGTGAACAGTATAAGTGAGGAGAGTGTGTTCCCCTGATTGTTTAATACACACGGGACATGTTACCAGGTAAACAGTATAAGTGAGGAGAGTGTGTTGCCCTGTTTGTTTAATGCACACGGCACATTTCACCAGGTGAACAGTATAAGTGAGGAGAGTGTGTTCCCCTGATTATTTAAAACACATGGGACATGTTGCCAGGAGAACAGTGTAAGTGAGGAGAGTGTGTTCCCCTGATTGTTTAATGCACACGGGACATGTTACCAGGTGAACAGTATAAGTGAGGAGAGTGTGTTCCCCTGATTGTTTAATACACTCGGGACATGTTACCAGGTGAACAGTATAAGTGAGGAGAGTGTGTTCCCCTGATTGTTTATTGCACACGGGACATGTTACCAGGTGAACAGTGTAAGTGAAGAGCGTGTGTTCCCCTGATTGTTTAATGCACACGGGACATGTTACCAGGTGAACAGTATAAGTGAGGAGAGTGTGTTCCCCTGATGGCTCAATACACACGAGACATGTTACCAGGTGAACAGTATAAGTGAGGAGAGTGTGTTCCCCTGATGGTTTAATAGTCACGGGACATGTTACCAGGTGAACAGTATAAGTGAGGAGAGTGTGTTCCCCTGATTGTTTAAGGCACACAGGACATGTTACCAGGTGAACAATATAAGTGAGGAGAGTGTGTTCCCTTGATTGTTTAATGCACACAGGACATGTTACCAGGTGAACAGTATACGTGAGGAGAGTGTGTTCCCCTGATTATTTAATACACACGTGACACGTTACCAGGTGAACAATATAAGTGAGGAGATTGTGTTCACCTGATTGTTTAATACGCACGGGACATGTCACCAAGTGAACTGTATAAGTGAGGAGAGTGTGTTGCCCTGATGGTTTAATACACACAGGATATGTTACCAGCTGAACAGTATATGTGAGGAGAGTGTGTTCCCCTGATTGTTTAACACACAGAGGACATGTTCCAAGGTGAACAGTATAAGTGTGGAGAGTGTGTTCCCCTGATTGTTTAATGCACACGGGACATGTTACAAGGTGAACAGTATAGGTGTGGAGACTGTGTTCCACTGATTGTTTAATGCACAGAGGACATGTTACCAGGTGAACAGTATTAGTGAGGAGAGTGTGTTCCCCTGCTCGTTTAATACACACGGGACATGTTACCAGGTGAACAGTATAAGTGAGGAGTGTGTGTTCCCCTGATTGTTTAATGCACACGGGACATGTTACCAGGTGAACAGTATAAGTGAGGAGAGTGTGTTCCCCTGATTTTAGAATTAGAGTTAGAACATGACAGCTCAGTACAGGCCCTTCGGCCCTCGATGTTGCGCCGACCTGTGAAACCATCTGACCTACACTATCCCATTTTCATCCATATGTCTATCCAATGACCACTTAAATACCCTTAAAGTTGGCGAGTCTACTACTGTTGCAGGCAGGGCGTTCCACGCCCCTACTACTCTCTGAGTAAAGAAACTACCTCTGACATCTGTCCTATATCTATCACCCCTCAACTTAAAGCTATGTCCCCTCGTGTTTGCCATCACCGTCCGAGGAAAAAGACTCTCACTATCCACACTATCTAACCCTCTGATTATCTTATATGTCTCTATTAAGTCACCTCTTCTCCTGCTTCTCTCCAACGAAAACAACCTCAAGTCCCTCAGCCTTTCCTCGTAAGACCTTCCCTCCATACCAGGCAACATCCTAGTAAATCTCCTCTGCACCCTTTCCAAAGCTTCCACTTCCTTCCTATAATGCAGTGACCAGAACTGCACGCAATGCTCAAGGTGCGGCCTCACCAGAGTTTTGTACAGCTGCAGCATGACCTCGTGACTCCGAAACTCGATCCCCCTACTAATAAAAGCTAACACACCATATGCCTTCTTAACAGCCCTATTAACTTGGGGAGCAACCTTCAGGGATTTATGCACCTGGACACCAAGATCTCTCTGTTCATCTACACTACCAAGAATCTTCCCATTAGCCCAGTATTCTGCATTGCTGTTACTCCTTCCAAAGTGAATCACCTCACACTTTTCCGCATTAAACTCCATTTGCCATCTCTCAGCCCAGCTCTGCAGCCTATCTATGTCCCTCTGTACCCGACAACATCCTTCGGCACTATCCACAACTCCACCGACCTTAGTGTCATCTGCAAATTTACTAACCCACCCTTCTACACCCTCTTCCAGGTCATTTCTCAAAATGACAAACAGCAGTGGCCCCAAAACAGATCCTTGCGGTACACCACTAGTAACTAAACTCCAGGATGAACATTTGCCATCAATCACCACCCTCTGTCTTCTTTCAGCTAGCCAATTTCTGATCCAAAGCTCTAAATCACCTTCAACCCCATACTTCCGTATTTTCTGCAATAGCCTACCGTGGGGAACCTTATCAAACGCCTTACTGAAATCCATATACACCACATCCACTGCTTTACCCTCATCCACCTGTTTGGTCAGCTTCTCGAAAAACTCAATCAGGTTTGTGAGGCACGACCTACCTTTCACAAAACCGTGCTGACGATCGCAAATGAACTTATTCTTTTCAAGATGATTATAAATCCTATCTCTTATAACCTTTTCCAACATTTTACCCACAACCGAAGTAAGGCTCACAGGTCTATAATTACCAGGGCTGTCTCTACTCCCCTTCTTGAACAAGGGGACAACATTTGCTATCCTCCAGTCTTCCGGCACTACTCCTGTCGACAATGACGACATAAAGATCAACAACAACGGCTCTGCAATCTCCTCCCTGGCTTCCCAGAGAATCCTAGGAGAAATCCCATCTGGCCCAGGGGACTTATCTATTTTCACTCTTTCCAAAATTGCTAACACCTCCTCCTTGTGAACCTCAATCCCATCTAGCCCAGTAGTCTGTATCTCAGTATTCTCCTCGACAACATTTTCTTTCTCTACTGTAAATACTGACGAAAAATATTCATTTAACGCTACCCCTATCTCCTCTGATTCCACACGCAACTTCCCACTACTATCCTTGATTGGCCCTAATCTAACTCTAGTCATTCTTTTATTCCTGATATACCTATAGAAAGCCTTAGGGTTTTCCCTGATCCTATCCACCAATGACTTCTCGTGTCCTCTCCTTGCTCTTCTTAGCCCTCCCTTTAGATCCTTCCTGGCTAGCTTGTAACTCTCAAGCGCCCTAACTGAGCCTTCACGTCTCATCCTAACATAAGCCGCCCTCTTCCTCTTGACAAGCGCTTCAACTTCTTGAGTAAACCATGGCTCCCTCGCTCGACAACTTCCTCCCTGCCTGACAGGTACATACTTATCAAGGACACGCATTAGCTGCTCCTTGAATAAGCTCCACATTTCGTTTGTGCCCATCCCCTGCAGTTTCCTTCCCCATCCTACACATCCTAAATCTTGCCTAATCGCATCATAATTTCCTTTCCCCCAGCTTTCATTCTTGCCCTGCGGTACATACCTGTCCCTGCCCATCGCTAAGGTAAACCTAACCGAATTGTGATCACTATCACCAAAGTGCTCACCTACATCTAAATCTAACACCTGGCCGGGTTCATTACCCAGTACCAAATCCAATGTGGCATCGCCCCTCGTTGGCCTGTCAACATACTGTGTCAGAAAACACTCCTGCACACACTGGACAAAAACTGACCCATCTAAAGTACTCGAACTATAGTATTTCCAGTCAATATTTGGAAAGTTAAAGCCCCCCATAACAACTACCTTGTTACTCTCGCTCCTGTCGAGAATCATCTTCGCTATCCTTTCCTCTACATCTCTGGAACTATTCGGAGGTCTATAGAAAACTCCCAACAGGGTGACCTCTCCTCTCCTGTTTCTAACCTCGGCCCATACTACCTCAGTAGACGAGTCCTCAAACGTCCTTTCTGCCGCTGTAATACCCTCCTTGATTAAAAATGCCACACCCCCCCCCCCCCCCCCTTTTCCCATCTTCTCTGTTCTTACTGAAACATCTAAATCCCGGAACCTGCAACATCCATTCCTGTCCCTGCTCTACCCATGTCTCCGAAATGGCCACAACATAGATTAGAATGGGCTTATGTTCTCTGGAGTTTAGAAGAATGAAAGTTGATTTCTTTGAAATGAATAACGTTGTCCGAGGGTTTGAATCTTCTAACTCAGAGGCGAGTGTCCTACCAACTGACCTACAGCATACAGATGGTGATTCAAACAAACATTCAGTCTGTGGTGTAACTGGAAACTCGGAATGGTCAATTCTTCTGTTTCTGGAGATGGAGAATTTCATTATTTGTGGATTTTCTCTTCAGTGTTTTCCTTGACTCTCTTTGAGGCCCCCTTCCCATTCCTCTGTCTCCTGGACTGTCTTGTGGACTGTGCTCTCTGATGCAGTTTTCAATGGCTACCAAACACAAGCCTTCCAGTGAATTCCCATTGTCTCTGCCCTGTGGTTATACAGACTGATTCGACCCGACAGCAGCTGGTGTTTACAACAGTTTCCACAGTCTCTGGAGGCCTCATTATCTGTAGCTTTCCAGACAGGCTGTAGAACACTTGTATAATTAATCCAAGCTTCCAAAATGAACTCAAAGCTAAATACTGCGGATGCTGGAAATCTCAAATAAAAACAAGAAATGCTGGAATCACTCAGCAGGTCTGGCAGCATCTGTGGAAAGAGAAGCAGAGTTAACGTTTCGGAAATGTTAACTCTGCTTCTCTTTCCACAGATGCTGCCAGACCTGCTGAGTGATTCCAGCATTTCTTGTTTTTATTCCAAAATGAACTGTCAGTTTAACAGGTCCTTTGCTGAATTGATGCTTTAAAACAGACTCATCTACTTTAGTTGGGATGTAATCCAGGTTTCTGAGCCAAATATCTTGAAAAGCATTATTGAAATGACTAACATCCTTTCTGAGGAGGAAGATGATAAAAATTGTTACAAACATTGAACCTGAGACTTGACGAATCCGCTGTGATCCAGGTTCAAACTTGTACAGAGAAACCCCGGAGGATTTCCAGTCTAACACCGTAACCACTCAGTCATCACAGCTGCACAAAGGCATTGCCCAGCAGTTTGACTTCTCAAATCTCCGACCCTGTTCTCTGTGTTAAATCTCAGCAACGCTTATTGTGTGGATTTTGTGATGTTCAATTTGTACAAATACATAAAATCAAAATGAATCACAGGGATCGTTAAAATAATCTCACTTTCTGATATTAATAACATGCAACACAATATGTTAAGAGAATTTACAAATTCCATGTTATTTATATTTAACCACAAGAATACCCACAGTCGATGGTTGAAATACAGGGAGTTATGGGAGGTCTGAGAATAAGAGACAAAGCTAAAAGACCATTAAAAGGTAAGAGTGGGGTTTGCTGAATTCCCTGAAGGTGATTCCCAGATAGTACTTTATTACATTTCCAGAGAATTCACTGAAGGTTATTTATAGATGGTCTTTTATTTTGTAAATGGACCCTTGTAGGTTCATTATGCACAGTCTCTTATTATTCGGGATATTGATTTCCTGAAGGTGGTTTAAGGATCATACCTTAGTACTTTGAATTTAAGTTCCCTCAGACTCTCTATAGACTGTTCTGTTTTATTTGATGCAGATTAATCTGAAGGAACTTTATAAACTATCCCTTATTTTAATGATTACTGCTCCAAAGGAGATTTATGGGCAGCACTCTATATTTGGATGGAGATTTCTACAAAGAAGAATTGTGGACAGTCCCTGATTATTGTAATGGATGAATAATTCTCTATTGAAAGGATGTTCTCCTTTTGTTCAATGGTGATTTTTTCTAACTGTGTTTTATGGAAATACCCTCATTATTCAGAGCAGAGACTTCTCCAGAGGCAGTTTATCGACAGTCCCACATTCATTGTGATGTTTCACATCTTCCACCCTATCACAGACTGTCCCTTTTGTTCTTCTTTCCATCCTCCCCCCTTTCACTTGCTCAAAACCTATTACATTTCTATCTTTTCTCAGTTTTGATGAAAGGTCACAGATCTGAAACATTAACTCTGTTTCTCTGTCCACAAATAGTGCCTGACCTGATGAGAATATCCAATATTTTCTGTTCTATATGTTCTGTGGTGTGATTTCCATTCCTGTGATTTGTGGGATCTCTTTAAGCTGTGGGAAACATGTGAGAATCTGTATTCTTTGTGTGTGTGGTACTGCTCCAGCAATCCTAGGTATAAATCATTGTCCATTGTTCAGTTCAGTAAAGACTGAGCTTGGAATAAGTTCTCATTTCCTCAGACATAAAAAAACATATTTTTAAAAGCAAAATTTCTTGTCCACTGCCGCGAATTGAATCTTCATTATTGAGCCAGACCCGTGCAGTTAAACAGGTAAGTTTACCTGTCTCTGTGTGATCTGCATCTCATTGTCCAATCAGGCAGTTTGGTGATTGAAGTGACAGTGACAGGGATTGTATTATTAGATTACCCTGAGTGTCCCTCCTTCAAATCTCCATTTAAAATGTTCTGTTCAATTCTAACAATGAGTGGTAATTATGGGTGGAACTCCGGAGTTCAACGTACCGGCACTAATTGGATCATGTAACCTGAGATATTCTACACAATTTTCTTTTGTGTAAAAGCGGCTTGTAGGGAACTGATTATTTGCTTTTAAAAGTTGGAACAAAGACAGCATTTCTCACAGAAAATGCGAGGAGGTTTTGTGGATATGTGGATTGAAAATGATTTCAGCCAGGTCAGTGAGTGTTTCTGGACAATGTATAACTATATAAATATATCTCCTCTTGTATCACAGCTCCTCTCCAGTTGTCTGAGCATTAAACCCCTTTGTGTGGAGTTGTATCTTAAACAGGCATCTGTTTAGTGATGTCAGTGCTGAAATGTCGTGCTCTAAACATTTACTATTTAATCCATCAGAACGTTTTAACCAGACCAGATTATTCTTTGGCTCGGCAACATAAGTTACAATCTCTCACTCAGGCCGTGCATTGACATCATTTTTGGGCGATGGCTCTCTTGAAGGTTTCTGGTTCAGTAAATTGGTATTGGAACAGTTTCTGGGTGCTGGGACAGTTTGAGTGTTGAGATCAGAAATGGGTACTTGGTCAGTTTCCAGGTGCTGGGTCAGTGAACATGTCTTGGATTAGGTGATGATCACTTGGTCAGTTTCCAGGTGCTGTGTCAGTGAACATGTCCTGGGTTAGGTGGTGATCACCTGGTCTGTTTCCAGGTGCTGGGTCAGTGAACATGTCCTGGGTTAGGTGATGATCACCTGGTCTGTTTCCAGGTGCTGGGTCAGTGAACATGTCCTGGGTTAGGTGATGATCACCTGGTCAGTTTCCAGGTGCTGTGTCAGTGATCATGTCCTGTGTTAGGTGATGATCACCTGGTCAGTTTCCAGGTACTGGGTCAGTGAACATGTCCTGGATTAGGTGATGATCACCTGGTCAGTTTCCAGGTACTGGGTCAGTGAACATGTGCTGGGTTAGGTGATGATCACCTGGTCAGTTTCCAGGTACTGTGTCAGTGAACATGTCCTGGGTTAGGTGATGCTCACCTGGTCAGTTTCCAGGTACTGGGTCAGTGAACATGTCCTGGGTTAGGTGATGATCACCTGGTTAGTTTCCAGGTGCTGTGTCAGTGAACATGTCCTGGGTTAGGTGATGATCACCTGGTCAGATTTCAGGTACTGGGTCAGTGAACATGTCCTGGGTTAGGTGATGCTCACCTGGTCAGTTTCCAGGTACTGGGTCAGTGAACATGTCCTGGATTAGGTGATGATCACCTGGTTAGTTTCCAGGTGCTGTGTCAGTGAACATGTCCTGGATTAGGTGATGATCACCTGGTTAGTTTCCAGGTACTGGGTCAGTGAACATGCCCTGGATTAGGCGAGGCACACCTGGTCAGATTCCAGGTGCTGGGTCAGTGAACATGTCCTGGGTTAGGTGATGATCACCTGGTTAGTTTCCAGGTGCTGTGTCAGTGAACATGTCCTGGATTAGGTGATGATCACCTGGTTAGTTTCCAGGTACTGGGTCAGTGAACATGCCCTGGATTAGGCGAGGCACACCTGGTCTGTTTCCAGGTGCAGGGTCAGTGAACATGTCCTGGGTTAGGTGATGATCACCTGGTCAGTTTCCAGGTGCTGGGTCAGTGAACATGTCCTGGGTTAGGTGATGATCACCTGGTCAGTTTCCAGGTGCTGGGTCAGTGAACATGTCCTGGGTTAGGTGATGATCACCTGGTCAGTTTCCAGGTACTGGGTCAGTGAACATGTCCCGGATTAGGTGATGAACACCTGGTTAGTTTCCAGGTACTGGGTCAGTGAACATGTCCTGGATTAGGTGATGATCACCTGGTTAGTTTCCAGGTGCTGTGTCAGTGAACATGTCCTGTGTTAGGTGATGATCACCTGGTCAGTTTCCAGGTACTGGGTCAGTGAACATGTCCTGGGTTAGGTGATGATCACCTGGTCAGTTTCCAGGTGCTGGGTCAGTGAACATGCCCTGGATTAGGCGAGGCACACCTGGTCAGATTCCAGGTGCTGGGTCAGTGAACATGTCCTGGATTAGGTGATGATCACCTGGTTAGTTTCCAGGTACTGGGTCAGTGAACATGTCCTGGGTTAGGTGATGATCACCTGGTCAGTTTCCAGGTGCTGGGTCAGTGAACATGTCCTGGGTTAGGTGATGATCACCTGGTTAGTTTCCAGGTGCTGTGTCAGTGAACATGTCCTGGGTTAGGTGATGATCACCTGGTCAGTTTCCAGTTGCTGGGTCAGTGAACATGTCCTGGGTTAGGTGATGATCGCCTGGTAAGTTCCCAGGTGCTGGGTCAGGGAACATGTCCTGGGTTAGGTGATGATCGCCTGGCAAGTTCCCAGGTGCTGGGTCAGTGAACATGTCCTGGATTAGGTGATGATCACCTGGTCAGTTTCCAGGTACTGTGTCAGTGAACATGTCCTGGGTTAGGTGATGATCACCTGGTCAGTTTCCAGGTGCTGGGTCAGTGAACATGTCCTGGATTAGGTGATGATCACCTGGTCAGTTTCCAGGTGCTGGGTCAGTGAACATGTCCTGGATTAGGTGATGATCACCTGGTCAGTTTCCAGGTACTGTGTCAGTGAACATGTCCTGTGTTAGGTGATGATCACCTGGTCAGATTCCAGGTACTGGGTCAGTGAACATGTCCTGGATTAGGTGATGATCACCTGGTCAGTTTCCAGGTGCTGGGTCAGTGAACATGTCCTGGATTAGGCGATGATCACCTGGTCAGTTTCCAGGTACTGGGTCAGTGAACATGTCCTGGATTAGGTGATGATCACCTGGTCAGTTTCCAGGTGCTGTGTCAGTGAACATGTCCTGGGTTAGGTGATGTTCACCTGGTCAGTTTCCAGGTGCTGGGTCAGTGAACATGTCCTGGATTAGGTGATGTTCACCTGGTCAGTTTCCAGGTGCTGGGTCAGTGAACATGTCCTGGGTTAGGTGATGTTCACCTGGTTAGTTTCCAGGTACTGGGTCAGTGAACATGTCCTGGGTTAGGTGATGTTCACCTGGTTAGTTTCCAGGTGCTGTGTCAGTGAACATGTCCTGGGTTAGGTGATGTTCACCTGGTTAGTTTCCAGGTACTGTGTCAGTGAACATGTCCTGGGTTAGGTGATGATCACCTGGTTAGTTTCCAGGTGCTGTGTCAGTGAACATGTCCTGGGTTAGGTGATGTTCACCTGGTTAGTTTCCAGGTGCTGTGTCAGTGAACATGTCCTGGGTTAGGTGATGTTCACCTGGTTAGTTTCCAGGTACTGTGTCAGTGAACATGTCCTGGGTTAGGTGATGATCACCTGGTCAGTTTCCAGGTGCTGTGTCAGTGAACATGTCCTGGATTAGGCGATGATCACCTGGTCAGTTTCCAGGTGCTGTGTCAGTGAACATGTCCTGTGTTAGGTGATGATCACCTGGTCAGTTTCCTGTTACTGTGTCAGTGAACATGTCCTGGGTTAGGTGATGATCACCTGGTCAGTTTCCAGGTGCTGGGTCAGTGAACATGTCCTGGATTAGGCGATGATCACCTGGTCAGTTTCCAGGTGCTGGGTCAGTGAACATGTCCTGGGTTAGGTGATGATCACCTGGTCAGTTTCCAGGTGCTGTGTCAGTGAACATGTCCTGGATTAGGCGATGATCACCTGGTCAGTTTCCAGGTGCTGTGTCAGTGAACATGTCCTGGATTAGGTGATGTACACCTGGTCAGTTTCCAGGTACTGGGTCAGTGAACATGTCCTGGATTAGGTGATGATCACCTGGTCAGTTTCCAGGTACTGGGTCAGTGAACATGTCCTGGATTAGGCGATGATCACCTGGTCAGTTTCCAGGTGCTGTGTCAGTGAACATGTCCTGGATTAGGTGATGTACACCTGGTCAGTTTCCAGGTACTGGGTCAGTGAACATGTCCTGGATTAGGCGATGATCACCTGGTCAGTTTCCAGGTGCTGGGTCAGTGAACATGTCCTGGGTTAGGTGATGATCACCTGGTCAGTTTCCAGGTACTGGGTCAGTGAACATGTCCTGGATTAGGCGATGATCACCTGGTCAGTTTCCAGGTACTGGGTCAGTGAACATGTCCTGGATTAGGCGATGATCACCTGGTCAGTTTCCAGGTACTGTGTCAGTGAACATGTCCTGGATTAGGCGATGATCACCTGGTCAGTTTCCAGGTACTGTGTCAGTGAACATGTCCTGGGTTAGGTGATGATCACCTGGTTAGTTTCCAGGTGCTGGGTCAGTGAACATGTCCTGGGTTAGGTGATGATCACCTGGTCAGTTTCCAGGTGCTGTGTCAGTGAACATGTCCTGGGTTAGGTGATGATCACCTGGTTAGTTTCCAGGTGCTGTGTCAGTGAACATGTCCTGTGTTAGGTGATGATCACCTGGTCAGTTTCCAGGTGCTGGGTCAGTGAACATGTCCTGGGTTAGGTGATGATCACCTGGTCAGTTTCCAGGTGCTAGGTCAGTGAACATGTCCTGGGTTAGGTGATGATCACCTGGTCAGTTTCCAGGTGCTGTGTCAGTGAACATGTCCTGGGTTAGGCGATGATCACCTGGTCAGTTTCCAGGTGCTGGGTCAGTGAACATGTCCTGGGTTAGGTGATGATCACCTGGTCAGTTTCCAGGTGCTGTGTCAGTGAACATGTCCTGGATTAGGCGATGATCACCTGGTCAGTTTCCAGGTACTGGGTCAGTGAACATGTCCTGGATTAGGCGATGATCACCTGGTCAGTTTCCAGGTACTGTGTCAGTGAACATGTCCTGGGTTAGGTGATGATCACCTGGTCAGTTTCCAGGTGCTGGGTCAGTGAACATGTCCTGGATTAGGTGATGTACACCTGGTCAGTTTCCAGGTACTGGGTCAGTGAACATGTCCTGGATTAGGCGATGATCACCTGGTCAGTTTCCAGGTGCTGGGTCAGTGAACATGTCCTGGGTTAGGTGATGATCACCTGGTCAGTTTCCAGGTACTGGGTCAGTGAACATGTCCTGGATTAGGCGATGATCACCTGGTCAGTTTCCAGGTACTGGGTCAGTGAACATGTCCTGGATTAGGCGATGATCACCTGGTCAGTTTCCAGGTACTGTGTCAGTGAACATGTCCTGGATTAGGCGATGATCACCTGGTCAGTTTCCAGGTACTGTGTCAGTGAACATGTCCTGGGTTAGGTGATGATCACCTGGTTAGTTTCCAGGTGCTGGGTCAGTGAACATGTCCTGGGTTAGGTGATGATCACCTGGTCAGTTTCCAGGTGCTGTGTCAGTGAACATGTCCTGGGTTAGGTGATGATCACCTGGTTAGTTTCCAGGTGCTGTGTCAGTGAACATGTCCTGTGTTAGGTGATGATCACCTGGTCAGTTTCCAGGTACTGGGTCAGTGAACATGTCCTGGATTAGGTGATGATCACCTGGTCAGTTTCCAGGTGCTGGGTCAGTGAACATGTCCTGGGTTAGGTGATGATCACCTGGTTAGTTTCCAGGTGCTGTGTCAGTGAACATGTCCTGGGTTAGGCGATGATCACCTGGTCAGTTTCCAGGTGCTGGGTCAGTGAACATGTCCTGGGTTAGGTGATGATCACCTGGTCAGTTTCCAGGTGCTGGGTCAGTGAACATGTCCTGGATTAGGCGATGATCACCTGGTCAGTTTCCAGGTGCTGTGTCAGTGAACATGTCCTGGGTTAGGTGATGATCACCTGGTCAGTTTCCAGGTGCTGGGTCAGTGAGCATGTCCTGGATTAGGTGATGATCACCTGGTCAGTTTCCAGGTACTGGGTCAGTGAACATGTCCTGGATTAGGTGATGATCACCTGGTCAGTTTCCAGGTACTGGGTCAGTGAACATGTCCTGGGTTAGGTGATGATCACCTGGTTAGTTTCCAGGTACTGGGTCAGTGAACATGTCCTGGGTTAGGTGATGATCACCTGGTTAGTTTCCAGGTGCTAGGTCAGTGAACATGTCCTGGGTTAGGTGATGATCACCTGGTCAGTTTCCAGGTACTGGGTCAGTGAACATGTCCTGGATTAGGTGATGATCGCCTGGTTAGTTTCCAGGTGCTGTATCAGTGAACATGTCCTGGGTTAGGTGATGATCACCTGGTTAGTTTCCAGGTGCTGGGTCAGTGAACATGTCCTGGATTAGGTGATGATCACCTGGTCAGTTTCCAGGTACTGGGTCAGTGAACATGTCCTGGATTAGGTGATGATCACCTGGTCTGTTTCCAGGTGCTGGGTCAGTGAACATGTCCTGGATTAGGTGATGATCACCTGGTCAGTTTCCAGGTACTGGGTCAGTGAACATGTCCTGGATTAGGTGATGATCACCTGGTCTGTTTCCAGGTGCTGGGTCAGTGAACATGTCCTGGATTAGGCGATGATCACCTGGTCAGTTTCCAGGTGCTGGGTCAGTGAACATGTCCTGGGTTAGGTGATGATCACCTGGTCAGTTTCCAGGTACTGGGTCAGTGAACATGTCCTGGGTTAGGTGATGATCACCTGGTCAGTTTCCAGGTGCTGGGTCAGTGAACATGTCCTGGGTTAGGTGATGTTCACCTGGTCAGTTTCCAGGTGCTGGGTCAGTGAACATGTCCTGGGTTAGGTGATGTTCACCTGGTCAGTTTCCAGGTGCTGGGTCAGTGAACATGTCCTGAGTTAGGTGATGATCACCTGGTCAGTTTCCAGGTACTGGGTCAGTGAACATGTCCTGGGTTAGGTGATGATCACCTGGTCAGTTTCCAGGTGCTGTGTCAGTGAACATGTCCTGGGTTAGGTGATGATCACCTGGTCAGTTTCCAGGTGCTGGGTCAGTGAACATGTCCTGGGTTAGGTGATGCTCACCTGGTCAGTTTCCAGGTGCTGGGTCAGTGAACATGTCCTGGGTTAGGTGATGAACACCTGGTCAGTTTCCAGGTGCTGGGTCAGTGAACATGTCCTGGGTTAGGTGATGATCACCTGGTCAGTTTCCAGGTGCTGGGTCAGTGAACATGTCCTGGGTTAGGTGATGAACACCTGGTCAGTTTCCAGGTGCTGTGTCAGTGAACATGTCCTGGATTAGGTGATGATCACCTGGTTAGTTTCCAGGTGCTGGGTCAGTGAACATGTCCTGGGTTAGGTGATGATCACCTGGTCAGTTTCCAGGTGCTGGGTCAGTGAACATGTCCTGGGTTAGGTGATGATCACCTGGTCAGTTTCCAGGTGCTGGGTCAGTGAACATGTCCTGGATTAGGCGAGGCACACCTGGTCAGATTCCAGGTGCTGGGTCAGTGAACATGTCCTGGATTAGGTGATGATCACCTGGTCAGTTTCCAGGTGCTGGGTCAGTGAACATGTCCTGGGTTAGGTGATGATCACCTGGTCAGTTTCCAGGTACTGGGTCAGTGAACATGTCCCGGATTAGGTGATGAACACCTGGTTAGTTTCCAGGTACTGGGTCAGTGAACATGTCCTGGATTAGGTGATGATCACCTGGTCAGTGTCCAGGTGCTGGGTCAGTGAACATGTCCTGGGTTAGGTGATGATCACCTGGTCAGTTTCCAGGTACTGGGTCAGTGAACATGCCCTGGATTAGGCGAGGCACACCTGGTCAGATTCCAGGTGCTGGGTCAGTGAACATGTCCTGGATTAGCTGATGATCACCTGGTTAGTTTCCAGGTACTGGGTCAGTGAACATGTCCTGGGTTAGGTGATGATCACCTGGTCAGTTTCCAGGTGCTGGGTCAGTGAACATGTCCTGGGTTAGGTGATGATCACCTGGTTAGTTTCCAGGTGCTGTGTCAGTGAACATGTCCTGGGTTAGGTGATGATCACCTGGTCAGTTTCCAGTTGCTGGGTCAGTGAACATGTCCTGGGTTAGGTGATGATCGCCTGGTAAGTTCCCAGGTGCTGTGTCAGTGAACATGTCCTGGGTTAGGTGATGATCACCTGGTCAGTTTCCAGGTGCTGGGTCAGTGAACATGTCCTGGATTAGGTGATGATCACCTGGTCAGTTTCCAGGTGCTGGGTCAGTGAACATGTCCTGGATTAGGCGATGATCACCTGGTCAGTTTCCAGGTACTGGTTCAGTGAACATGTCCTGGGTTAGGCGATGATCACCTGGTTAGTTTCCAGGTGCTGTGTCAGTGAACATGTCCTGGATTAGGTGATGATCACCTGGTCAGTTTCCAGGTGCTGTGTCAGTGAACATGTCCCGGATTAGGCGATGATCACCTGGTCAGTTTCCAGGTGCTGTGTCAGTGAACATGTCCTGGATTAGGTGATGATCACCTGGTCAGTTTCCAGGTGCTGTGTCAGTGAACATGTCCTGGGTTAGGTGATGTTCACCTGGTCAGTTTCCAGGTGCTGGGTCAGTGAACATGTCCTGGATTAGGTGATGTTCACCTGGTCAGTTTCCAGGTGCTGGGTCAGTGAACATGTCCTGGGTTAGGTGCTGATCACCTGGTCAGTTTCCAGGTGCTGGGTCAGTGAACATGTCCTGGGTTAGGTGATGATCACCTGGTTAGTTTCCAGGTACTGGGTCAGTGAACATGTCCTGGATTAGGTGATGTTCACCTGGTCAGTTTCCAGGTGCTGGGTCAGTGAACATGTCCTGGATTAGGTGATGTTCACCTGGTCAGTTTCCAGGTGCTGGGTCAGTGAACATGTCCTGGGTTAGGTGATGATGAACTGGTTAGTTTCCAGGTGCTGTGTCAGTGAACATGTCCTGGGTTAGGTGATGATCACCTGGTTAGTTTCCAGGTGCTGGGTCAGTGAACATGTCCTGGATTAGGTGATGATCACCTGGTCAGTTTCCAGGTGCTGGGTCAGTGAACATGTCCTGGGTTAGGTGATGATCACCTGGTTAGTTTCCAGGTGCTGGGTCAGTGAACATGTCCTGGGTTAGGTGATGATCACCTGGTTAGTTTCCAGGTGCTGTGTCAGTGAACATGTCCTGGGTTAGGTGATGATCACCTGGTTAGTTTCCAGGTGCTGGGTCAGTGAACATGTCCTGGATTAGGCGATGATCACCTGGTCAGTTTCCAGGTGCTGTGTCAGTGAACATGTCCTGGATTAGGTGATGATCACCTGGTCAGTTTCCAGGTGCTGTGTCAGTGAACATGTCCTGGGTTAGGTGATGTTCACCTGGTCAGTTTCCAGGTGCTGGGTCAGTGAACATGTCCTGGATTAGGTGATGTTCACCTGGTCAGTTTCCAGGTGCTGGGTCAGTGAACATGTCCTGGGTTAGGTGCTGATCACCTGGTCAGTTTCCAGGTGCTGGGTCAGTGAACATGTCCTGGGTTAGGTGATGATCACCTGGTTAGTTTCCAGGTACTGGGTCAGTGAACATGTCCTGGATTAGGTGATGTTCACCTGGTCAGTTTCCAGGTGCTGGGTCAGTGAACATGTCCTGGATTAGGTGATGTTCACCTGGTCAGTTTCCAGGTGCTGGGTCAGTGAACATGTCCTGGGTTAGGTGATGATGAACTGGTTAGTTTCCAGGTGCTGTGTCAGTGAACATGTCCTGGGTTAGGTGATGATCACCTGGTTAGTTTCCAGGTGCTGGGTCAGTGAACATGTCCTGGGTTAGGTGATGTTCACCTGGTTAGTTTCCAGGTACTGGGTCAGTGAACATGTCCTGGGTTAGGTGATGTTCACCTGGTCAGTTTCCAGGTGCTGGGTCAGTGAACATGTCCTGGGTTAGGTGATGATCACCTGGTCAGTTTCCAGGTGCTGTGTCAGTGAACATGTCCTGGATTAGGCGATGTTCACCTGGTCAGTTTCCAGGTGCTGGGTCAGTGAACATGTCCTGGGTTAGGTGATGATCACCTGGTCAGTTTCCAGGTGCTGGGTCAGTGAACATGTCCTGGGTTAGGTGATGATCACCTGGTCAGTTTCCAGGTACTGGGTCAGTGAACATGTCCTGGATTAGGTGATGATCGCCTGGTCAGTTTCCAGGTACTGGGTCAGTGAACATGTCCTGGATTAGGTGATGATCGCCTGGTCAGTTTCCAGGTACTGGGTCAGTGAACATGTCCTGGGTTAGGTGATGATCACCTGGTCAGTTTCCAGGTACTGGGTCAGTGAACATGTCCTGGATTAGGCGATGATCACCTGGTCAGTTTCCAGGTGCTGGGTCAGTGAACATGTCCTGGGTTAGGTGATGATCACCTGGTCAGTTTCCAGGTACTGGGTCAGTGAACATGTCCTGGGTTAGGTGATGATCACCTGGTCAGTTTCCAGGTGCTGGGTCAGTGAACATGTCCTGGGTTAGGTGATGTTCACCTGGTCAGTTTCCAGGTGCTGGGTCAGTGAACATGTCCTGGGTTAGGTGATGTTCACCTGGTCAGTTTCCAGGTGCTGGGTCAGTGAACATGTCCTGAGTTAGGTGATGATCACCTGGTCAGTTTCCAGGTACTGGGTCAGTGAACATGTCCTGGGTTAGGTGATGATCACCTGGTCAGTTTCCAGGTGCTGTGTCAGTGAACATGTCCTGGGTTAGGTGATGATCACCTGGTCAGTTTCCAGGTGCTGGGTCAGTGAACATGTCCTGGGTTAGGTGATGCTCACCTGGTCAGTTTCCAGGTGCTGGGTCAGTGAACATGTCCTGGGTTAGGTGATGATCACCTGGTCAGTTTCCAGGTGCTGTGTCAGTGAACATGTCCTGGATTAGGCGATGATCACCTGGTTAGTTTCCAGGTGCTGGGTCAGTGAACATGTCCTGGGTTAGGTGATGCTCACCTGGTTAGTTTCCAGGTACTGGGTCAGTGAACATGTCCTGGGTTAGGTGATGATCACCTGGTCAGTTTCCAGGTGCTAGGTCAGTGAACATGTCCTGGGTTAGGTGATGATCACCTGGTCAGTTTCCAGGTGCTGGGTCAGTGAACATGTCCTGGATTAGGTGATGATCACCTGGTCAGTTTCCAGGTGCTGGGTCAGTGAACATGTCCCGGATTAGGTGATGATCACCTGGTCAGTTTCCAGGTACTGGGTCAGTGAAAATGTCCTGGGTTAGGTGATGATCACCTGGTCAGCTTCCAGGTGCTGGGTCAGTGAACATATCCTGGATTAGGCGATGATCACCTGGTTAGTTTCCAGGCACTGGGTCAGTGAACATGTCCTGGGTTAGGCGATGCTCACCTGGTTAGTTTCCAGGTACTGGGTCAGTGAACATGTCCTGGGTTAGGTGATGATCACCTGGTCAGTTTCCAGGTGCTTTGTCAGTGAACATGTCCTGGGTTAGGTGATGATCACCTGGTCAGTTTCCAGGTACTGGGTCAGTGAACATGTCCTGGGTTAGGTGATGATCACCTGGTCAGTTTCCAGGTGCTGGGTCAGTGAACATGTCCTGGGTTAGGTGATGATCACCTGGTCAGTTTCCAGGTACTGGGTCAGTGAACATGTCCTGGGTTAGGTGATGATCACCTGGTCAGTTTCCAGGTGCTGTGTCAGTGAACATGTCCTGGGTTAGGTGATGATCACCTGGTCAGTTTCCAGGTGCTGGGTCAGTGAAAATGTCCTGGGTTAGGTGATGATCACCTGGTCAGTTTCCAGGTACTGGGTCAGTGAAAATGTCCTGGGTTAGGTGATGATCACCTGGTCAGTTTCCAGGTGATAGGTCAGTGAACATGTCCTGGGTTAGGTGATGATCACCTGGTCAGTTTCCAGGTGCTGGGTCAGTGAACATGTCCTGGATTAGGTGATGATCACCTGGTCAGCTTCCAGGTGCTGGGTCAGTGAACATATCCTGGATTAGGCGATGATCACCTGGTTAGTTTCCAGGCACTGGGTCAGTGAACATGTCCTGGGTTAGGCGATGATCACCTGGTTACTTTCAAGGTACTGGGTCAGTGAACATGTCCTGGGTTAGGCGATGATCACCTGGTTAGTTTCCAGGTACTGGGTCAGTGAACATGTCCTGGGTTAGGTGATGATCACCTGGTCAGTTTCCAGGTGCTGGGTCAGTGAACATGTCCTGGGTTAGGTGATGATCACCTGGTCAGTTTCCAGGTGCTGTGTCAGTGAACATGTCCTGGGTTAGGTGATGCTCACCTGGTCAGTTTCCAGGTACTGGGTCAGTGAACATGTCCTGGATTAGGTGATGATCACCTGGTTAGTTTCCAGGTGCTGGGTCAGTGAACATGTCCTGGGTTAGGTGATGATCACCTGGTCAGTTTCCAGGTACTGGGTCAGTGAACATGTCCTGGGTTAGGTGATGATCACCTGGTCAGTTTCCTGTTACTGGGTCAGTGAACATGTCCTGGGTTAGGTGATGATCACCTGGTCAGTTTCCAGGTGCTGTGTCAGTGAACATGTCCTGGGTTAGGCGATGATCACCTGGTCAGTTTCCAGGTACTGGGTCAGTGAACATGTCCTGGGTTAGGTGATGATCACCTGGTCAGTTTCCAGGTGCTGGGTCAGTGAACATGTCCTGGGTTAGGCGATGATCACCTGGTTAGTTTCCAGGTGCTGGGTCAGTGAACATGTCCTGGGTTAGGTGATGATCACCTGGTCAGTTTCCAGGTGCTGGGTCAGTGAACATGTCCTGGGTTAGGTGATGATCACCTGGTCAGTTTCCAGGTGCTGGGTCAGTGAACATGTCCTGGATTAGGTGTTGATCACCTGGTCAGTTTCCAGGTGCTGGGTCAGTGAACATGTCCCGGATTAGGTGATGATCACCTGGTCAGTTTCCAGGTGCTGGGTCAGTGAACATGTCCTGGGTTAGGTGATGATCACCTGGTTAGTTTCCAGGTGCTGGGTCAGTGAACATGTCCTGGGTTAGGTGATGCCCACCTGGTTAGTTTCCAGGTGCTGTGTCAGTGAACATGTCCTGGGTTAGGTGATGTTCACCTGGTCAGTTTCCAGGTGCTGTGTCAGTGAACATGTCCTGGATTAGGTGATGATCACCTGGTTAGTTTCCAGGTCCTGGGTCAGTGAACATGTCCTGGATTAGGTGATGATCACCTGGTCAGTTTCCAGGTCCTGGGTCAGTGAACATGTCCTGGGTTAGGTGATGCCCACCTGGTTAGTTTCCAGGTGCTGTGTCAGTGAACATGTCCTGGGTTAGGTGATGTTCACCTGGTCAGTTTCCAGGTGCTGTGTCAGTGAACATGTCCTGGGTTAGGTGATGCCCACCTGGTTAGTTTCCAGGTGCTGTGTCAGTGAACATGTCCTGGGTTAGGTGATGTTCACCTGGTCAGTTTCCAGGTGCTGTGTCAGTGAACATGTCCTGGGTTATGTGATGCTCACCTGGTCAGTTTCCAGGTCCTGGGTCAGTGAACATGTCCTGGATTAGGTGATGATCACCTGGTCAGTTTCCAGGTACTGGGTCAGTGAACATGTCCTGGATTAGGTGATGATCACCTGGTCAGTTTCCAGGTGCTGGGTCAGTGAACATGTCCTGGGTTAGGTGATGATCACCTGGTCAGTTTCCAGGTCCTGGGTCAGTGAACATGTCCTGGATTAGGTGATGATCACCTGGTCAGTTTCCAGGTACTGGGTCAGTGAACATGTCCTGGGTTAGGTGATGATCACCTGGTCAGTTTCCAGGTGCTGGGTCAGTGAACATGTCCTGGGTTAGGTGATGATCACCTGGTCAGTTTCCAGGTGCTGGGTCAGTGAACATGTCCTGGGTTAGGTGATGATCACCTGGTCAGTTTCCAGGTACTGGGTCAGTGAACATGTCCTGGGTTAGGTGATGATCACCTGGTCAGTTTCCAGGTGCTGGGTCAGTGAACATGTCCTGGGTTAGGTGATGATCACCTGGTCAGTTTCCAGGTACTGGGTCAGTGAACATGTCCTGGGTTAGGTGATGATCACCTGGTCAGTTTCCAGGTACTGGGTCAGTGAACATGTCCTGGGTTAGTTGATGATCACCTGGTTAGTTTCCAGGTGCTGGGTCAGTGAACATGTCCTGGGTTAGGTGATGATCACCTGGTCAGTTTCCAGGTACTGGGTCAGTGAACATGTCCTGGGTTAGTTGATGATCACCTGGTGAGTTTCCAGGTACTGGGTCAGTGAACATGTCCTGGATTAGGTGATGATCACCTGGTCAGTTTCCAGGTACTGGGTCAGTGAACATGTCCTGGATTAGGTGATGATCACCTGGTTAGTTTCCAGGTACTGGGTCAGTGAACATGTCCTTGGTTAGGTGATGATCACCTGGTTAGTTTCCAGGTGCTGGGTCAGTGAACATGTCCTGGATTAGGTGATGATCACCTGGTTAGTTTCCAGGTACTGTGTCAGTGAACATGTCCTGGGTTAGGTGATGATCACCTGGTCAGTTTCCAGGTACTGGGTCAGTGAACATGCCCTGGGTTAGGTGATGCTCACCTGGTCTGTTTCCAGGTACTGGGTCAGTGAACATGGCCTGGATTAGGTGATGATCACCTGGTCAGTTTCCAGGTGCTGGGTCAGTGAACATGTCCTGGATTAGGTGATGATCACCTGGTTAGTTTCCAGGTACTGGGTCAGTGAACATGTCCTTGGTTAGGTGATGATCACCTGGTTAGTTTCCAGGTGCTGGGTCAGTGAACATGTCCTGGATTAGGTGATGATCACCTGGTTAGTTTCCAGGTACTGTGTCAGTGAACATGTCCTGGGTTAGGTGATGATCACCTGGTCAGTTTCCAGGTACTGGGTCAGTGAACATGTCCTGGATTAGGTGATGATCACCTGGTTAGTTTCCAGGTGCTGGGTCAGTGAACATGTCCTGGATTAGGTGATGTACACCTGGTCAGTTTCCAGGTGCTGGGTCAGTGAACATGTCCTGGACTAGGTGATGATCACCTGGTCAGTTTCCAGGTACTGGGTCAGTGAACATGTCCTGGGTTAGGTGATGATCACCTGGTTAGTTTCCAGGTGCTGGGTCAGTGAACATGTCCTGGATTAGGTGATGATCACCTGGTTAGTTTCCAGGTACTGTGTCAGTGAACATGTCCTGGGTTAGGTGATGATCACCTGGTCAGTTTCCAGGTGCTGGGTCAGTGAACATGTCCTGGGTTAGGTGATGATCACCTGGTCAGTTTCCAGGTACTGTGTCAGTGAACATGTCCTGGGTTAGGTGATGATCACCTGGTCAGTTTCCAGGTGCTGGGTCAGTGAACATGTCCTGGGTTAGGTGATGATCACCTGGTCAGTTTCCAGGTACTGGGTCAGTGAACATGTCCTGGGTTAGGCGATGATCACCTGGTCAGTTTCCAGGTGCTGTGTCAGTGAACATGTCCTGGATTAGGTGATGATCACCTGGTCAGTTTCCAGGTGCTGTGTCAGTGAACATGTCCTGGATTAGGTGATGATCACCTGGTCAGTTTCCAGGTGCTGTGTCAGTGAACATGTCCTGGATTAGGTGATGATCACCTGGTCAGTTTCCAGGTGCTGTGTCAGTGAACATGTCCTGGATTAGGTGATGATCACCTGGTCAGTTTCCAGGTACTGGGTCAGTGAACATGTCCTGGGTTAGGTGATGATCACCTGGTCAGTTTCCAGGTACTGGGTCAGTGAACATGTCCTGGGTTAGGTGATGATCACCTGGTTAGTTTCCAGGTGCTGTGTCAGTGAACATGTCCTGGGTTAGGTGATGCTCACCTGGTCAGTTTCCAGGTACTGGGTCAGTGAACATGTCCCGGATTAGGTGATGCTCACCTGGTCAGTTTCCAGTTGCTGGGTCAGTGAACATGTCCTGGGTTAGGTGATGATCACCTGGTCAGTTTCCAGGTGCTGGGTCAGAGAACATGTCCTGGATTAGGTGATGATCACGTGGTTAGTTTCCAGGTGCTGGGTCAGTGAACATGTCCTGGGTGAGGTGATGATCACCTGGTTAGTTTCCAGGTGCTGTGTCAGTGAACATGTCCTGGGTTAGGTGATGATCACCTGGTCAGTTTCCAGGTGCTGGGTCAGTGAACATGTCCTGGGTTAGGTGATGATCACCTGGTAAGTTCCCAGGTGCTGGGTCAGGGAACATGTCCTGGGTTAGGTGATGATCGCCTGGCAAGTTCCCAGGTGCTGGGTCAGTGAACATGTCCTGGATTAGCTGATGCTCACCTGGTCAGTTTCCAGGTGCTGGGTCAGTGAACATGTCCTGGATTAGCTGATGCTCACCTGGTCAGTTTCCAGGGGCTGGGTCAGTGAACATGTCCTGGGTTAGGTGATGTACACCTGGTCAGTTTCCAGGTGCTGGGTCAGTAAACATGTCCTGGGTTAGGTGATGATCACCTGGTCAGTTTCCAGGTGCTGGGTCAGTGAACATGTCCTGTGTTAGGTGATGTTCACCTGGTCAGTTTCCAGGTGCTGGGTCAGTGAACATGTCCTGGGTTAGGTGATGATCACCTGGTTAGTTTCCAGGTACTGGGTCAGTGAACATGTCCTGGGTTAGGTGATGATCACCTGGTTAGTTTCCAGGTGCTGGGTTAGTGAACATGTCCTGGGTTAGGTGATGATCACCTGGTCAGTTTCTAGGTACTGGGTCAGTGAACATGTCCTGGGTTAGGTGATGATCACCTGGTCAGTTTCCAGGTGCTGGTTCAGTGAACATGTCCTGGGTTAGGTGATGATCACCTGGTTAGTTTCCAGGTGCTGGTTCAGTGAACATGTCCTGGGTTAGGTGATGATCACCTGGTTAGTTTCCAGGTGCTGGTTCAGTGAACATGTCCTGGGTTAGGTGATGATCACCTGGTTAGTTTCCAGGTGCTGGGTCAGTGAACATGTCCTGGATTAGGTGATGATCACCTGGTCAGTTTCCAGGTGCTGTGTCAGTGAACATGTCCTGGATTAGGTGATGATGAACTGGTTAGTTTCCAGGTGCTGTGTCAGTGAACATGTCCTGGATTAGGTGATGATCACCTGGTCAGTTTCCAGGTGCTGTGTCAGTGAACATGTCCTGGATTAGGTGATGATCACCTGGTTAGTTTCCAGGTGCTGGGTCAGTGAACATGTCCTGGGTTAGGTGATGTACACCTGGTCAGTTTCCAGGTGCTGGTTCAGTGAACATGTCCTGGGTTAGGTGATGATCACCTGGTTAGTTTCCAGGTGCTGGTTCAGTGAACATGTCCTGGGTTAGGTGATGATCACCTGGTCAGTTTCCAGGTGCTGGGTCAGTGAACATGTCCTGGGTTAAGTGATGATCACCTGGTCAGTTTCCAGGTACTGGTTCAGTGAACATGTCCTGGGTTAGGCGATGATCACCTGGTCAGTTTCCAGGTGCTGTGTCAGTGAACATGTCCTGGATTAGGCGATGATCACCTGGTCAGTTTCCAGGTGCTGGGTCAGTGAACATGTCCTGGATTAGGTGATGATCACCTGGTTAGTTTCCAGGTACTGGGTCAGTGAACATGTCCTGGGTTAGGTGATGATCACCTGGTCAGTTTCCAGGTGCTGGGTCAGTGAACATGTCCTGGGTTAGGTGATGATCACCTGGTCAGTTTCCAGGTACTGGTTCAGTGAACATGTCCTGGGTTAGGTGATGATCACCTGGTTAGTTTCCAGGTACTGGGTCAGTGAACATGTCCTGGGTTAGGCGATGATCACCTGGTTAGTTTCCAGGTACTGGGTCAGTGAACATGTCCTGGGTTAGGTGATGATCACCTGGTTAGTTTCCAGGTACTGGGTCAGTGAACATGTCCTGGGTTAGGTGATGATCACCTGGTCAGTTTCCAGGTGCTGTGTCAGTGAACATGTCCTGGATTAGGTGATGATCACCTGGTCAGTTTCCAGGTGCTGGGTCAGTGAACATGTCCTGTGTTAGGTGATGATCACCTGGTCAGTTTCCAGGTGCTGGGTCAGTGAACATGTCCTGGGTTAGGTGATGATCACCTGGTCAGTTTCCAGGTGCTGGGTCAGTGAACATGTCCTGGGATAGGTGATGATCACCTGGTCAGTTTCCAGGTACTGGTTCAGTGAACATGTCCTGGATTAGGTGATGATCACCTGGTCAGTTTCCAGGTGCTGGGTCAGTGAAAATGTCCTGTGTTAGGTGATGATCACCTGGTCAGTTTCCAGGTGCTGGGTCAGTGAACATGTCCTGGGTTAGGTGATGATCACCTGGTCAGTTTCCAGGTGCTGGGTCAGTGAACATGTCCTGGGTTAGGTGATGATCACCTGGTTAGTTTCCAGGTGCTGGGTCAGTGAACATGTCCTGGGTTAGGTGATGATCACCTGGTCAGTTTCCAGGTGCTGGGTCAGTGAACATGTCCTGGATTAGGTGATGATCACCTGGTTAGTTTCCAGGTACTGGGTCAGTGAACATGTCCTGGGTTAGGTGATGATCACCTGGTTAGTTTCCAGGTGCTAGGTCAGTGAACATGGCCTGGGTTAGGTGATGATCACCTGGTTAGTTTCCAGGTGCTAGGTCAGTGAACATGGCCTGGATTAGGAGATGTTCACCTGGTCAGTTTCCAGGTGCTGTGTCAGTGAACATGGCCTGGATTAGGAGATGTTCACCTGGTCAGTTTCCAGGTGCTGTGTCAGTGAATATGTCCTGGGTTAGGTGATGATCACCTGGTTAGTTTCCAGGTGCTGGGTCAGTGAACATGTCCTGGGTTAGGTGATGTACACCTGGTCAGTTTCCAGGTACTGTGTCAGTGAACATGTCCTGGGTTAGGTGATGATCACCTGGTCAGTTTCCAGGTGCTGGGTCAGTGAACATGTCCTGGATTAGGTGATGATCACCTGGTTAGTTTCCAGGTGCTAGGTCAGTGAACATGTCCTGGATTAGGTGATGATCACCTGGTTAGTTTCCAGGTGCTGGGTCAGTGAACATGTCCTGGATTAGGTGATGATCACCTGGTCAGTTTCCAGGTACTGGGTCAGTGAACATGTCCTGGATTAGGTGATGTACACCTGGTCAGTTTCCAGGTACTGTGTCAGTGAACATGTCCTGGGTTAGGTGATGATCACCTGGTCAGTTTCCAGGTGCTGTGTCAGTGAACATGTCCTGGATTAGGTGATGTACACCTGGTCAGTTTCCAGGTACTGTGTCAGTGAACATGTCCTGGGTTAGGTGATGATCACCTGGTCAGTTTCCAGGTGCTGGGTCAGTGAACATGTCCTGGATTAGGTGATGATCACCTGGTTAGTTTCCAGGTGCTAGGTCAGTGAACATGTCCTGGATTAGGTGATGATCACCTGGTTAGTTTCCAGGTGCTGGGTCAGTGAACATGTCCTGGGTTAGGTGATGATCACCTGGTCAGTTTCCAGGTACTGTGTCAGTGAACATGTCCTGGGTTAGGTGATGATCACCTGGTCAGTTTCCAGGTGCTGGGTCAGTGAACATGTCCTGGGTTAGGTGATGATCACCTGGTCAGTTTCCAGGTGCTGTGTCAGTGAACATGTCCTGGATTAGGTGATGTACACCTGGTCAGTTTCCAGGTACTGTGTCAGTGAACATGTCCTGGGTTAGGTGATGATCACCTGGTCAGTTTCCAGGTGCTGGGTCAGTGAACATGTCCTGGATTAGGTGATGATCACCTGGTTAGTTTCCAGGTGCTAGGTCAGTGAACATGTCCTGGATTAGGTGATGATCACCTGGTTAGTTTCCAGGTGCTGGGTCAGTGAACATGTCCTGGGTTAGGTGATGATCACCTGGTCAGTTTCCAGGTACTGGGTCAGTGAACATGTCCTGGGTTAGGTGATGATCACCTGGTCAGTTTCCAGGTACTGGGTCAGTGAACATGTCCTGGATTAGGCGTTGATCACCTGGTCAGTTTCCAGGTGCTGGGTCAGTGAACATGTCCTGGGGTAGGTGATGATCACCTGGTCAGTTTCCAGGTACTGGGTCAGTGAACATGTCCTGGGGTAGGTGATGATCACCTGGTCAGTTTCCAGGTGCTGGGTCAGTGAACATGTCCTGGGTTAGGTGATGATCACCTGGTTAGTTTCCAGGTGCTGGGTCAGTGAACATGTCCTGGGGTAGGTGATGATCACCTGGTCAGTTTCCAGGTACTGGGTCAGTGAACATGTCCTGGGTTAGGTGATGATCACCTGGTCAGTTTCCAGGTGCTGGGTCAGTGAACATGTCCTGGATTAGGCGATGATCACCTGGTTAGTTTCCAGGTACTGGGTCAGTGAACATGTCCTGGATTAGGTGATGCACACCTGATCAGTTTCCAGGTGCTGGGTCAGTGAACATGTCCTGGATTAGGCGATGATCACCTGGTCAGTTTCCAGGTACTGGGTCAGTGAACATGTCCTGGATTAGGTGATGCTCACCTGGTCAGTTTCCAGGTGCTGGGTCAGTGAACATGTCCTGGATTAGGCGATGATCACCTGGTCAGTTTCCAGGTACTGTGTCAGTGAACATGTCCTGAGTTAGGTGATGATCACCTGGTTAGTTTCCAGGTGCTAGGTCAGTGAACATGTCCTGGGTTAGGTGATGACCACCGCTGGTCAGTTTCCAGTTGCTGGGTCAGTGAACATGTCCTGGATTAGGCGATGATCACCTGGTCAGTTTCCAGGTACTGTGTCAGTGAACATGTCCTGGGTTAGGTGATGATCATTTGGTTAGTTTCCAGGTGCTGGGTCAGTGAACATGTCCTGGGTTAGGTGTTGTACAGCTGGTCAGTTTCCAGGTGCTGGTTCAGTGAACATGTCCTGGGTTAGGTTTTGTACACCTGGTTAGTTTCCAGGTGCTGGGTCAGTGAACATGTCCTGGATTAGGTGATGATCACCTGGTCAGTTTCCAGGTGCTGGTTCAGTGAACATGTCCTGGGTTAGGTTTTGTACACCTGGTTAGTTTCCAGGTGCTGGGTCAGTGAACATGTCCTGGGTTAGGTGATGATCACCTGGTCAGTTTCCAGGTGCTGGTTCAGTGAACATGTCCTGGATTAGGTGATGATCACCTGGTTAGTTTCCAGGTACTGGGTCAGTGAACATGTCCTGGGTTAGGTGATGCTCACCTGGTCAGTTTCCAGGTGCTGGGTCAGTGAACATGTCCTGGGTTAGGTGATGATCACCTGGTCAGTTTCCAGGTACTGGGTCAGTGAACATGTCCTGGGTTAGGTGATGATCACCTGGTCAGTTTCCAGGTGCTGTGTCAGTGAACATGTCCTGGGTTAGGTGATGATCACCTGGTCAGTTTCCAGGTGCTTTGTCAGTGAACATGTCCTGGGTTAGGTGATGATCACCTGGTCAGTTTCCAGGTGCTGGGTCAGTGAACATGTCCTGGGTTAGGTGATGATCACCTGGTCAGTTTCCAGGTACTGGGTCAGTGAACATGTCCTGGGTTAGGTGATGATCACCTGGTCAGTTTCCAGGTGCTGTGTCAGTGAACATGTCCTGGGTTAGGTGATGATCACCTGGTTAGTTTCCAGGTGCTGTGTCAGTGAACATGTCCTGGATTAGGCGATGATCACCTGGTCAGTTTCCAGGTGCTGGGTCAGTGAACATGTCCTGGGTTAGGCGATGATCACCTGGTCAGTTTCCAGGTGCTGGTTCAGTGAACATGTCCTGGGTTAGGTGATGATCACCTGGTCAGTTTCCAGGTACTGGGTCAGTGAACATGTCCTGGGTTAGGTGATGATCACCTGGTCAGTTTCCAGGTGCTGGGTCAGTGAACATGTCCTGGGTTAGGTGATGATCACCTGGTCAGTTTCCAGGTGCTGGGTCAGTGAACATGTCCTGGATTAGGTGATGATCACCTGGTCAGATTCCAGGTGCTGGGTCAGTGAACATGTCCTGGGTTAGGTGATGATCACCTGGTCAGTTTCCAGGTGCTGGGTCAGTGAACATGTCCTGGGTTAGGTGATGATCACCTGGTCAGTTTCCAGGTGCTGGGTCAGTGAACATGTCCTGGGTTAGGTGATGATCACCTGGTCAGTTTCCAGGTACTGGGTCAGTGAACATGTCCTGGATTAGGTGATGATCACCTGGTTAGTTTCCAGGTGCTGGGTCAGTGAACATGTCCTGGGTTAGGTGATGATCACCTGGTTAGTTTCCAGGTACTGGGTCAGTGAACATGTCCTGGATTAGGTGATGATCACCTGGTCAGTTTCCAGGTGCTGGGTCAGTGAACATGTCCTGGGTTAGGTGATGATCACCTGGTCAGTTTCCAGGTGCTGGGTCAGTGAACATGTCCTGGGTTAGGTGATGATCACCTGGTCAGTTTCCAGGTACTGGGTCAGTGAACATGTCCTGGATTAGGTGATGATCACCTGGTTAGTTTCCAGGTGCTGGGTCAGTGAACATGTCCTGGGTTAGGTGATGATCACCTGGTTAGTTTCCAGGTACTGGGTCAGTGAACATGTCCTGGATTAGGTGATGATCACCTGGTCAGTTTCCAGGTGCTGTGTCAGTGAACATGTCCTGGGTTAGGTGATGATCACCTGGTTAGTTTCCAGGTGCTGGGTCAGTGAACATGTCCTGGATTAGGTGATGATCACCTGGTCAGTTTCCAGGTACTGGGTCAGTGAACATGTCCTGGATTAGGTGATGATCACCTGGTCAGATTCCAGGTGCTGGGTCAGTGAACATATCCTGGGTTAGGTGATGTTCACCTGGTCAGTTTCCAGGTGCTGGGTCAGTGAACATGTCCTGGGTTAGGTGATGATCACCTGGTCAGTTTCCAGGTGCTGGGTCAGTGAACATGTCCTGGGTTAGGTGATGATCACCTGGTCAGTTTCCAGGTACTGGGTCAGTGAACATGTCCTGGATTAGGTGATGATCACCTGGTTAGTTTCCAGGTACTGGGTCAGTGAACATGTCCTGGATTAGGTGATGATCACCTGGTTAGTTTCCAGGTGCTGGGTCAGTGAACATGTCCTGGGTTAGGTGATGATCACCTGGTTAGTTTCCAGGTACTGGGTCAGTGAACATGTCCTGGATTAGGTGATGATCACCTGGTCAGTTTCCAGGTGCTGGGTCAGTGAACATGTCCTGGATTAGGTGATGCTCAACTGGTCAGTTTCCAGGTGCTGGGTCAGTGAACATGTCCTGGATTAGGCGATGAAAACCTGGTCAGTTTCCAGGTACTGGGTCAGTGAACATGTCCTGTGTTAGCTGATGATCACCTGGTTAGATTCCAGGTGCTGGGTCAGTGAGCATGTCCTGGATTAGGTGATGCTCACCTGGTTAGTTTCCAGGTGCTGGGTCAGTGAACATGTCCTGGGTTAGGTGATGATCACCTGGTCAGTTTCCAGGTACTGGGTCAGTGAACATGTCCTGGATTAGGTGATGATCACCTGGTCAGTTTCCAGGTGCTAGATCAGTGAACATGTCCTGGGTTAGGTGATGATCACCTGGTTAGTTTCCAGGTGCTGGGTCAGTGAACATGTCCTGGATTAGGTGATGCTCACCTGGTTAGTTTCCAGGTGCTGGGTCAGTGAACATGTCCTGGGTTAGGTGATGATCACCTGGTCAGTTTCCAGGTGCTGTGTCAGTGAACATGTCCTGAATTAGGTGATGCTCACCTGGTTAGTTTCCAGGTACTGGGTCAGTGAACATGTCCTGGGTTAGGTGATGATCACCTGGTTAGTTTCCAGGTACTGTGTCAGTGAACATGTCCTGGGTTAGGTGATGATCACCTGGTCAGTTTCCAGGTGCTGTGTCAGTGAACATGTCCTGGATTAGGTGATGATCACCTGGTCAGTTTCCAGGTGCTGGGTCAGTGAACATGTCCTGGGTTAGGTGATGATCACCTGGTTAGTTTCCAGGTGCTAGGTCAGTGAACATGTCCTGGGTTAGGTGATGATCACCCCTGGTCAGTTTCCAGTTGCTGGGTCAGTGAACATGTCCTGGATTAGGCGATGATCACCTGGTCAGTTTCCAGGTGCTGGGTCAGTGAACATGTCCTGGGTTAGGTGATGATCACCTGGTCAGTTTCCAGGTACTGTGTCAGTGAGCATGTCCTGGGTTAGGCGATGATCACCTGGTCAGTTTCCAGGTGCTGGGTCAGTGAACATGTCCTGGGTTAGGTGATGATCACCTGGTCAGTTTCCAGGTACTGGGTCAGTGAACATGTCCTGGGTTAGGTGATGATCACCTGGTCAGTTTCCAGGTACTGTGTCAGTGAACATGTCCTGGGTTAGGTGATGATCACCTGGTTAGTTTCCAGGTGCTGGGTCAGTGAACATGTCCTGGGTTAGGTGTTGTACAGCTGGTCAGTTTCCAGGTGCTGGTTCAGTGAACATGTCCTGGGTTAGGTTTTGTACACCTGGTTAGTTTCCAGGTGCTGGGTCAGTGAACATGTCCTGGATTAGGTGATGATCACCTGGTCAGTTTCCAGGTGCTGGGTCAGTGAACATGTCCTGGGTTAGGTGATGATCACCTGGTCAGTTTCCAGGTACTGGGTCAGTGAACATGTCCTGGGTTAGGTGATGATCACCTGGTCAGTTTCCAGGTGCTGGGTCAGTGAACATGTCCTGGGTTAGGTGATGATCACCTGGTCAGTTTCCAGGTGCTGGTTCAGTGAACATGTCCTGGGTTAGGTGATGATCACCTGGTTAGTTTCCAGGTGCTGGTTCAGTGAACATGTCCTGGGTTAGGTGATGATCACCTGGTTAGTTTCCAGCTGCTGGTTCAGTGAACATGTCCTGGGTTAGGTGATGATCACCTGGTTAGTTTCCAGGTGCTGGGTCAGTGAACATGTCCTGGGTTAGGTGATGTACACCTGGTCAGTTTCCAGGTGCTGGTACAGTGAACATGTCCTAGGTTAGGTGATGATCACCTGGTTAGTTTCCAGGTGCTGGTTCAGTGAACATGTCCTAGGTTAGGTGATGATCACCTGGTCAGTTTCCAGGTGCTGGGTCAGTGAACATGTCCTGGATTAGGTGATGATCACCTGGTCAGTTTCTGGAACTGTTCCAGAGTTGAGGTGTTTGGTCGGTCCTCCAGTATATTCTCCAATTCATCATCAGTATATGTACTTAACTGGAAATGTATAATTTACAATACTGCTACAATGTAATCTCCAGATCACACAGTCAAATATATATGTTGCGTGACTGGTATGTATTACTGTCAGGGAATGATCTGCCTTCTAGATGCTATAAAAATAGGAAAGGGTTGAAAGCAGGATATGTGAGACACTTCAATAGTGGTAATGGGTAATTATGGGTCATTCAATTAAACTAAAAGAACATCAGAAATAAAAGAACAGAACAGCAAACAGAGGCAGCCTTGTTCCCATGGGAATGTAGACTTTGCATCTTATTTGGAATGTGATAATGAGTAAAGGAGCACTGGTGTTCTGGTTCAAGACAGGACAGGCGATGGTGTTGGGAGGAACCTCTATTTGGAATCATTGGTCCATCAAGAATGTTACATGTCTACAGTGTAAAAGATGCCTCTTTGCATTGTCACAGCTGGACTGATAACTTCAGCGGGAGGAAAAATGTGATCTCAGGGGTTATTAGACTGAAACCTGAGTAAAACAGGGCCTTGTGAATGTCTATACCTGCAATTGTAATAAGAGGATAGTAGTTATTCAATGATTGGTCTAGTGTAATTTAGTGTGTTTGTATTATTGTAAGGGTTATACAAAGAGTGTCCAAATAGACAGAAGGTGTAGAAGATTTCAAAAGGCACAAAGACAAGTGATTTCACCCACAGCTGCAGATATTTATTACCATGAATTTTACCCAAGGGAAAAACCGGGTCATATAAATGACACATTGTAAACAACTGTTCAGATACTGTGAGGTATCATATCTTACTTGTGCAGAATAAAGTTTTATCACTGCCATCAATTTGGGCCGATGTCGACTCAATGTAATTAATCAAATGCAGGACTGAACCATGACAGACGGTGCAGTCACTCTGGGTTCAGCATGAATTATTCAATAATTTAAACTTAATCACATCAGATAATATTATTTCCAAATTCTTGAAGGAAACCTCAATGGCGGCCGTGGTACCCAGCATTCCAAGCGGGAATGAATATGCCGTACACACTCAACAGGAGGCCACCGCGCAGGCGCAAATCCAGCCGCACAGAGACACTGCGCATGCTCCAGAGACAGGCGGCCATTGCGGTGGAAGGCGGTTAAAGTCGGTGACGCACATAAGACTAATGCAGCCGGCGAGCGGGGAGGAGGCTTCAGAAGGACTTGGTGTAGCCCGCAAACGCGAATAAGAATGTCAATGTCCCGCTTTGGTAACTCAGGCTCCTTTCACCTGCGAAGAGAATCCGGGGAAGGAAAAAGAGGCGGGAAGATTCAGATCGGCGCCATTTTGCTGCTGGGGCAACAGAGCGCATGCGCAATATCCTGGTGATGTCAGTGAGTGGGCGTGGCTTCGGAATCCTCTGTGTTGAGTTGGAGCTGAAACAGCACAGGCTGGGGATGGAGGCTGGGATCTTCCTGTGCTCACTCAGCACAGGCTGGGGATGGAGGCTGGGATCTTCCTGTGCTCACTCAGCACAGGCTGGGGATGGAGGCTGGGATCTTCCTGTGCTCACTCAGCACAGGCTGGGGATGGAGGCTGGGATCTTCCTGTGCTCACTCAGCACAGGCTGGGGAAGGAGGCTGGGATCTTCCTGTGCTCACTCAGCACAGGCTGGAGATGGAGGCTGGGATCTTCCTGTGCTCACTCAGCACAGGCTGGGGATGGAGGCTGGGATCTTCCTGTGCTCACTCAGCACAGGCTGGGGATGGAGGCTGGGATCTTCCTGTGCTCACTCAGCACAGGCTGGGGATGGAGGCTGGGATCTTCCTGTGCTCACTCAGCACAGGCTGGGGATGGAGGCTGGGATCTTCCTGTGCTCACTCAGCACAGGCTGGGGAAGGAGGCTGGGATCTTCCTGTGCTCACTCAGCACAGGCTGGAGATGGAGGCTGGGATCTTCCTGTGCTCACTCAGCACAGGCTGGGGATGGAGGCTGGGATCTTCCTGTGCTCACTCAGCACAGGCTGGAGATGGAGGCTGGGATCTTCCTGTGCTCACTCAGCACAGGCTGGGGAAGGAGGCTGGGATCTTCCTGTGCTCACTCAGCACAGGCTGGAGATGGAGGCTGGGATCTTCCTGTGCTCACTCAGCACAGGCTGGGATCTTCCTGTGCTCACTCAGCACAGGCTGGGGATGGAGGCTGGGATCTTCCTGTGCTCACTCAGCACAGGCTGGGGATGGAGGCTGCGATCTTCCTGTGCTCACTCAGCACAGGCTGGGGATGGAGGCTGCGATCTTCCTGTGCTCACTCAGCACAGGCTGGGGATGGAGGCTGGGATCTTCCTGTGCTCACTCAGCACAGGCTGGGGATGGAGGCTGCGATCTTCCTGTGCTCACTCAGCGCAGGCTGGGGATGGAGGCTGGGATCGTCCTGTGCTCACTCAGCGCAGGCTGGGGATGGAGGCTGGGATCTTCCTGTGCTCACTCAGCGCAGGCTGGGGATGGAGGCTGGGATCTTCCTGTGCTCACTCAGCGCAGGCTGGGGATGGAGGCTGGGATCTTCCTGTGCTCACTCAGCGCAGGCTGGGGATGGAGGCTGGGATCGTCCTGTGCTCACTCAGCGCAGGCTGGGGATGGAGGCTGGGATCTTCCTGTGCTCACTCAGCGCAGGCTGGGGATGGAGGCTGGGATCGTCCTGTGCTCACTCAGCGCAGGCTGGGGATGGAGGCTGGGTTCTTCCTGTGCTCACTCAGCACAGGCTGGGGATGGAGGCTGGGATCTTCCTGTGCTCACTCAGCACAGGCTGGGGTTGGAGGCTGGGATCTTCCTGTGCTCACTCAGCACAGGCTGGGGATGGAGGCTGGGATCTTCCTGTGCTCACTCAGCACAGGCTGGGGATGGAGGCTGGGATCTTCCTGTGCTCACTCAGCACAGGCTGAGGATGGAGGCTGGGATCTTCCTGTGCTCACTCAGCACAGGCTGGGGATGGAGGCTGGGATCTTCCTGTGCTCACTCAGCGCAGTCTGGGGATGGAGGCTGGGATCTTCCTGTGCTCACTCAGCGCAGGCTGGGGATGGAGGCTGGGATCTTCCTGTGCTCACTCAGCGCAGGCTGGGGATGGAGGCTGGGATCTTCCTGTGCTCACTCAGCGCAGGCTGGGGATGGAGGCTGGGATCTTCCTGTGCTCACTCAGCGCAGGCTGGGGATGGAGGCTGGGATCTTCCTGTGCTCACTCAGCGCAGGCTGGGGATGGAGGCTGGGATCTTCCTGTGCTCACTCAGCACAGGCTGGGGATGGAGGCTGGGATCTTCCTGTGCTCACTCAGCGCAGGCTGGGGATGGAGGCTGGGTTCTTCCTGTGCTCACTCAGCACAGGCTGGGGATGGAGGCTGGGATCTTCCTGTGCTCACTCAGCACAGGCTGGGGATGGAGGCTGGGATCTTCCTGTGCTCACTCAGCGCAGGCTGGGGATGGAGGCTGGGATCTTCCTGTGCTCACTCAGCGCAGGCTGGGGATGGAGGCTGGGATCTTCCTGTGCTCACTCAGCATAGGCTGGGGATGGAGGCTGGGATCTTCCTGTGCTCACTCAGCACAGGCTGGGGATGGAGGCTGGGATCTTCCTGTGCTCACTCAGCACAGGCTGGGGATGGAGGCTGGGATCTTCCTGTGCTCACTCAGCACAGGCTGGGGTTGGAGGCTGGGATCTTCCTGTGCTCACTCAGCACAGGCTGGGACGGAGGCTGGGATCTTCCTGTGCTCACTCAGTGCAGGCTGGGGACGGAGGCTGGGATCTTCCTGTGCTCACTCAGTGCACGCTGGGGACGGAGGCTGGGATCTTCCTGTGCTCACTCAGCACAGGCTGGGGATGGAGGCTGGGATCTTCCTGTGCTCACTCAGCACAGGCTGGGGATGGAGGCTGGGATCTTCCTGTGCTCACTCTGCACAGGCTGGGGATGGAGGCTGGGATCATCCTGTGCTCACTCAGCACAGGCTGGGGATGGAGGCTGGGATCTTCCTGTGCTCACTCAGCACAGGCTGGGGATGGAGGCTGGGATCATCCTGTGCTCACTCAGCACAGGCTGTGATTGGAGGCTGGGATCATCCTGTGCTCACTCAGCACAGGCTGTGGATGGAGGCTGGGATCATCCTGTGCTCACTCAGCACAGGCTGTGGATGGAGGCTGGGATCTTCCTGTGCTCACTCAGCACAGGCTGTGGATGGAGTCTGGGATCTCCCTGTGCTCTGTATTGGGCTCAGTACTGTACTGTGTGTTTAACCCTCCTTGTGTTGTTCTAATTGCTGCCTCTCTCTCTCTCTCTCTTGCAGTGGGTCTGGGAGTTCCTGACTGATCACAATGTCCTGATCCTTTCCACACATCACACACACTCAAGTTGGATGAGCCGCTGGTGGTGATGCAGGAGATGGAGAACTCCAGCCTTCCATCCACTCCACAGTGAGGTAAGATCACACACTGATAATAACTCGTACAACAGGGTGTTAACACAGCAGAAGCTGGGAATGGGGCCTGGGATCTTCCTGTGCTCTGAGAATGGGAATCAGTAACACATCATGTCAGAACAGCTAAATCAGCACAGGCTGGGGATGGAGGCTGGGATCTTCCCGTGCTCACTGACCCCACGCACTGACCCCACGCACTGACCCCACGCACTGACCCCACGCACTGACTCCACTCACTGTCCCCACTCACTGTCCCCACTCACTGTCCCCACTCCCTGTCCCCACTCACTGACCCCACTCACTGACCCCACTCACTGACCCCACTCACTGTCCGCACTCACTGTCCGCACTCACTGTCCGCACTCACTGTCCGCACTCACTGTCCCCACTCACTGTCCCCACTCACTGTCCCCACTCACTGACCCCACGCACTGTCCCCACGCACTGTCCCCACGCACTGTCCCCACGCACTGTCCCCACTCACTGACCCCACGCTCTGACCCCACGCACTGACCCCACGCACTGACCCCACGCACTGACTCCACTCACTGTCCCCACTCACTGTCCCCACTCATTGTCCCCACTCACTGTCCCCTCTCACTGTCCCCACTCACTGTCCCCACTCACTGTCCCCACTCACTGTCCCCACTCACTGACCCCACGCACTGTCCCCACGCACTGTCCCCACGCACTGTCCCCACTCACTGACCCCACTCACTGACCCCACGCACTGTCCCCACTCACTGTCCCCACTCACTGTCCCCACTCACTGTCCCCACTCACTGTCCCCACTCACTGTCCCCACTCACTGTCCCCACTCACTGTCCCCACTCACTGTCCCCACTCACTGTCCCCAGTCACTGACCCCACGCACTGACCCCACGCACTGACCCCACGCACTGACCCCACGCACTGACTCCACGCACTGACTCCACGCACTGTCCCCACTCACTGTCCCCACTCACTGTCCCCACTCACTGTCCCCACTCACTGTCCCCACTCACTGTCCCCACTCACTGGCCCCACTCACTGGCCCCACTCACTGGCCCCACTCACTGACCCCACTCACTGACCCCACTCACTGTCCCCAATCACTGTCCCCACTCACTGTCCCCACTCACGGACCCCACTCACGGACCCCACTCACGGACCCCACTCACGGACCCCACACACTGACCCCACTCACTGTCCTCACTCACTGTCCTCACTCACTGTCCCCACTCACTGTCCCCACTCAATGTCCGCACTCACTGTCCCCACTCACTGTTCCCACTCACTGTTCCCACTCACTGTTCCCACTCACTGTCCCCACTCACTGTCCCCACTCACTGTCCCCACTCACTGTCCCCACTCACTGACCCCACTCACGGACCCCACTCGCTGACCCCACTCACGGACCCCACGCACTGACCCCACGCACTGACCCCACGCACTGACCCCACTCACTGTCCCCACTCACTGTCCCCACTCACTGTCCCCACTCACTGTCCGCACTCACTGACCCCACTCACTGACCCCACTCACTGTCCCCACTCACTGTCCCCACTCACTGTCCCCACTCACTGTCCCCACTCACTGTCCCCACTCACTGTCCCCACTCACTGTCCCCACTCACTGTCCCCACTCACTGTCCCCACTCACTGACCCCACGCACTGACCCCACTCACTGACCCCACGCACTGACCCCACTCACTATCCACACTCACTGTCCCCACTCACTGTCCCCACTCACTGTCCGCACTCACTGTCCGCACTCACTGTCCAAACTCAATGTCCGCACTCACTGTCCGCACTCACTGTCCGCACTCACTGTCCGCACTCACTGACCCCACTCACTGTCCCCTCTCACTGACCCCACGCACTGACCCCACTCACTGACCCCACTCACTGACCCCACGCACTGACCCCACTCACTATCCACACTCACTGTCCCCACTCACTGTCCGCACTCACTGTCCAAACTCACTGTCCGCACTCACTGTCCGCACTCACTGTCCGCACTCACTGTCCGCACTCACGGACCCCACTCACTGTCCCCACTCACTGTCCCCACTCACTGTCCGCACTCACTGTCCCCACTCACTGACCCCACTCACTGTCCGCACTCACTGACCCCACTCACTGTCCCCACTCACTGTCCCCACTCACTGTCCCCACTCACTGTCCCCACTCACTGTCCCCACTCACTGTCCCCACTCACTGTCCCCACTCACTGTCCCCACTCACTGACCCCACTCACTGTCCCCACTCACTGACCCCACTCACTGTCCCCACTCACTGTCCCCACTCACTGTCCGCACTCACTGTCCCCACTCACTGACCCCACTCACTGTCCGCACTCACTGACCCCACTCACTGTCCCCACTCACTGTCCCCACTCACTGTCCCCACTCACTGTCCCCACTCACTGACCCCACTCACTGACCCCACTCACTGTCCCCACTCACTGTCCCCACTCACTGTCCCCACTCACTGTCCGCACTCACTGTCCCCTCTCACTGACCCCACTCACTGTCCCCACTCACTGTCCCCACTCACTGTCCCCACTCACTGTCCCCACTCACTGTCCCCACTCACTGTCCCCACTCACTGTCCGCACTCACTGTCCGCACTCACTGTCCGCACTCACTGTCCGCACTCACTGTCCGCACTCACTGTCCGCACTCACTGACCCCACTCACTGACCCCACTCACTGACCCCACTCACAGACCCCACTCACTGACTCCACTCACTGACCCCACTCACTGACCCCACTCACTGACCCGACTCACTGACCCCACTCACTGTCCCCACTCACTGTCCGCTCTCACTGTCCGCACTCACTGTCCGCACTCACTGTCCGCACTCACTGTCCCCTCTCACTGTCCCCACTCACTGTCCGCACTCACTGACCCCACTCACTGACCCCACTCACTGTCCCCACTCACTGTCTCCACTCACTGTCTCCACTCAATGACCCCACTCAATGACCCCACTCACTGTCCCTACTCACTGTCCCCACTCACTGTCCCCACTCACTGTCCCCACTCACTGTCCCCACTCACTGTCCCCACTCACTGTCCCCACTCACTGACCCCACTCACTGTCCCCACTCACTGTCCCCACTCACTGTCCCCACTCACTGTCCCCACTCACTGTCCCCACTCACTGTCCGCACTCACTGTCCGCACTCACTGACCCCACTCACTGACCCCACTCACTGTCCCCACTCACTGTCCCCACTCACTGTCCCCACTCACTGTCCCCACTCACTGTCCCCACTCACTGTCCCCACTCACTGTCCCCACTAACTGTCCCCACTCACTGTCCCCACTCACTGACCCCACTCACTGACCCCACTTACTATCCGCACTCACTGTCCGCACTCACTGTCCGCATTCACTGACCCCACTCACTGTCCGCACTCACTGTCCCCACTCACTGTCCCCAATCACTGTCCCCTCTCACTGTCCCCTCTCACTGTCCCCACTCACTGACCCCACTCACTGTCCGCACTCACTGTCCGCACTCACTGTCCGCACTCACTGTCCGCACTCACTGTCCGCACTCACTGTCCCCACTCACTGTCCCCACTCACTGTCCCCACTCACTGTCCCCACTCACTGACCCCACCATTTGACCCCACTCACTGACCCCACGCACTGACCCCACGCACTGACCCCACTCACTGTCCCCACTCACTGTCCCCACTCACTGTCCCCACTCACTGTCCCCACTCACTGTCCCCACTCACTGTCCGCACTCACTGTCCACACTCACTGTCCCCACTCACTGTCCCCACTCACTGACCCCACTCACTGTCCGCACTCACTGTCCGCACTCACTGACCCCACTCACTGACCCCACTCACTGTCCCCACTCACTGTCCCCACTCACGGTCCCCACTCACGGTCCCCACTCACTGTCCCCACTCACTGTCCCCACTCACTTTCCCCACTCACTGTCCCCACTAACTGTCCCCACTCACTGTCCCCACTCACTGTCCCCACTCACTGTCCCCACTCACTGTCCCCACTCACTGTCCCCACTCACTGACCCCACTCACTGACCCCACTCACTATCCGCACTCACTGTCCGCATTCACTGTCCCCACTCACTGTCCCCACTCACTGTCCCCACTCACTGTCCCCACTCACTGTCCCCACACACTGTCCCCACTCACTGTCCCCACTCACTGTCCGCACTCACTGTCCGCATTCACTGACCCCACTCACTGTCCGCACTCACTGTCCCCACTCACTGTCCCCACTCACTGTCCCCACTCACTGTCCCCTCTCACTGTCCCCACTCACTGTCCCCACTCACTGACCCCACTCACTGACCCCACTCACTGTCCGCACTCAGTGTCCGCACTCACTGTCCGCACTCACTGTCCGCACTCACTGTCCGCACTCACTGTCCCCACTCACTGACCCCACTCACTGACCCCACTCACTGACCCCACTCTCTGACCCCACTCACTGACCCCACTCACTGACCCCACTCACTGACCCCACGCACTGACCCCACGCACTGACCCCACTCACTGTCCCCACTCACTGTCCCCACTCACTGTCCCCACTCACTGCCCCCACTCACTGCCCCCACTCACTGTCCCCACTCACTGTCCCCACTCACTGTCCCCACTCACTGTCCGCACTCACTGTCCGCACTCACTGTCCACACTCACTGTCCCCACTCACTGTCCCTACGCAATGACCCCACGCACTGACCCCACGCACTGACCCCACGCACTGACCCCACGCACTGACCCCACGCACTGACTCCACGCACTGACTCCACGCACTGACCGCACTCACTGTCCCCACTCACTGTCCCCACTCACTGTCCCCACTCACTGTCCCCACTCACTGTCCCCACTCACTGTCCCCACTCACTGTCCGCACTCACTGTCCTCACTCACTGTCCGCACTCACTGACCCCACTCACTGTCCCCACTCACTGACCCCACTCACTGACCCGACTCACTGACCCGACTCACTGACCCGACTCACTGACCCGACTCACTGACCCCACTCACTGTCCCCACTCACTGTCCGCACTCACTGTCCGCACTCACTGTCCAAACTCAATGTCCGCACTCACTGTCCCCACTCACTGTTCCCACTCACTGTTCCCACTCACTGTCCCCACTCACTGTCCCCACTCACTGTCCCCACTCACTGTCCCCACTCACTGTCCCCACTCACTGTCCCCACTCACTGTCCCCACTCACTGTCCCCACTCACTGTCCCCACTCACTGTCCCCACTCACTGACCCCACTCACTGACCCCACTCACGGAGCCCACTCACGGACCCCACTCACGGACCCCACTCACGGACCCCACTCACTGACCCCACGCACTGACCCCACTCACTGTCCCCACTCACTGTCCCCACTCACTGTCCCCACTCACTGTCCCCACTCACTGTCCCCACTCACTGTCCCCACTCACTGTCCCCACTCACTGTCCGCACTCACTGACCCCACTCACTGTCCCCACTCACTGTCCCCACTCATTGTCCCCACGCACTGTCCCCACTCACTGTCCCCACTCACTGTCCCCACTCACTGTCCCCACTCACTGTCCCCACTCACTGTCCCCACTCACTGACCCCACGCACTGACCCCACTCACTGACCCCACGCACTGACCCCACTCACTATCCACACTCACTGTCCCCACTCACTGTCCCCACTCACTGTCCCCACTCACTGTCCCCACTCACTGTCCGCACTCACTGTCCGCACTCACTGTCCAAACTCAATGTCCGCACTCACTGTCCGCACTCACTGTCCGCACTCACTGTCCGCACTCACTGTCCGCACTCACTGTCCGCACTCACTGACCCCACTCACTGACCCCACTCACTGACCCCACTCACTGTCCCCACTCACTGTCCCCACTCACAGTTCCCACTCACTGTCCGCTCTCACTGTCCGCTCTCACTGTCCGCTCTCACTGTCCGCTCTCACTGTCCGCTCTCACTGTCCGCACTCACTGTCCGCACTCACTGTCCGCACTCACTGTCCGCACTCACTGTCCCCTCTCACTGACCCCACTCACTGTCCCCACTCACTGTCCCCACTCACTGTCCCCACTCACTGTCCCCACTCACTGTCCCCACTCACTGTCCCCACTCACTGACCCCTCTCACTGTCCCCACTCACTGACCCCACTCACTGTCCCCACTCACTGTCCCCACTCACTGTCCCCACTCACTGTCCCCACTCACTGTCCCCACTCACTGTCCGCACTCACTGTCCGCACTCACTGTCCGCACTCACTGTCCCCTCTCACTGACCCCACTCACTGACTCCACTCACTGACCCCACTCACTGACCCCACTCACTGACCCGACTCACTGACCCCACTCACTGTCCCCACTCACTGTCCCCACTCACTGTCCGCTCTCACTGTCCGCACTCACTGTCCTCACTCACTGTCCTCACTCACTGTCCTCACTCACTGTCCGCACTCACTGTCCCCTCTCACTGTCCCCTCTCACTGTCCCCTCTCACTGTCCCCACTCACTGACCGCACTCACTGACCCCACTCACTGACCCTACTCACTGTCCTCACTCACTGTCCCCACTCAATGACCCCACTCACTGACCCCACTCACTGTCCCCACTCACTGTCCCCACTCACTGTCCCCACTCACTGTCCCCACTCACTGTCCGCACTCACTGTCCGCACTCACGGACCCCACTCACTGTCCCCACTCACTGTCCCCACTCACTGTCCGCACTCACTGTCCCCACTCACTGACCCCACTCACTGTCCGCACTCACTGACCCCACTCACTGTCCCCACTCACTGTCCCCACTCACTGTCCCCACTCACTGTCCCCACTCACTGTCCCCACTCACTGTCCCCACTCACTGTCCCCACTCACTGTCCCCACTCACTGACCCCACTCACTGTCCCCACTCACTGACCCCACTCACTGTCCCCACTCACTGTCCCCACTCACTGTCCGCACTCACTGTCCCCACTCACTGACCCCACTCACTGTCCGCACTCACTGACCCCACTCACTGTCCCCACTCACTGTCCCCACTCACTGTCCCCACTCACTGTCCCCACTCACTGACCCCACTCACTGACCCCACTCACTGTCCCCACTCACTGTCCCCACTCACTGTCCCCACTCACTGTCCGCACTCACTGTCCCCTCTCACTGACCCCACTCACTGTCCCCACTCACTGTCCCCACTCACTGTCCCCACTCACTGTCCGCACTCACTGTCCGCACTCACTGTCCGCACTCACTGTCCGCACTCACTGTCCGCACTCACTGTCCGCACTCACTGACCCCACTCACTGACCCCACTCACTGACCCCACTCACAGACCCCACTCACTGACTCCACTCACTGACCCCACTCACTGACCCCACTCACTGACCCGACTCACTGACCCCACTCACTGTCCCCACTCACTGTCCGCTCTCACTGTCCGCACTCACTGTCCGCACTCACTGTCCGCACTCACTGTCCCCTCTCACTGTCCCCACTCACTGTCCGCACTCACTGACCCCACTCACTGACCCCACTCACTGTCCCCACTCACTGTCTCCACTCACTGTCTCCACTCAATGACCCCACTCAATGACCCCACTCACTGTCCCTACTCACTGTCCCCACTCACTGTCCCCACTCACTGTCCCCACTCACTGTCCCCACTCACTGTCCCCACTCACTGTCCCCACTCACTGACCCCACTCACTGTCCCCACTCACTGTCCCCACTCACTGTCCCCACTCACTGTCCCCACTCACTGTCCCCACTCACTGTCCGCACTCACTGTCCGCACTCACTGACCCCACTCACTGACCCCACTCACTGTCCCCACTCACTGTCCCCACTCACTGTCCCCACTCACTGTCCCCACTCACTGTCCCCACTCACTGTCCCCACTAACTGTCCCCACTCACTGTCCCCACTCACTGACCCCACTCACTGACCCCACTTACTATCCGCACTCACTGTCCGCACTCACTGTCCGCATTCACTGACCCCACTCACTGTCCGCACTCACTGTCCCCACTCACTGTCCCCAATCACTGTCCCCTCTCACTGTCCCCTCTCACTGTCCCCACTCACTGACCCCACTCACTGTCCGCACTCACTGTCCGCACTCACTGTCCGCACTCACTGTCCGCACTCACTGTCCGCACTCACTGTCCGCACTCACTGTCCCCACTCACTGTCCCCACTCACTGTCCCCACTCACTGTCCCCACTCACTGACCCCACCATTTGACCCCACTCACTGACCCCACGCACTGACCCCACGCACTGACCCCACTCACTGTCCCCACTCACTGTCCCCACTCACTGTCCCCACTCACTGTCCCCACTCACTGTCCCCACTCACTGTCCGCACTCACTGTCCACACTCACTGTCCCCACTCACTGTCCCCACTCACTGACCCCACTCACTGTCCGCACTCACTGTCCGCACTCACTGACCCCACTCACTGACCCCACTCACTGTCCCCACTCACTGTCCCCACTCACGGTCCCCACTCACGGTCCCCACTCACTGTCCCCACTCACTGTCCCCACTCACTTTCCCCACTCACTGTCCCCACTAACTGTCCCCACTCACTGTCCCCACTCACTGTCCCCACTCACTGTCCCCACTCACTGTCCCCACTCACTGACCCCACTCACTGACCCCACTCACTATCCGCACTCACTGTCCGCATTCACTGTCCCCACTCACTGTCCCCACTCACTGTCCCCACTCACTGTCCCCACTCACTGTCCCCACACACTGTCCCCACTCACTGTCCCCACTCACTGTCCGCACTCACTGTCCGCATTCACTGACCCCACTCACTGTCCGCACTCACTGTCCCCACTCACTGTCCCCACTCACTGTCCCCACTCACTGTCCCCTCTCACTGTCCCCACTCACTGTCCCCACTCACTGACCCCACTCACTGACCCCACTCACTGTCCGCACTCAGTGTCCGCACTCACTGTCCGCACTCACTGTCCGCACTCACTGTCCGCACTCACTGTCCCCACTCACTGACCCCACTCACTGACCCCACTCACTGACCCCACTCTCTGACCCCACTCACTGACCCCACTCACTGACCCCACTCACTGACCCCACGCACTGACCCCACTCACTGTCCCCACTCACTGTCCCCACTCACTGTCCCCACTCACTGCCCCCACTCACTGCCCCCACTCACTGTCCCCACTCACTGTCCCCACTCACTGTCCCCACTCACTGTCCGCACTCACTGTCCGCACTCACTGTCCACACTCACTGTCCCCACTCACTGTCCCTACGCAATGACCCCACGCACTGACCCCACGCACTGACCCCACGCACTGACCCCACGCACTGACCCCACGCACTGACTCCACGCACTGACTCCACGCACTGACCGCACTCACTGTCCCCACTCACTGTCCCCACTCACTGTCCCCACTCACTGTCCCCACTCACTGTCCCCACTCACTGTCCCCACTCACTGTCCGCACTCACTGTCCTCACTCACTGTCCGCACTCACTGACCCCACTCACTGTCCCCACTCACTGACCCCACTCACTGACCCCACTCACTGACCCGACTCACTGACCCGACTCACTGACCCGACTCACTGACCCGACTCACTGACCCCACTCACTGTCCCCACTCACTGTCCGCACTCACTGTCCGCACTCACTGTCCAAACTCAATGTCCGCACTCACTGTCCCCACTCACTGTTCCCACTCACTGTTCCCACTCACTGTCCCCACTCACTGTCCCCACTCACTGTCCCCACTCACTGTCCCCACTCACTGTCCCCACTCACTGTCCCCACTCACTGTCCCCACTCACTGTCCCCACTCACTGTCCCCACTCACTGTCCCCACTCACTGACCCCACTCACTGACCCCACTCACGGAGCCCACTCACGGACCCCACTCACAGACCCCACTCACGGACCCCACTCACTGACCCCACGCACTGACCCCACTCACTGTCCCCACTCACTGTCCCCACTCACTGTCCCCACTCACTGTCCCCACTCACTGTCCCCACTCACTGTCCCCACTCACTGTCCCCACTCACTGTCCGCACTCACTGACCCCACTCACTGTCCCCACTCACTGTCCCCACTCATTGTCCCCACGCACTGTCCCCACTCACTGTCCCCACTCACTGTCCCCACTCACTGTCCCCACTCACTGTCCCCACTCACTGTCCCCACTCACTGACCCCACGCACTGACCCCACTCACTGACCCCACGCACTGACCCCACTCACTATCCACACTCACTGTCCCCACTCACTGTCCCCACTCACTGTCCCCACTCACTGTCCCCACTCACTGTCCGCACTCACTGTCCGCACTCACTGTCCAAACTCAATGTCCGCACTCACTGTCCGCACTCACTGTCCGCACTCACTGTCCGCACTCACTGTCCGCACTCACTGTCCGCACTCACTGACCCCACTCACTGACCCCACTCACTGACCCCACTCACTGTCCCCACTCACTGTCCCCACTCACTGTCCGCTCTCACTGTCCGCTCTCACTGTCCGCTCTCACTGTCCGCTCTCACTGTCCGCTCTCACTGTCCGCACTCACTGTCCGCACTCACTGTCCGCACTCACTGTCCGCACTCACTGTCCCCTCTCACTGACCCCACTCACTGTCCCCACTCACTGTCCCCACTCACTGTCCCCACTCACTGTCCCCACTCACTGTCCCCACTCACTGTCCCCACTCACTGACCCCTCTCACTGTCCCCACTCACTGACCCCACTCACTGTCCCCACTCACTGTCCCCACTCACTGTCCCCACTCACTGTCCCCACTCACTGTCCCCACTCACTGTCCGCACTCACTGTCCGCACTCACTGTCCGCACTCACTGTCCCCTCTCACTGACCCCACTCACTGACTCCACTCACTGACTCCACTCACTGACCCCACTCACTGACCCCACTCACTGACCCGACTCACTGACCCCACTCACTGTCCCCACTCACTGTCCCCACTCACTGTCCGCTCTCACTGTCCGCACTCACTGTCCTCACTCACTGTCCTCACTCACTGTCCTCACTCACTGTCCGCACTCACTGTCCCCTCTCACTGTCCCCTCTCACTGTCCCCACTCACTGACCGCACTCACTGACCCCACTCACTGACCCTACTCACTGTCCTCACTCACTGTCCCCACTCAATGACCCCACTCACTGACCCCACTCACTGTCCCCACTCACTGTCCCCACTCACTGTCCCCACTCACTGTCCCCACTCACGTCCCCACTCACTGACCCCACTCACTGTCCCCACTCACTGTCCCCACTCACTGTCCCCACTCACTGTCCCCACTCACTGTCCCCACTCACTGTCCCCACTCACTGTCCGCACTCACTGACCCCACTCACTGACCCCACTCACTGACCCCACTCACTGTCCCCACTCACTGTCCCCACTCACTGTCCCCACTCACTGTCCCCACTCACTGTCCCCACTCACTGTCCCCACTCACTGTCCCCACTCACTGTCCCCACTAACTGTCCCCACTCACTGTCCCCACTCACGGTCCCCACTCACTGTCCCCACTCACTTTCCCCACTCACTGTCCCCACTCACTGTCCCCACTCACTGTCCCCACTCACTGTCCCCACTCACTGTCCCCACTCACTGTCCCCACTCACTGTCCCCACTCACTGTCCCCACTCACTGTCCCCACTCACTGTCCCCACTCACTGTCCCCACTCACTGACCCCACTCACTGACCCCACTCACTGTCCGCACTCACTGTCCGCATTCACTGTCCCCACTCACTGTCCCCACTCACTGTCCCCACTCACTGTCCCCACTCACTGTCCCCACTCACTGTCCCCACTCACTGTCCCCACTCACTGTCCCCACTCACTGTCCCCACTAACTGTCCCCACTCACTGTCCCCACTCACGGTCCCCACTCACTGTCCCCACTCACTTTCCCCACTCACTGTCCCCACTAACTGTCCCCACTAACTGTCCCCACTCACTGTCCCCACTCACTGTCCCCACTCACTGTCCCCACTCACTGTCCCCACTCACTGTCCCCACTCACTGTCCCCACTCACTGTCCCCACTCACTGTCCCCACTCACTGTCCCCACTCACTGTCCCCACTCACTGTCCCCACTCACTGACCCCACTCACTGACCCCACTCACTGTCCGCACTCACTGTCCGCATTCACTGTCCCCACTCACTGTCCCCACTCACTGTCCCCACTCACTGTCCCCACTCACTGTCCCCACTCACTGTCCCCACTCACTGTCCCCACTCACTGTCCCCACTCACTGTCCCCACTCACTGTCCGCACTCACTGTCCGCACTCACTGTCCGCACTCACTGTCCGCACTCACTGTCCCCACTCACTGTCCCCACTCACTGTCCCCTCTCACTGTCCCCACTCACTGTCCCCACTCACTGACCCCACTCACTGTCCGCACTCACTGTCCGCACTCAGTGTCCGCACTCACTGTCCGCACTCACTGTCCGCACTCACTGTCCGCACTCACTGTCCCCACTCACTGACCCCACTCACTGACCCCACTCACTGACCCCACTCACTGACCCCACGCACTGACCCCACGCACTGACCCCACTCACTGTCCCCACTCACTGTCCCCACTCACTGCCCCCACTCACTGCCCCCACTCACTGTCCCCACTCACTGTCCCCACTCACTGTCCCCACTCACTGTCCCCACTCACTGTCCCCACTCACTGTCCGCACTCACTGTCCGCACTCACTGTCCGCACTCACTGTCCCCACTCACTGTCCCTACGCAATGACCCCACGCACTGACCCCACGCACTGACCCCACGCACTGACCCCACGCACTGACCCCACGCACTGACCCCACGCACTGACTCCACGCACTGACTCCACGCACTGACCGCACTCACTGTCCCCACTCACTGTCCCCACTCACTGTCCCCACTCACTGTCCCCACTCACTGTCCCCACTCACTGTCCCCACTCACTGTCCCCACTCACTGTCCCCACTCACTGTCCCCACTCACTGTCCCCACTCACTGTCCCCACTCACTGTCCCCACTCACGGACCACACTCACTGTCCACACTCACTGTCCCCACTCACTGTCCGCACTCACTGTCCGCACTCACTGTCCGCACTCACTGTCCGCACTCACTGTCCCCACTCACTGTCCGCACTCACTGACCCCACTCACTGACCCCACTCACTGTCCCCACTCACTGTCCCCACTCACTGTCCCCACTCACTGTCCGCACTCACTGTCCGCACTCACTGTCCGCACTCACTGTCCGCACTCACTGTCCGCACTCACTGTCCCCACTCACTGACCCCACTCACTGACCCCACTCACTGACCCCACTCACTGACCCCACTCACTGACCCCACGCACTGACCCCACGCACTGACCCCACTCACTGTCCCCACTCACTGTCCCCACTCACTGTCCCCACTCACTGCCCCCACTCACTGCCCCCACTCACTGTCCCCACTCACTGTCCCCACTCAGTGTCCCCACTCACTGTCCGCACTCACTGTCCACACTCACTGTCCCCACTCACTGTCCCCACTCACTGCCCCTACGCAATGACCCCACGCACTGACCCCACGCACTGACCCCACGCACTGACCCCACGCACTGACCCCACGCACTGACCCCACGCACTGACCCCACGCACTGACCCCACGCACTGACCCCACGCACTGACCCCACGCACTGACCCCACGCACTGACCCCACGCACTGACCCCACGCACTGACCCCACGCACTGACCCCACGCACTGACTCCACGCACTGACTCCACGCACTGACCGCACTCACTGTCCCCACTCACTGTCCCCACTCACTGTCCCCACTCACTGTCCCCACTCACTGTCCCCACTCACTGTCCCCACTCACTGTCCCCACTCACTGTCCCCACTCACTGTCCCCACTCACTGTCCCCACTCACTGTCCCCACTCACTGTCCCCACTCACGGACCCCACTCACTGTCCACACCCACTGTCCACACCCACTGTCCCCACTCACTGTCCCCACTCACTGTCTGCACTCACTGTCCGCACTCACTGTCCCCACTCACTGTCCGCACTCACTGACCCCACTCACTGTCCCCACTCACTGTCCCCACTCACTGACCCCACTCACTGACCCCACTCACTGACCCGACTCACTGACCCGACTCACTGACCCGACTCACTGACCCGACTCACTGTCCCCACTCACTGTCCGCACTCACTGTCCGCACTCACTGTCCAAACTCAATGTCCGCACTCACTGTCCCCACTCACTGTCCCCACTCACTGTTCCCACTCACTGTTCCCACTCACTGTTCCCACTCACTGTCCCCACTCACTGTCCCCACTCACTGTCCCCACTCACTGTCCCCACTCACTGTCCCCACTCACTGTCCCCACTCACTGTCCCCACTCACTGACCCCACTCACTGACCCCACTCACGGAGCCCACTCACGGACCCCACTCACTGACCCCACTCACGGACCCCACTCACGGACCCCACGCACTGACCCCACTCACTGTCCCCACTCACTGTCCCCACTCACTGTCCCCACTCACTGTCCGCACTCACTGACCCCACTCACTGTCCCCACTCACTGTCCCCACTCACTGTCCCCACTCACTGTCCCCACTCACTGTCCCCACTCACTGTCCCCACTCACTGTCCCCACTCACTGTCCCCACTCACTGTCCCCACTCACTGACCCCACGCACTGACCCCACTCACTGACCCCACGCACTGACCCCACGCACTGACCCCACTCACTATCCACACTCACTGTCCCCACTCACTGTCCCCACTCACTGTCCCCACTCACTGTCCGCACTCACTGTCCGCACTCACTGTCCAAACTCAATGTCCGCACTCACTGTCCGCACTCACTGTCCGCACTCACTGTCCGCACTCACTGTCCGCACTCACTGTCCAAACTCAATGTCCGCACTCACTGTCCGCACTCACTGTCCGCACTCACTGACCCCACTCACTGACCCCACTCACTGACCCCACTCACTGTCCCCACTCACTGTCCCCACTCACTGTCCGCTCTCACTGTCCGCTCTCACTGTCCGCACTCACTGTCCGCACTCACTGTCCGCACTCACTGTCCGCACTCACTGTCCGCACTCACTGTCCGCACTCACTGACCCCACTCACTGTCCCCACTCACTGTCCCCACTCACTGTCCCCACTCACTGTCCCCACTCACTGTCCCCTCTCACTGTCCCCACTCACTGTCCCCACTCACTGACCCCACTCACTGTCCCCACTCACTGTCCCCACTCACTGTCCCCACTCACTGTCCCCACTCACTGTCCCCACTCACTGTCCGCACTCACTGTCCGCACTCACTGTCCCCTCTCACTGACCCCACTCACTGACTCCACTCACTGACCCCACTCACTGACCCCACTCACTGACCCGACTCACTGACCCCACTCACTGTCCCCACTCGCTGTCCGCTCTCACTGTCCGCACTCACTGTCCTCACTCACTGTCCTCACTCACTGTCCGCACTCACTGTCCCCTCTCACTGTCCCCTCTCACTGTCCCCACTCACTGACCGCACTCACTGACCCCACTCACTGACCCTACTCACTGTCCTCACTCACTGTCCTCACTCACTGTCCCCACTCAATGACCCCACTCACTGACCCCACTCACTGTCCCCACTCACTGTCCCCACTCACTGTCCCCACTCACTGTCCCCACTCACTGACCCCACTCACTGTCCCCACTCACTGTCCCCACTCACTGTCCCCACTCACTGTCCCCACTCTCTGTCCCCACTCACTGTCCCCACTCACTGTCCGCACTCACTGACCCCACTCACTGACCCCACTCACTGACCCCACTCACTGACCCCACTCACTGTCCCCACTCACTGTCCCCACTCACTGTCCCCACTCACTGTCCCCACTCACTGTCCCCACTCACTGTCCCCACTCACTGTCCCCACTAACTGTCCCCACTAACTGTCCCCACTCACTGTCCCCACTCACGGTCCCCACTCACTGTCCCCACTCACTTTCCCCACTCACTGTCCCCACTAACTGTCCCCACTAACTGTCCCCACTAACTGTCCCCACTCACTGTCCCCACTCACTGTCCCCACTCACTGTCCCCACTCACTGTCCCCACTCACTGTCCGCACTCACTGTCCGCACTCACTGTCCGCACTCACTGTCCCCACTCACTGTCCCCACTCACTGTCCCCAATCACTGTCCCCTCTCACTGTCCCCACTCACTGTCCCCACTCACTGACCCCACTCACTGTCCGCACTCAGTGTCCGCACTCACTGTCCGCACTCACTGTCCGCACTCACTGTCCCCACTCACTGTCCCCACTCACTGACCCCACTCACTGACCCCACTCACTGACCCCACTCACTGACCCCACTCACTGACCCCACTCACTGACCCCACGCACTGACCCCACGCACTGACCCCACTCACTGTCCCCACTCACTGTCCCCACTCACTGCCCCCACTCACTGCCCCCACTCACTGCCCCCACTCACTGCCCCCACTCACTGCCCCCACTCACTGTCCCCACTCACTGTCCCCACTCACTGTCCCCACTCACTGTCCCCACTCACTGTCCCCACTCACTGTCCCCACTCACTGTCCCCACTCACTGTCCCCACTCACTGTCCGCACTCACTGTCCGCACTCACTGTCCACACTCACTGTCCCCACTCACTGTCCCTACGCAATGACCCCACGCACTGACCCCACGCACTGACCCCACGCACTGACCCCACGCACTGACCCCACGCACTGACTCCACGCACTGACTCCACGCACTGACTCCACGCACTGACCGCACTCACTGTCCCCACTCACTGTCCCCACTCACTGTCCCCACTCACTGTCCCCACTCACTGTCCCCACTCACTGTCCCCACTCACTGTCCCCACTCACTGTCCCCACTCACTGTCCCCACTCACTGTCCCCACTCACGGACCCCACTCACTGTCCGCACTCACTGTCCGCACTCACTGTCCGCACTCACTGTCCGCACTCACTGTCCGCACTCACTGTCCGCACTCACTGTCCAAACTCAATGTCCGCACTCACTGTCCGCACTCACTGTCCCCACTCACTGTCCCCACTCACTGTCCCCACTCACTGTCCCCACTCACTGTCCCCACTCACTGTCCCCACTCACTGTCCCCACTCACTGTCCCCACTCACTGACCCCACTCACAGACCCCACTCACGGAGCCCACTCACGGACCCCACTCACTGACCCCACTCACGGACCCCACTCACTGACCCCACGCACTGACCCCACTCACTGTCCCCACTCACTGTCCCCACTCACTGTCCGCACTCACTGACCCCACTCACTGTCCCCACTCACTGTCCCCACTCACTGTCCCCACTCACTGTCCCCACTCACTGTCCCCACTCACTGTCCCCACTCACTGTCCCCACTCACTGTCCCCACTCACTGTCCCCACTCACTTTCCCCACTCACTGACCCCACGCACTGACCCCACGCACTGACCCCACGCACTGACCCCACTCACTGACCCCACGCACTGACCCCACTCACTATCCACACTCACTGTCCCCACTCACTGTCCCCACTCACTGTCCCCACTCACTGTCCGCACTCACTGTCCGCACTCACTGTCCAAACTCACTGTCCGCACTCACTGTCCGCACTCACTGTCCGCACTCACTGTCCGCACTCACTGTCCGCACTCACTGTCCGCACTCACTGTCCGCACTCACTGTCCGCACTCACTGACCCCACTCACTGACCCCACTCACTGACCCCACTCACTGACCCCACTCACTGTCCCCACTCACTGTTCCCACTCACTGTCCCCACTCACTGTCCGCTCTCACTGTCCGCTCTCACTGTCCGCTCTCACTGTCCGCACTCACTGTCCCCACTCACTGTCCCCACTCACTGTCCCCACTCACTGTCCCCACTCACTGTCCCCACTCACTGTCCCCACTCACTGTCCCCACTCACTGTCCCCACTCACTGTCCCCACTCACTGTCCCCACTCACTGTCCCCACTCACTGTCCCCACTCACTGTCCCCACTCACTGTCCCCACTCACTGTCCCCACTCACTGTCCCCACTCACTGTCCCCACTCACTGTCCCCACTCACTGTCCCCACTCACTGTCCCCACTCACTGTCCCCACTCACTGTCCCCACTCACTGTCCCCACTCACTGACCCCACTCACGGACCCCACTCACGGAGCCCACTCACGGACCCCACTCACTGACCCCACTCACGGACCCCACTCACTGACCCCACGCACTGACCCCACTCACTGTCCCCACTCACTGTCCCCACTCACTGTCCCCACTCACTGTCCGCACTCACTGACCCCACTCACTGTCCCCACTCACTGTCCCCACTCACTGTCCCCACTCACTGTCCCCACTCACTGTCCCCACTCACTGTCCCCACTCACTGTCCCCACTCACTGTCCCCACTCACTGTCCCCACTCACTGTCCCCACTCACTTTCCCCACTCACTGACCCCACGCACTGACCCCACTCACTGACCCCACGCACTGACCCCACTCACTATCCACACTCACTGTCCCCACTCACTGTCCCCACTCACTGTCCGCACTCACTGTCCGCACTCACTGTCCGCACTCACTGTCCGAACTCACTGTCCGCACTCACTGTCCGCACTCACTGTCCGCACTCACTGTCCGCACTCACTGTCCGCACTCACTGTCCGCACTCACTCTCCGCACTCACTGACCCCACTCACTGACCCCACTCACTGACCCCACTCACTGTCCCCACTCACAGTTCCCACTCACTGTCCCCACTCACTGTCCGCTCTCACTGTCCGCTCTCACTGTCCGCACTCACTGTCCGCACTCACTGTCCGCACTCACTGTCCGCACTCACTGTCCCCTCGCACTGACCCCACTCACTGTCCCCACTCACTGTCCCCACTCACTGTCCCCACTCACTGTCCCCACTCACTGTCCCCACTCACTGACCCCTCTCACTGTCCCCACTCACTGTCCCCACTCACTGACCCCACTCACTGTCCCCACTCACTGTCCCCACTCACTGTCCCCACTCACTGTCCCCACTCACTGTCCGCACTCACTGTCCGCACTCACTGTCCCCTCTCACTGACCCCACTCACTGACTCCACTCACTGACCCCACTCACTGACCCCACTTACTGACCCGACTCACTGTCCCCACTCACTGTCCCCACTCACTGTCCCCACTCACTGTCCGCTCTCACTGTCCGCACTCACTGTCCTCACTCACTGTCCTCACTCACTGTCCGCACTCACTGTCCCCTCTCACTGTCCCCTCTCACTGTCCCCACTCACTGACCGCACTCACTGACCCCACTCACTGACCCTACTCACTGTCCCCACTCACTGTCCCCACTCAATGACCCCACTCAATGACCCCACTCACTGACCCCACTCACTGTCCCCACTCACTGTCCCCACTCACTGTCCCCACTCACTGTCCCCACTCACTGTCCCCACTCACTGTCCCCACTCACTGTCCCCACTCACTGTCCCCACTCACTGTCCCCACTCACTGTCCCCACTCACTGTCCCCACTCACTGTCCCCACTCACTGTCCGCACTCACTGACCCCACTCACTGACCCCACTCACTGTCCCCACTCACTGTCCCCACTCACTGTCCCCACTCACTGTCCCCACTCACTGTCCCCACTCACTGTCCCCACTAACTGTCCCCACTAACTGTCCCCACTAACTGTCCCCACTAACTGTCCCCACTCACTGTCCCCACTCACTGACCCCACTCACTGACCCCACTCACTATCCGCACTCACTGTCCGCATTCACTGTCCCCACTCACTGTCCCCACTCACTGTCCCCACTCACTGTCCCCACTCACTGTCCCCACTCACTGTCCCCACTCACTGTCCCCACTCACTGTCCCCACTCACTGTCCCCACTCACTGACCCCACTCACTGTCCCCACACACTGTCCCCACTCACTGTCCCCACTCACTGTCCGCACTCACTGTCCCCACTCACTGTCCCCAATCACTGTCCCCTCTCACTGTCCCCACTCACTGACCCCACTCACTGTCCGCACTCACTGTCCGCACTCACTGTCCGCACTCACTGTCCGCACTCACTGTCCGCACTCACTGTCCGCACTCACTGTCCGCACTCACTGTCCCCACTCACTGTCCCCACTCACTGACCCCAATCACTGACACCACTCACTGACCCCACTCACTGACCCCACGCACTGACCCCACGCACTGACCCCACGCACTGACCCCACGCACTGACCCCACGCACTGACCCCACGCACTGACCCCACGCACTGACCCCACGCACTGACCCCACGCACTGACCCCACGCACTGACCCCACGCACTGACCCCACTCACTGTCCCCACTCACTGCCCCCACTCACTGCCCCCACTCACTGCCCCCACTCACTGCCCCCACTCACTGCCCCCACTCACTGCCCCCACTCACTGTCCGCACTCACTGTCCGCACTCACTGTCCCCAATCACTGTCCGCACTCACTGTCCCCACTCACTGTCCCCACTCACTGTCCCCACTCACTGTCCCCACTCACTGTCCCCACGCACTGTCCCCACGCACTGACCCCACGCACTGACCCCACGCACTGACTCCACGCACTGACTCCACGCACTGACTGCACTCACTGTCCCCACTCACTGTCCCCACTCACTGCCCCCACTCACTGCCCCCACTCACTGCCCCCACTCACTGCCCCCACTCACTGCCCCCACTCACTGCCCCCACTCACTGCCCCCACTCACTGCCCCCACTCACTGTCCGCACTCACTGTCCGCACTCACTGTCCCCAATCACTGTCCGCACTCACTGTCCCCACTCACTGTCCCCACTCACTGTCCCCACTCACTGTCCCCACTCACTGTCCCCACGCACTGACCCCACGCACTGACCCCACGCACTGACTCCACGCACTGACTCCACGCACTGACTGCACTCACTGTCCCCACTCACAGTCCCCACTCACTGTCCCCACTCACTGTCCCCACTCACTGTCCCCACTCACTGTCCCCACTCACTGTCCCCACTCACTGTCCCCACTCACTGTCCCCACTCACGGACCCCACTCACTGACCCCACGCACTGTCCCCACTCACTGTCCCCACTCTCTGTCCCCACTCTCTGTCCCCACTCAAGTCCCCACTCACTGTCCGCACTCACTGACCCCACTCACTGTCCCCACTCACTGTCCCCACTCGCTGACCCCACTCGCTGACCCCACTCGCTGACCCCACTCACTGACCCCACTCACTGACCCCACTCACTGTCCCCACTCACTGTCCCCACTCACTGTCCGCACTCACTGTCCCCACTCACTGTCCGCACTCACTGTCCGCACTCACTGTCCGCACTCACTGTCCCCACTCACTGTCCCCACTCACTGTCCCCACTCACTGTCCGCACTCACTGTCCCCACTCACTGTCCGCACTCACTGACCCCACTCACTGACCCCACTCACTGTCCCCACTCACTGACCCCACTCACTGACCCCACTCACTGACCCCACTCACTGACCCCACTCACTGACCCCACTCACAGACCCCACTCACTGACCCCACTCACTGACCCCACTCACTGACCCCACTCACTGACCCCACTCACTGACCCCACTCACTGACCCCACTCACTGACCTCACTCACTGACCCCACTCACTGACCCCACTCACTGACCCGACTCACTGACCCGACTCACTGTCCCCACTCACTGACCCCACTCACTGTCCCCACTCACTGACCCCACTCACTGTCCCCACTCACTGTCCCCACTCACTGTCCCCACTCACTGACCCCACTCACTGACCCCACTCACTGACCCCACGCACTGACCCCACGCACTGACCCCACGCACTGACCCCACTCACTGACCCCACTCACTATCCACACTCACTGTCCCCACTCACTGTCCCCACTCACTGTCCGCACTCACTGTCCGCACTCACTGTCCAAACTCAATGTCCGCACTCACTGTCCGCACTCACTGTCCGCACTCACTGTCCGCACTCACTGACCCCACTCACTGACCCCACTCACTGACCCCACTCACCGACCCCACTCACCGACCCCACTCACCGACCCCAATCACTGTCCCACTCACTGTCCCACTCACTGTCCCACTCACTGTCCCCACTCACTGTCCGCTCTCACTGTCCGCACTCACTGTCCGCACTCACTGTCCCCTCTCACTGACCCCACTCACTGTCCGCACTCACTGACCCCACTCACTGTCCCCACTCACTGTCCCCACTCACTGTCCCCACTCACTGACCCCACTCACTGTCCCCACTCACTGTCCCCACTCACTGTCCCCACTCACTGTCCCCACTCACTGTCCCCACTCACTGTCCCCACTCACTGTCCCCACTCACTGTCCGCACTCAATGTCCGCACTCACTGACCCCACTCACTGACCCCACGCACTGTCCCCACTCACTGTCCCCACTCACTGACCCCACTCACTGACCCCACTCACTGACCCCACTCACTGTCCCCACTCACTGACCCCACTCACTGACCCCACTCACTGTCCCCACTCACTGTCCCCACTCACTGTCCCCACTCACTGTCCCCACTCACTGTCCCCACTCACTGTCCCCACTCACTGTCCCCACTCACTGTCCCCACTCACTGTCCCCACTCACTGTCCCCACTCACTGTCCGCACTCACTGACCCCACTCACTGTCCCCACTCACTGTCCCCACTCACTGTCCCCACTCACTGTCCCCACTCACTGTCCCCACTCACTGTCCGCACTCAATGTCCGCACTCACTGTCCCCACTCACTGACCCCACTCACTGTCCCCACTCACTGTCCCCACTCACTGACCCCACTCACTGTCCCCACTCACTGTCCCCACTCACTGTCCCCACTCACTGTCCCCACTCACTGTCCGCACTCACTGACCCCACTCACTGTCCCCACTCACTGTCCCCACTCACTGACCCCACTCACTGTCCCCACTCACTGTCCCCACTCACTGTCCCCACTCACTGTCCCCACTCACTGTCCCCACTCACTGTCCGCACTCAATGTCCGCACTCACTGTCCCCACTCACTGACCCCACTCACTGTCCCCACTCACTGTCCCCACTCACTGTCCCCACTCACTGACCCCACTCACTGTCCCCACTCACTGTCCCCACTCACTGTCCCCACTCACTGTCCCCACTCACTGTCCCCACTCACTGTCCCCACTCACTGTCCCCACTCACTGTCCGCACTCAATGTCCGCACTCACTGTCCCCACTCACTGTCCCCACTCACTGTCCCCACTCACTGTCCGCACTCACTGTCCCCACTCACTGTCCCCACTCACTGACCCCACTCACTGTCCCCACTCACTGACCCCACTCACTGACCCCACTCACTGACCCCACTCACTGACCCCACTCACTGTCCCCACTCACTGTCCCCACTCACTGACCCCACTCACTGTCCCCACTCACTGTCCCCACTCACTGTCCCCACTCACTGTCCCCACTCACTGTCCCCACTCACTGTCCCCACTCACTGTCCCCACACACTGTCCCCACTCACTGTCCGCACTCACTGTCCGCACTCACTGTCCGCACTCACTGTCCGCACACACTGTCCGCACTCACTGACCCCACTCACTGACCCCACTCACTGACCCCACTCACTGACCCCACTCACTGACCCCACTCACTGACCCCACTCACTGACCCCACTCACTGACCCCACTCACTGACCCCACTCACTGACCCCACTCACTGACCCCACTCACTGACCCCACTCACTGTCCGCACTCACTGTCCGCACTCACTGTCCGCACTCACTGTCCGCACTCACTGTCCGCACTCACTGTCCCCTCTCACTGTCCCCTCTCACTGTCCCCACTCACTGTCCGCACTCACTGACCCCACTCACTGACCCCACTCACTGACCCCACTCACTGACCCCACTCACTGACCCCACTCACTGACCCCACTCACTGACCCCACGCACTGACCCCACGCACTGACCCCACGCACTGACCCCACTCACTGTCCCCACTCACTGTCCCCACTCACTGACCCCACTCACTGACCCCACTCACTGACCCCACTCACTGACCCCACTCACTGTCCCCACTCACTGTCCCCACTCACTGTCCCCACTCACTGTCCCCACTCACTGTCCCCACTCACTGTCCCCACTCACTGTCCCCACTCACTGTCCCCACTCACTGTCCCCACTCACTGTCCCCACTCACTGTCCGCACTCACTGACCCCACTCACTGACCCCACTCACTGACCCCACTCACTGACCCCTCTCACTGACCCCACTCACTGTCCCCACTCACTGACCCCACTCACTGACCCCACTCACTGTCCGCACTCACTGTCCGCACTCACTGTCCGCACTCACTGTCCGCACTCACTGTCCCCACTGACTGACCCCACTGACTGACCCCTCTCACTGACCCCACTCACTGTCCCCACTCACTGACCCCACTCACTGACCCCACTCACTGTCCGCACTCACTGTCCGCACTCACTGTCCCCACTCACTGTCCCCACTCACTGTCCGCACTCACTGTCCCCACTCACTGTCCCCACTCACTGTCCGCACTCACTGTCCGCACTCACTGTCCGCACTCACTGTCCGCACTCACTGTCCCCACTCACTGACCCCACTCACTGACCCCACTCACTGTCCGCACTCACTGTCCGCACTCACTGTCCCCACTCACTGTCCCCACTCACTGACCCCACTCACTGACCCCACTCACTGACCCCACTCACTGACCCCAGTCACTGTCCGCACTCACTGACCCCACTCACTGTCCCCACTCACTGTCCCCACTCACTGTCCCCACTCACTGTCCCCACTCACTGTCCCCACTCAATGTCCCCACTCACTGACCAACTCACTGACCCCACTCACTGACCCCACTCACTGACCCCACTCACTGACCCCACTCACTGACCCCACTCACTGTCCGCACTCACTGTCCGCACTCACTGTCCGCACTCACTGTCCGCACTCACTGTCCCCACTCACTGACCCCACTCACTGACCCCACTCACTGTCCGCACTCACTGTCCGCACTCACTGTCCGCACTCACTGTCCCCACGCACTGTCCCCACTCACTGACCCCACTCACTGACCCCAGTCACTGACCCCAGTCACTGTCCGCACTCACTGACCCCACTCACTGTCCCCACTCACTGTCCCCACTCACTGTCCCCACTCAATGTCCCCACTCACTGACCAACTCACTGACCCCACTCACTGACCCCACTCACTGACCCCACTCACTGACCCCACTTACTGACCCCACTCACTGACCCCACTCACTGACCCCACTCACTGACCCCACTCACTGACCCCACTCACTGTCCCCACTCACTGTCCCCACTCACTGTCCCCACTCACTGTCCCCACTCACTGACCCCACTCACTGACCCCACTCACTGACCCCACTCACTGACCCCACTCACTGACCCCACTTACTGTCCCCCCTCACTGTCCCCCCTCACTGTCCCCCCTCACTGTCCCCCCTCACTGTCCCCCCTCACTGTCCCCACTCACTGTCCCCACTCACTGTCCCCACTCACTGTCCCCACTCACTGTCCCCACTCACTGTCCCCACTCACTGACCCCACTCACTGACCCCACTCACTGTCCCCCCTCACTGTCCCCCCTCACTGTCCCCCCTCACTGTCCCCCCTCACTGTCCCCCCTCACTGTCCCCCCTCACTGTCCCCACTCACTGTCCGCACTCACTGTCCCCACTCACTGACCCCACTCACTGACCCCAGTCACTGTCCGCACTCACTGACCCCACTCACTGTCCCCACTCACTATCCCCACTCACTGACCCCACTCACTGACCCCACTCACTGACCCCACTCACTGTCCCCACTCACTGTCCCCACTCACTGTCCCCACTCACTGACCCCACTCACTGACCCCACTCACTGACCCCACTCACTGACCCCACTCACTGACCCCACTCACTGTCCCCACTCACTGTCCCCACTCACTGACTCCACTCACTGTCCCCACTCACTGTCCCCACTCAATGACCCCACTCAATGACCCCACTCACTGACTCCACTCACTGACCCCACTCACTGACCCCACTCAATGACCCCACTCACTGTAGATTCTGGAACTGTTCCTGTAGATTAGAAGATAGAAAATGTCTCCCCAGTATTTAAGAATGGAGGGAGAGAGAAAACAGGGCACTTCAGACATGTTAGCCTTACATCAGTCGCTGGGAACAAGCTATACTCTATTCTAAAGAATGTGATAAATGGATATGATTGGGCAGAGTCAACATGGATATATAAATGGGAAACAATGTTTGACAAACCTGTTGGAGTTATTTGAGGATGTTGCTCACAGAATTGATAAAGGGGAGTTGGTGGACGTGGTATACTTGGATTTTCAGAAGGCTTTTGATAAAGTCCCCGACAGGAGGTTGGTTAGTAAAATTGAAGCACATGGGATAGGAGATAATGTACTGGCATGGATTAAGGATTAGTTAACAGGCAGAATTGCCGACCACGCTCTGGAAGTGGTTCAAGAATTCACCTACCTAGGCTCAACTATCACCAGTAACCTGTATCAATGACTTGGATGTGGGGACCAATGTAATATTTCCAGGCTTTCAGATGCCAGTAAACTAGATGGGAATGAGTGTTGCGAGGAAGATGCAAAACGGCTTCAAGGGGATTTGGACAGCCGTAGTGAGTGGGCAAGAACATGGCAGTTGAAATATAATGTGGAAAGATGTGAGGTTATCCACTTCGGTAGCAGAAACAGATGTGCAGAGTATTTCTTAAACGGTAAGACAATTAGAAAGTGTAGTTGTACAAAGGGACCTGTATGTCCTCGTCAATAAGTCACTGAAAACAAACATGCAGGTGCAGAAAGCAATTAGGAAGACTAATGGTATGTTAGCCTTTATTAAAGTGGATTTGAGTGCAGTAGTAGTGACGTTTTGCTGCAATTGTATGGAAACTTGGTTAGACTGCCCCTGGAGTAATGTGTGCAGTTTTGGTCCCCTTACCTTAGGATGGATTTTATGATCATAGAGGGAGTGCAATGACGGTTCATCAGACTTGTTCCCGAGATGGTGGGACTGTCCCACGAAGAGAGATTGGGGAAACTGGGCCTGTATTCTCTAGAGTTTCGAAGAATGAGAGGTGATCTCATTGAAACCTACAAAATACTGAAAGTGATAGACAGGGTAGATGCAGCTAACATGTTTCCCCTGGTTGGGGAATCTAGAACCAGGGGAAACAATTTCGAAATAAGTGGAATCCACTAAAGACAGAGATGAGTAGAAATGTCTTTTCTCAGAGGGTTGTGAATCTTTGGAATTCTCCACCCCAGAGGGCTGTGGAAGCTCAGTCATTGAGTATGTTTAAAGCAGATATTAACAGATTTATAAATGGAGTCATAGAGTAGTACAGCATAGAAACAGGCCATTCGGCCGTCCGCGTCTGGGCTGACTATAATGCCGATCCATACTAATCCCAACTGCTTGCATTAATTCCATATCCCTCTATGCCTTGCTCATTCAAGTACCTGTCCTGATGCCTCTTAAATGTCATTACAGTTCCTGCCTCCACCACCTCCTCAGGCAGTTCATTCCAGATACCCACTATTCTTTGTGTGAAACATTTACCCCTTTGATCCCTTTAAACCTCCTCCCTCTCACCTTAAATCTATGCCCTCTAGTTTTAGTCACCCCTACCATGGGAAACAGACTCTGACTATCTCCCCTATCTATGCCTCTCATAATTTTATATACCTCTATCATGTCTCCTCTCAGCCTCCTTCGCTGCAGGGAAATCAGACCCAACCTATCCAGTCTCTCTTTATAACTCAAGCCCTTCAAACCAGGCAACATCCTTGTGAATCTTTTCTGCACCCTCTCTAGCTTAATCACATGTTTTGTGTAGTGCGGCGACCTGAACTGCCCACAATACTCCAAATGCGGCCTAAACAATGTTATGTACAAATGTAACATGATGTCCCAATTGGTGTACTCAATGCCCCGGCCTAAATACCAGTGACATAACGGGAAATGGGGATTGTGTCGGAAAAAGACATTGAAGTGGATGATCAGCTATTATCATATTGAATGGTGGAACAGGCTCGATGTCCTACTGCTGCTCCTATGTTCCAATGTTCCGAAATTGCTTAACTCTTTCAAAGGCCAAGGGAGGTTTGGTCAAGCTGCTTTCCAAAGATTCTGAATTTCTGCTGGTCCAGCTCCAGTACTATCTCATATGGGCCCAGGATAGCATTTTCAGTCCGCTCATAATCTGATGAACTTTCATCTTTCCTGTCATTTTATTATGTAAAAACAGCATCCAGTTCTCTGACGGTCATTGCAGTTGCTTTAAAAACTTTTTTAAAGTAATGAAAAGTGCTGCCATATCCTCCTCATTGAACTTTATAATGAACTGGGAGAACTTTAAGATCTCAGCACATGGTCCTGAGCTCGGGATTGCTCCGTCAGCAGCTGTGCCTTCACTGGGTGTACTGGGAATTCCTCTAGTTGTTTGAGCTGTCTTAACTCCCTTTTCTCCTTCTCCTTCTGGAACACTCTTACTTTTTCCCTTTCTTGACTCTCACTCTGCTCTTTCTCGCTCTCTCTGGAATTCTAATTCAAGTCTCTTCTGTTCTTGTTTTACCTTAGCTAACATTACTCTATCTGTTAGTGATTCTAACCCTGTTTGAGCCGTCAGCTTCAAGTGAAATATGGTTGGTCACAGTCTTACTATTTCGGGTTTCCTAGCTTTTGGACGGAGTGTAATCCCTAACCTTCCATCTACATTACTCAACTTTCCAGCAGACAGGGTTTTAACCTGTACCGAGTTACTTCACTCTGTATGTAACTCCTTTATTCAAAAAGGGAGGCAGACAGAAAGCAGGAAACTACAGGCCAGTTAGCTTCACATTTGTCTTGGGGAAAAAGTTGGAAGCTATTATTAGAGGTGGTATAATCGGCACTTAGACCAAATCGAGGTAATCAGGCAGAATCAATATGGATTTATGAAAGTTAAATCATGTTTAATCAGTTTGTTGGAGTTCCTTGATGGAGTTCCATGTGCTGCGGATGAAGGGGAACCGGTGGATGTACTGTACTGAGATTTCTATAAGGCATTTGATAAGATGCCACATCAAAGTTTATCGCAGAAAATAAAAGCTCATGGTGAAGGGAGTAACTTATTGGTATGGATAGAAGATTGAGTAGCGAACAGGAAACCGAGTGTCGGCATAAATGGGTCATTTTCTGGTTGGCAAGATTAAACAAGTGGTGTGCGATGGGGATCAGTGCTGGGGCTTCACCTTTTTACAATTTATATTAATGAATTGGATGAAGGGACCGAAGGTATAGTTGCTAAATTTTCCGATGACACAAAGATATGTAGGAAACTAAGTTGTGAACAGGACATAGGGGACTGCAGAGGAATATAGATAGGTTAAGTGAGTGGGCAAAGACCTGGAAAATGGAGTATACTGCAGGAAAGTGTGAAATTGCCGATTTTGGCAGGAACAATAAAAAGGAAGCCTGTTATCTAAATGGTGAGAGATTGCAGTGCTCTGAGATGCAGAGGGATCTGGGTGTCCAAGTACATGAATCACAAAAGGCGAGTATGCAGGTACAGCACGCAATTGGAAAACTAATAGAATGTTATTGTTTACTGCAAGAGAAATTGAATACCAAAGTATGGAGGTCATGCTTCAGTTTTACAGGGCATTGGTGAGACCACATCTGGAGTATTGTGTACAGTTTTGGTCTCCTTGTTAATAGAAGAATGTAAATGTATTGGGGGCAGTACAGAGAAGGCTATTTAGACTGATACCTGGAATCGGCGGGCCGTCTTATGTGGGAATATTGGACAGGCTGGGCTTGTATCCGCTGCAGTTTAGAAGGGCAAGAGGCGACTTGATTGAAACATATAGGACTCTGAGGGGTCTTGACGGGGTGGATGTGGAAAGGATGTTTCCCATTGTGGGAGAATCTAGAATTAGGGGTCACTATTTAAAAATAAGGGGGGGGGGTCACCCATTTAACACACAGATGAGGAGATTTTTTTTCTGTGAGAGTCGTGTGTTTTTGGAATTCTCTTCCTCAAAAGGCGCTGGAAGCAGAGTCTTTGAATATTTGTAAGGCAGAGGTAGATAGATTATTGATAAGCAAGGGGTTGAAGGTTATCGGGGGCTGGTGGAAATGTGAAGTCGAGTTTACAATCAGATTAGTCATGATCTTATTGAATGGCAGAGCAGGCCTGAGGGGCCGAGTGCCCTACTCCTGCTCCTAATTCATCTGTTCATATTTTCATAAACTGTGGCTTAGGATGGTACTGTCTCCGAATGTGAACTTTTTAGTGCTGTAGCAGCGAAAGCCACAATAAAACCTACATTGAAATCTTCATTTTTTTTCTGGGAATCAATTGTTTTTCCTACATCTAATTTCTCGTTTGTCATTGGGTTACAGTCAATTTCTGTTACAGCCATGTGAGGAGGGGTCCCAGGTCCCTCTTGTCCTATCTCTCATTTGACCACAATAGGGTTTATTCCTTTTTCGCAGTGGACGTGCTGACCACCTCAGTGAGTATTTTACCTTATACCTTTATTGTGCTCGTGTAAGAACCAGTCAGACAGGTTTTCTTGAGATTAAACAAGAGGTGAGTTTATTATACTTAACAATCTAAACTGGATCTGAATAAAATAATAAACATGTACGCTACACATTCACGCACACACTCACATGAGAATCACACACAAATAAATTAGACTGATAAATACATTGGTGTTGGATGATGTCCATGATAAATAAAAAAATTTAGACAGTCTGTGAGGTTGGATAATTCTGTGGTCTGCGCCTTTGCCACCTTTACTTATGAGTTTCATGTCATCTGCAGGAGTTGAAATGGTTTATTTTTACATTTACGTCGATATCATGCATCTATCCATATGTCAGGAACAGCACTGGTTCTAATACTGACCCTCGAGAAACATCACTGTATACTTCTCCTCCCCCAGAATAAACAATGTCTGTTCACAACTTCTCTCTGCTTTCTGTCCCTGAGTCAATGTCATATCCACACTATCACTGTCACATTAATCCATGTCTTCCATTTTTCATAACAAGTCTATGAAATGTCATTTGATCACAGGCCTTTTGAAAGTTCATATACATAACACGAAACAAGCTGCCCTCATCAACACTCACAGTTATGTCATCAACTAACTTGATCAAGATTATCAGACATGATTGGTTATCAAGCTATCCATCCTGTTTGTCATTTATTATCAGATGTTTTTCCAAGAAAGATATATTTTTGAGCTGGGTTATGGCCTCTAGAAATTTCCAATCGCCGACATTAGACTGTTTGGTCAAAAGTTACAGGGTTTATCCCATCTCTTTTTTTTTAAACAGGGTGTATCATTTACAGTACTCCACTCCCCTGTCACTATTCCCATAGCCAAGGAGGAGTGAAAGCTTCTGGCCAGCGACTCTACCACTCCTTCCCTTAACAAACCTCATACATAACATCCAGTCTGGGTAAATGTTCTACTTTATTTTGGAACACTAAATGTTGGTTTGACAGGGGTTAACTGAATCTGTTTGTTCAGCGTGTGTAATTAATGTCAGTCTCCACGCACCCTAATTGAGTCATTGGAGAGTTTTCCACTTCCATTAATAAGGGATTTATTTCAATGTGTTATTCCAAGCCGGGAGCATCACCTCCAGACTAACAGCAGCTCCAGAGAGTGGGAAAGGATTGATCAGAATCTGAGAACAATAGATTGGAATTTTACAAAAATGGGCAGCAAGAGTTTATCCTATTGGTTTGGCGAAGTTACTGCAGATTATTATTGGAGAACATTAGAAATACGAATCTATTATGCACTAAAGATGATTCAAACGATCTACTATCCCATCCTCGCTATTATTGGTGTCCCTGGTAAGTCTCTGGATCCAACTATTATATCTATAAACCATATGTCACTGACATTTGTTCTTGTCATGTAAATCCTGGGAATACTGAAGCCTCTGTCTTCAGTCTCTCTCACAAAGTCTGCTCCCTATCCACTGTCTATATCGACCTCACTAGCCAATGTCTGAGGCTGAAACAGACAGTTTACAACCTCTATGTTCTATTTATACCTGAGCTGAGTTCATCGTCATGTTCTCTCCATCACTTAACCTGCCTAATACCACTTCTGTAATATCACCCATGTCCACCTCTGTCTCAAAACATCTCCTGCATAAGCCCTCATCCGTGTTTTTGTTAAATCCACACTTGACTATCCCAATTCTGTCCTGGTCACCCTCCCAGTTATAAACCTCCATAAACCACAGACCATCCAGAACTCTGCTGCCTGTAAACTAATATACACCAAATCCCGATCACCCATCACCCCAAATCCTGATCACCCATCACCCCTGTGCTCACTGATCTACATTGGCTCCCGGTCTGGCAGCACCTTAATTTAAATATTCTCATTCTTGTGTTTGAATGCCTCCATGGCCTCACCCCTCCAATTAGTCCCATTTCCCTGTCCATATCCCATATTCTTGAAAATCTTATGCCTTCAACTCTTTTCCCAATTCCCCATTGAAAGTGAGTTGCTTTTTCTCTCTATCTCCCCCGGCTGTGAATTTCATGCTGGTGCCAATGTTACAGAAACCTTGATCCATAAAATGATGCTATCTGCACAGCCGGCCACTTCTAGAGTGGCCAACACAGTGCCCCATGCTGGGCAGGGGACATGCCCGGGCGTTCTATGTATGTGCTGTTAGTGTAAGGAGGGTTCAAGGTGACGTCAGTGCACCAGCCCAACAGTGTTGATGTCTGTCCTTGAAACTTGGTCTGTGGATGTCCACTGACAACCTATGTTAGTCACTTGTTATTATAACGGACCAGGCATCGAACTTACAGGTGAGGGGCTTTTGACTTGCTAATGCCATTGTAAAGTTAGTGGAGGTGCTTTGGATGTTTTTCTGGACGTTGTGTCGTGAGCTGCTGCAGACATTCAGGCAGGACAGAATACTTTGTGACCCAATTCTGGACGAGGTTTGGGGACTGTAGTTACAGTGTCTCTGGGTCTGTAACATGACCAACAAATGGAGCAGAGGCTGCAGAGAGGGGAATCTATGTCAAGAGGCAAGAGGAGGGGGCTCTGCCCTACCCACTACAGAAGCTTGATCCTGCATGGCAGCAAACATGGATCTCATGACCTCAGTCTGAGCTTCCATTGCAGCACTGAGACGTTGGGTGTCTGCCGTCTGTGCTGCAGTGGAAGCTGAGACAATGGTCACCAGATATTGTATCATGGCTGGGTCTGCTAGTGATGTCATGGAGTTAGTGACCACTTCCACAGGGGAAAGAATGGGCTTCAATATCTGTGCAATGTCCTGTGCCATCTTGGAGCCGGACTCCTCCATGTTCCTTGACAGTGATAACAGACTGTCTGACAGGCCTGTCAATGGACAAAGTCTCTCAGTGTACATGACCATCAGCATTCTCCTGTATGCAGTTCCAGCAATGTTCATATCTAAGTCCTGTGTATTATAACTCGTTTGTGACCTCGCCCTCTGGTGAGCTGACACATGAACTATCCTTTCCCCCTGGCCTGGCTGCAGCTCACTCGTGCTCGGTGACTCACCACGTGTAGATTCCGACTCTGTACCAGCCTCTAAAGCACACACAGTGTAAGTATTTGAACTGTTGGCTGTGAGTATTAGACCAAGTGATGGCGCTTCGCCATCAGTGCTGTGCTGCTGCTCTCTCTCTGTCTCCTGGAGTTGCTGTGACTGGGAAGCTGGCAGTTTTGGGTTATCATTGGAAAGTGTAAAATTCGAAGGGGAAAGTTGGGGTGTTGGATTGTGGGTGGGATGGAAAGCAGGAGGTCAATGGTCCCACCATCTGAAGCTTGTACATCATCCCAGACAGCAGGATGAAGGGGAGGTGGGAGTTAACAAGGGACATAAGGCAGGAACATAGCATCATCCTGAATACTGTCGGTGATGCCGGATGTTACGGGCTCTGTCACAGCCGGTCCCATGATGTGAAGAACCATCTCCTCCCTCAGGCTCAGGGGATGAAGGTATGCCTGGCCCTCGCCGGAACACTGTTGTTCCCTGTGATTATGGGCCGCCTTGTCCTGTAAGAGAGAGAGCAGAATGGCAGTGATTGTGTTTCACTGTGTTTGGGTGATTTGCCTACCATAGCTGAATAGTTGGAGGTATGTGGAGGCATTGAGAGGTGGGTGTGAGGCTGGCATCAGTGGAAGGTGCGTGAGGGTGAGGTGGAGTAAGTGAATGTTAGGTTTGAATCCTGAGTGTTAGGGATTGCTGATGGGTGAGTGATGGGGGTGTGGTACATTGAGCAATGTGCGAGGTTGGTTGTGTTGGGGGTAGGAGATGCCATGTGGAGATGAATTCACCGACATTGATCACCCGTGTGAGCTCATTAAACTTCTTCCGACTCTGCTGCCAGGTCCTCGGGGCCGGACTTCTTGCATTGACCTCCCTGGCCACCTGCTCCCATTCCCTTCGCAGAGTGTTACTTGAGGGCCTCGACCCCACGCTATGAAAACATGGCCTCCCTCCTCCTGTCCCTCTCCATGACTAAGGCCTCCAGCAACACATCCGTGAACTGCAGATCCCTCTCTCTGTCCTAGTATTCCATTTACCTTGTTTCCAATTGCAGAATTCACAGTCAGCAGCAGCAGCAGCACACGCAGCCTCCTGTGATTCTGTGCAGCTTCCCTTTAAGAGGGACAGATTGCCTTTAAAAGCTGAATGCTGGCTGAAACACGAACCAGCCTCACGCTCACTTCGCTCCCAGTTAATGTGCAGACAGACATCAGCGTGGGTCACGCTGGGAAGCAAGTAGAATTCATGGAAATGAGGAGAAAGCAGGAGCTTTGTGTGTCACCTGCCTCAACAAGTACCGGCACGGGCAGATCATGAATCACAAACCCTACACACAGAAGGAGGATATTCGGCCCATTGTGTCAGTGCAGTCTCTTTGAAAGAGGTATCAAATTAGTTCCTCTCTCCTCCTTTTGACCCACATTTCAGCTTTTTAAATTCCAATTCATGTATTTGCTGAATTCTCTTTTGAAAGATATTATTGAATCTGCTTCCACCATGTTTTCAGGCAGTGAATCCCACATCCCAACAACTTGCTGTGTCAGAAAATTCTCCTCATTTCACCTCTGGTTCTTTGTCAATTACCTTCAATCTGTGTCTTCTTAATACTGAACTTTCTGACACCGGAAACAGTTTCACATTAATTAACCTATCAAGACCCTTCATGATTTTGAATTCTATATTAAATCTCCCCTTACCCTTCACTGCTCTAAAGAGAACAATCCCAGCTTTTCCAATCTCTCCACGTAACTGAATTCCCGGATCCCTGGTACCATTCCAGTAAATCACATCTGTATATTCACTAAGTCCTTGACATCCTTATCAAAGTGTGGTGATCAGAATTGGACACAATTCTCCAGCTGGGACTGAACCAATGATGGATGAACATCAGCTTTTCCTCCTGAGTTTTATTACTCTGTGCCTCTCTCTCTAACACCAAGGACACTACATGTTACATTAAAGATCTGTGCGTGTACACCCCAGGTCTCTCTAATCCTGCACTCACTTTATAATGGTACCATTGAATTTATATTGTTTCTCCTCATATTGCCTACCCAAATGTCTCACTTCACACTTCACTGTGTTAAATTACGTCTGCCATGTTCCTGTACATTTCACCAGTCAGTCTCTGTCCTGCTGAAGTCTGTTACTATCCTTCAGACTGTTTATTAACATTTCTGAGTTTCCTGCCCTCTGACAACGTTGAAATTGTCCTCTCTGTCCACAAGCCCATTGCATTAACATACAGCAACAGTGATTCCAACAGTGACGCTGGGGAACCGCACTTTGTCCTTCCCTCCAGACTGAACAACAACCATTCTCCGCTACTCTCTGCTTTCTGTCACTGACCTAATTTCCTGCATGCTGACATTGAAAATAAAAAAGGACTTCCATTTATGTAACGCCTTCATGACCACTGCATGTCCCAAAGCGACTTACAACCAACGAATACTTTTTACCGTTTAGTCTGTCTTGTAATGTAGGAAATATACAGCCAATTTCCGCACAGCAAGATCCCACAGGAAGCAGTGTGATCATGATCAGATCTGTTTTTGTGATGTTAATTTGAGGGGTAAATGTTGACCAGGACACTGGAAATAATTCCCCTGACCTTCTAAATAATTCCATAGGATCTTTACATCCACCTGAGAGGGCAGACGGGACCTGGCTTTACCTTTTCTTTGATAAGGTGGCACCTCGGACAGTGCAGCACTCCCTCAGTACAGGACTGCAGTGTCAGCCTTGATTCTTGTCATCAAGTCCTGCAGTGACACTTGATCCCAGACGCTTGTGATTGAAAGGGGAGAGAGCGACAAACTGAGCCACTGCTGACATCGGTCCTTTAATCCCATGTGTTTATAATTCGGTAACACAGCTGTTATGTGGTAATTTATCAAACAGCTGCTGAAAGGATAGGAATATTGGGAAAGTACAGGCAGGAACAATCATAGAATCATAGAATAGCACAGTCCTGAATGATGTCATTCGGCCCATCAAGTCAGTGCTGGCCCTTTCAAAGAGCAATCCAGTTACACCCACTCCCTGGCTCTTTCACTATACCCTAACATTTTTTCTCCTTCAGATATTTATCTAATTCCCTTTTGGGATCTACTATTGAATCTGTATCTATCAGCCTATCAGACAGTGCATCCCAAATCCAAACCACTCAGAAACAAAAATCCTCATGTCTGCTTCTTTTACCAATCGCCTTAAACCTGTGTCTCTGGTTAGTGACCCCTTGGACATTGGAAACAGTTTCTCTTTATTTAATTTATCGAAACCCTTCCTAATGTTAAACACCTCAATCAAATCTCCTCTGAAAGTTCTCTGCTCGAAGCAGAACAACCCCAGCTACATAATTGTAATCCCTCATGCCTGCACAAATTCTCGAAAAACAGTTCTGTACCCTCTCCGTAGGCTTCATGTCCTGCCTAAAGTGTGGTTCCCAGTATTCGACACAAGACTCCAGGTGCAGCTGAACTAGTATTTTATATGTGTTTCACATAATGTCCTTGCTTTTGTTCTTTTTGCCTCTATTTATAAATCCGAGGATGCCATATATTTATTAACTGTCCAGTTAACCTTTCCTGCCACCTTCAAAGATTTGTGTACAAATACCCCAAGTGTCTCTGTTATTTCACCACCTTGAAAGTTGTACCATTTAACTTGTATTGTCTCTCCTCATTCATCCTTTCAAAATGTATTACTTCACACATCTGCAATGTCAATTAAATATTGAGAAGATATTGAGGGGCGGCACAGTGGCGCAGTGGTTCGCAGCGACCCGGGTTCAATTCTGGGTACTGCCTGTGTGGAGTTAGCAAGTTCTCCCTGTGTCTGCGTGGGTTTTCTCCGGGTGCTCCGGTTTCCTCCCACAAGCCAAAAGACTTGCAGGTTGGTAGATAAATCGGCCATTATAAATTGCCCTTAGTATAGGTATGTGGTAGGGAAATATCGGGACAGGTGGGGATGTGATAGGAATGTGGTATTAGTGTAGGATTAGTATAAATGGGTGGTTGATGGTCGGCACAGACTCGGTGGGCCGAAGGGCCTGTTTCAGTGCTGTATCTCTGAACTAAACTAAAGATTGAAGCCATTGTTTTCTGTCTCTACTCCAAACATTTCCTAGCTCCACACTCCATCCCTCTCCTTTGTAAATGCTTGAGACGAAGTCAAACTGTTCAGAAACGTGGCTACATAGTTAACCTTGAGATACCTGGCGATGAGCTTCTGACCAAACACTCACACCATCAGTAAAACGGCGTATTTCCATCCGCGGTGGAGTTGCATTGCAGGTTAAAAAGGAAATTAACGCAATAATGAGGAAGGATATTAGCTCTGATTATGTGGATAATGTATGGGTAGAGCTGAGAAATACTAAGGGGCAAAAAACGTCAGTGGGTGTTATATATATAAACCCCCAAACTGTGGTGGTGATGTGGGAATGGTCTTAAACAGGAAATTAGAGATGCATACGATAAAGCAACATCTGTAATTATGGGTGAGTTTAATCTGCATATAGACGTCACAAAAACGTCAAGGAGGAATTCATGGAATGTATATGGGATAGTTTTAGATTAGAGATACAGCACTGAAACAGGCCCTTCGGCCCACCGAGTCTGTGCCGAACATCAACCACCCATTTACACTAACCCTACACTAATCCCATATTCCTACCAAACATCCCCACCTGTCCCGATATTTCCCTACCACCTACCTATACTAGTGACAATCTATAATGGCCAATTTACCTATCAACCTGCAAGTCTTTTGGCTTGTGGGAGGAAACCGGAGCAGCCGGAGGAAACCCACGCAGACACAGGGAGAACTTGCAAACGCCACACATTTCTGCATCTGAGGAGCAGATATGTAGATAGATTTAGGAAAGATGTAAAGGTAACAGGGTTGCAGTGGTGGGTGATTTTAACTTCCCCAATATTGACTGGGACTCGCTTAATGCTAGGTGCTTGGATGGGGCAGAATTTGTGAGGAACATCCAGGAAGGCTTCTTGAAACAGTATGTATATAGTCCAACTCGGGCTGGGGCCATTCTGGACCTGTTATTGGGGAATGTGCTCGGCCAGGTGGTCGAAGTTTCAGTGGAGGAGCATTCCCGGAACAGTGACCATAATTCCATAAGTTTTAAGGTACTTGTGGATAAGGATAAGAGAAGTCCTCAGGTGAAGGTGCTAAATTGGGGGAAGGCTAATTATAACAAAATTAGGCAGGATCTGAAGAATTTAGAATGGGGGCGGCTTTTTGAGGGTAAATCAACATCTGACATGTGGGAGTCTTTCAAACGTCAGCTGATTAGAATCCAGGACCAGCATGTTCCTGTGAGGAAGAAAGACAAGTTTGGCAAGTTTCGGGAAGCTTGGATAACACAGGATATTGTGAGCCTCGTCAAAAAGAAAAATGAAGCATTTGTAAGGGCTGGATGGCTAGGAACAGACTTGAGGAATATAAAGACAGTAGGAAGGAACTTAAGCAAGGAGTCAGGAAGGCTAAAAGGGGTGATGAGAAGTCATTGGCAAACAGGTTTAAGTAAAATCCCAAGGCTTTTTATACATTTATAAAGAGCAAGAGGGTAACCAGGGAAAGGGTTGGCCCATTCAAGGACAGACATGGGAATCTATGCGTGGAGCCAGAGGAAATGGGCGAGGTGTTAAATGAGTACTTTGCATCAGTATTCACCAAAGAGAAGGACTTGGTGGATGATGAGCCGAGGGAAGGGTATGCAGATAGACTCAGTCATCTCATTATCAAAAAGGAGGAGGTGTTGGGTGTCTTGCAAAGCGATAAGATAGATAAGTCTCCAGGGCCTGATGGGATCTACCCTAGAATGCTGAGGGAGGCAAGGGAAGAAATTGCTGGGGCCTTGACAGAAATCTTTGCATCCTCATTGGCTACAGGTGAGGTCCCAGAGGACTGGAGAAAAGCCAATGTTGTTCCTTTGTTTAAGAAGGGTGGCAAGGATAATCCACGAAATTATAGGCCTGTGAGCCTTACGTCAGTGGTAGGGAAATTATTAGAGAGGATTCTTCGGGACAGGATTTACTCCCATTTGGAAACAAACGAACTTATTAGCGAGAGACAGCATGGTTTTGTGAAGGGGAGGTCGTGTCTGACTAATTTGATTCAGTTTTTTGAGGAAGTGACGAAGATGATTGATGAAGGAAGGGCATTGGATGTTATCTATATGGACGTTAGTAAAGCCTCTGACAAGGTCCCGCATGGCAGACAAAAGGTGAAGTCACAAGGGATCAGAGGTGAGCTGGCAAGATGGATACAGAAGTGGCTCGGTCACAGAAGAGAGAGGGTATCAGTGGATGGGTGCTTTTCTGAATGGAGGGATGTGACCAGTGGTGTTCCGCAGGGATCAGTGCTGGGACGTTTGCTGTTTGTAGTATATGCAAATAATTGGGAGGAAAATGTTGCTGGTCTGATTAGTAAGTTTGTGGACGATGCAAAGGTTGGTGGAGTTGCAGATAATAATGAGGATTGTCAGAAGATACAGCAGGATATAGATCGGTTGGAGACTTGGGTGGAGAAATGGCAGATGGAGTTTAATCCGGACAAATGTGAGGTAATGCATTTTGGAAGGTCTAATGCAGGTGGGAGGTATACAGTAAATGGCAGAACCCTTAGGAGTATTGACAGGCAGAGAGATCTGGGCGTACAGGTCCACGGGTCAGTGAAAGTGGCAACGCAGGTGGATAAGGTATTCAAGAAGGCATACAGCATGCTTGCCTTCATCGGACGAGGCACAGAGTATAAAAATTGGCATGTCATGTTGCAGCTGTACAGAACCTTAGTTGGGCCACACTTGGAATTTTGCATGCAATTCTGGCGGCCACACTACCAGAAGGACGTGGAGGCTTTGGAGAGGGTACAGAGGAGGTTTACCAGGATGTTGCCTGGTCTGGAGGGCATTAGCTATGAGGAGAGGTTGGATATACTCGGATTGTTTTCACTGGAACGACGGAGGTGGAGGGGTGACATGAAAGAGGTTTACAAAGTTATGAGCGGCATCGACAGAGTGGATAGTCAGAAGCTTTTTCCCAGGGTGGAAGAATCAGTTGCTAGGGGACATAGGTTTAAGGTGCGAGGGGCAAAGTTTAGAGGGAATCTGCGAGGCAGGTCTTTTACACTGAGGGTGGTGAGTGCCTGGAACTTGCTGCCAGGGGAGGTGTTGGAAGCAGATACGATAGCGACGTTTAAGAGACATCTTGACAAATGCATAAATAGAAAGGTAATAGAGGGATATGGGCCCCGGAAGTGCAGAAGGTGTTAGTTTAGGCAGGCATCAAGATCGGCGCAGGCTTGGAGGGCCGAGTGGTCTGTTCCTGTGCTGTCCTGTTCTTTGGTATTTGTTCTTGACTGTAGTTACAGTGGCCCTGGGTCTGCAACACGACCAAGAAATGGAGCAGAGGCTGCAGAGAGGGCAAACTCTGTAAAGTGAGAGGAGGAAGGGGCTCTGCCCTACTCTCCCTGGGTTTTCCAAGAGCAATTTTCCTATGCACACCTAACCCAGGAGCAGTGTCTGAGGTAACTGTGATTCAATTAGGAGGTGGTCACCGAGCTGTGTCACCTCCTGCAACACGACCTGGTATCATCGGAAAATTTTGAAATTCTACTCTGTATTCCAAGATCCATGTAACTCATATATAGCAAAAAAAACAAACAATGGTCCTAAGCACTGACCCTTGGGGAACATCACTGTCTACCATCCTCCAGTCTGAAAAACAACCATTTAACACATTTCTCTTTTTTATGTCCTATGGACAATTTTTGATCCAATTAGATGCTATTCCATGATCTTCAATTTTGTTAGCCAAGCTTCTGTGTTTCTTCGTCAAATAATTTCATAAAATCCACGTAGACAACATCCACCACATTCCCTTCATCAACCTTCTCTGATTCTCTAAATAAATTAAAATAGTTCATCAAGCATGATGTGCCTTTTAGAAATCGGTGCTGACAATCCTTAATTAACTCAATCTCTCCAAGTGTGTGTTATCCTTTTCCCCTGATTATTGCTTCTAAAACTTTCCTCACAACTGATGTTAAACTAACTGGCCAGTAGTTACTAGTCCTGTGTGTTGTCCATTGATAATTCTGGGAGGTGAGGGTGACCATCTATGTCATCAATATCTCCCTCAGCAGGTAGAAGCAGGATGAGAGATCCCGTGGCTTTGTCAGGATAGCGGGATTCCTGATGGTGTTGGTGGTTCTGCGGGGCCCCATGTCAACCCATGGGTTGAGGTACAGGGACTGAAATAACTCTCACTCCTGCAATGTGCAGTTGGTGTGTGAGCATGGCCAGTACGTCATGTTGGTGAATGTCCACCATCCTGGCAGCAGCCACCATCCCTTCATTCTGAAGCAGTCAGCCGGTCCCAACACATCGGGGCTCCATGAAGAACCAGAATGTGGCCCCTTGGAGACAAATGAACCCCCTCTAGACACAGCCCATGCTTCTACACCCTCAATCAACCTCCCACCGTCAACTGTTAGTTGCGCAATTAGCATGTGTATGATGTGAGCAATGGAGTCACCAGGAACATGGTGGAACAGACCATCGGTGTGATGAAGCAATGCTTCCGATGTCTGAACCGCTCGGGGAGAGCCCTCCAGTACACACTGGAGCAGGTGTCCATGTTCATGGTGTTCTGCTGCACCCTTCATATCATCACCATCATGAGGACACAGGCATTGGCACCAGGAATCCAGAGGCCACCTCAGGAGGAGGTGGGAGGGAAGATATTTCCTGGATGCCTTCGACCCGGACAGGCCGTCGGAGAGTCCCTGCTAAGATTCCATTTCCCATAGGACAACTTCCCTTTCCAGCCATGAATTCCCCATTCTCCACCATTACACCCATCTGAGACGCCCCATCACAGTGTCACCTTGGTCAGCATCCTGTAATAAAAACATCAGAGAATTATTACAGCACATAAGGACCAATTCAGGCTTCCGTGTCTGCACAGGCTCTCCGAATGAGCAATTCACCGAATGCCGTTCCCTGCATTCTCCCTGAAACACTGCACATTCTTCCTTCTCAGATAACAGTCTATTCAACTTCAATTGAACCTGCCTCCACCACACTCTCAGGCAGTGCATTCCAGACTCTACCCACACACTGTGTGAAAAAATATTTTCCTCAGGTCATCTTTGCTTCTTTTACCCATGACTTTAAATCTGTGCCCTTTCGTTCTCGATCCTTTCACGAGTGGGAACTGTTTCTCTCTATCTACTCTGTCCAGACACCTCATGATTTTTGAAACCTCTAATAAAGCACTTCTTCGCCTTCTCCGAGGAAAACAGTCCTAACTTCTCCAGCCTATCTTCATAACTGAAAATCCTCATCCCGGGAATCATTCACGTGAATATTTTCTGTACTCTCTCCAATGCCCTCACGTCTTTCCTCAAGTGTGGCACCCAGAAGTGGACGCAAAGCCACAGCTGAGCATGAAATAGTCTCTTAGATAAGTTCAACGTAACTTCCTTGCTCTTGTACTCTATGCCCCTATTAATAAAGCCCAGGATACTGTATGCTTTATTAAACACTTTCTCAACCTGTCCTGCCGCCTTCGATGACTTCTGCACATATACACACAGGTCCCTCTGCTCCTGCACACCCGATAGAATTGTACCCTTTATTGTATATTGTCTCCCCATGCTCTTCCTATCAACATGAATCACTTCACATTTCTCTGTATTGAACTTCATCTGCCACCTGCCTGCCCATTTCACCAACTTGTGTCTGTCCTTTTGAAGTTCCACACTATCCTCCTCACAGTTCACAATGCTTCCAACTTTCGTATCAGCTGCAAACTTTAAAATTGTGCCTGCATACCCAGGTTTAGGTCCTTAATATATATCAGGAAAAGCAAGGATGTCTGGGGAACTCTGCAACAAACCTTCCTCCAGCCTGTAAAACATCCATTAATCATTAATGTTTGTTTCCTGTCACTTAGCTAATTTCGTATCCATGTTGCTACCGTCCCTTTTATTCCATGAGCTACAGGTCTGCTCACAGGTCTGTTGTGCGGCTTTGTATCAAAAGGTTTTGCATGCAGGGAATAGTTAAATGTCTGGAATGCACTGCTTGAGAATGGTGGAGGCAGGTTCATTTGAAACGGAATAGACCGTTATATGAAAGTCAATGTACACCACATCAACAGAATTGCTCTCATCAACTTTCTCTGATACCACCTCAAACATCTCCAGCAAATTAGTTAAACATGATGTTCTCTCAAGAAATCCATGCTGGCTTGTTTAATTAACTCGCATTTGTCCATGTGACTATTAGCTTTGTCCAAGATTATTTCTTTCTAGAAGTTTTCCCACCACCGAAGTTAAACTGACAGGCCTGTAGTTGCTGGACTTATCTTTACACCCTTTTTGAACAAGGGTGTAACGTTTACAATTCTCCAGTCCTCTTGCATCACCCTCAAGTCTAAGGAAGACGTAAGGATTATGGCCAGTGCCTCTGCGATTTCCACCCTCACTTCCCTCAGTATCCTTGGATGCAGCTCATCTGGTCCTGGTGCTTTATTCAATTTAAGTCCAGACAGCCTATCTAATACTTCCTCCTTATCAATTTTAAACCCCACTAGTGTCTGACTTACCTCCTCTTTCAACATTGCCTGGGTTGCGTCTTGGAATCATAGAAAGTTTATGGCACAGAGAGAAGCCACTTGGCCCATCGTGTCTATGCTGTCCAAAAAACGACCCATCCATTCTAATCCTACCTTCCAGCATTTGATAGATTACAGCACTTGAGGTGCATATCCAGACACCTTTTGAATCAGTTGTGGGTTTCTGCCTCAACTACCCTTTCGGACAGTGAGTTCCAGACTCTGACCACCCGCTGGGTGAAAAATAAAATCCGCAGCTCCCTTTTAATCTTTCTACCAATCACTTTAAGTCCATGCCCACTCGTCACTGACCTCTTTGCTAAGGTGAATAGACCCTTCAGCTCCACTCTACCCAGACCCCTCTCAGTTTTGTACATTTCAATCAGATTTACCCTCAGCCTTCTCTATTTCAAGGAGAACAGTCCCAGCCTGTCCAATCTTTCCTCATAGCTGCATTTTTCCAGTCCTCGCCACATCCTCATAAATCTCCTCTGCACCCTCTCGGGTGCAATTACATCTTTTCTGTAATGAGCTGCCCAGAACTGCACACAGTTCTCAAGTTGTGTGCTAGCCAATGAGTTATAGAATTCCAGCATAACCTCCCTGGCCGTATATTCTATACCTCGGCGAATAAAGGAAAGGATTCCATATCTTCTTCCTTGGTAAAGACAGGTGGAAATTATTCATTTATTACCTCAGCTATATCCTCTGCCTCCATGTGCAAATCCCCTTTATGATCCTGAGTCGGCCCCATTGTTCCTTTGACTACCTTTTTAGTATTTAGATGCCTATATGGGATTTCCTTCAATGCTCGCCTAATTTCATGCTCTCTCTTTGCTTCTCTTATTTGCTTTTTCACTTCCCCTCTGGACCTTCTGTATTCAGCCTGCTTCTCAATAGTATTTTCTACCTGATGTCTGTTATATCAGACATAAACTTGTCAACCTTTCGTGCGGCCTTCAAAGATCTGTCTGAATACACACCAAGTCTCTCTGTTCCTGTCTCCTCATTTAAACAATACCCATTTGTTTCTGTTGCCTTCCCTTACACTTCTTACCCAAGTGTCTCGCTTCATACTTCACTGTGTTAAATTACATCTGCCATGTTCCTGCCCATTTCACCAGTCAGTCTCTGTCCTCCTGAAGTCTGCTACTATCCTTCTCACTGCTTATTATCATTTCTGACTTTCCTGCCATCCGAAAACTTTGACATTATCCCCACTGTACACAAGCCCATTGCATTAACATATAACAATAGTGATCCCAACAGTGACCCTGGGGAACTCCATTGACTACTTCCCTCCAGCCTGAAGAATAACCATTCTCCACTACTCTCTACTTTCTGTCACTGCGCTAATTTCCCATTTATGAAACGCCTTTCATGACCACTGCATGTCCCAAAGTGATTTACAACCAATGAATACTTCTGAAAGCGAAGTCACTCTTGCAATGTAGGAAACAGGCAGACTATTTCTGCACAGCAAGCTCCCACAAGCAGCAGTGTGATGATGATCAGATCTGTTTTTGCAATGCTTATTGAAGGATAAATATTGACAAGGACACCGGGAATAATTCCCCTGCTCTGCTTCTACATAGTGCAATGGGATCTTTAACATCCACCTGAGAGGGCAGACTGCAACTTGGTTTCAAGTTTCATTCGATAGACTGCACCTCTGGCTGTGCAGCACTCTCTCAGTGCTGCACTGCAATGTCAGCATTGATTCTTGTGAACATGTCCTGCAGTGACACTTGATCCTGGAAGCTTGTGACTGAAAGGGGAGAGAGCTGCAAACTTAGCCACGGCTGACATTAACCCTTTAATCCCATGTGTTTCTAATTCGGTAACACGGTTGTTACGTGGTACTTTCTCAAACGACTGTGGAAAGGATAGGGATATTGTGAAAGTACAGGCAGGAGAAATATGTCTGTGCTGCCCCTTTCAAAGAGAAATCCAGTCAGTCCCACTCCCAGGCTTTTTCACTGTATCCTTGCATTTTTTCTCCTTCAGATATTTACCCAATTCCCTTTTGGGATCCACTATTGAATCTGTATCCATCAGCCTATCAGACAGTGCATCCCAAATCCAAACCACTCAGAAACAAAAATCCTCATGTCTGCTTCTTTTACCAAATGCATGAAATCTGTGTCTCTTGGACATTGGAAATAGTTTCTCTTTATTTAATTTATCTAAATCCTTCTAATGTTAAACACCTCAATCAAATCTCCTCTGAAAGTTCTCTGCTCTAAGCAGAACAACCCCAGCTACATAACTGTAATCCCTCATGCCTGGACAAATTCTAGTAAAACAGTTCTGTGCCCTCCCTGAAGGCTTCATGTCCTTCCTAAAGTGTGGTTCCCAGTATTCGACACAAGACTCCAGGTGGAGCTGAACTAGTATTTTATATATGTTTCACATAATGTCCTTGCTTTTGTTCTTTTTGCCTCTCTTTATAAACCCTAGGATCCCATATATTTATTAACTGTTTAGTTAACCTTTCCTGCCACCTTCAAAGATTTGTGTATAAACACCCCATGTGTCTCTGTTATTTCACCACCTTTATAGTAACACCATTTAACTTGTATTGTCTCTCCTCATTCATCCTTTCAACATGTATTACCTCACACATCTGCAATGCTAATTAAATATTGAGAAGATTGAAGCCATTGTTTTCTGTCTCTGCTCCAAACATTTCCTAGTTACACACTCCATCCCTCTCCTTTGTAAATGTTTGAGACGAAGCCAAACTGTTCACAAACTTGTTTACATAGTTAACCTTGAGATCCCTTGAGATGAGCTTCCTCCCAAATTTTCACACCATCAGTAAAACGGCCTATTTCCACCCTTGGTGAAGTTGCATTGCTGGTTAAAGAGGGAATTAACGCAATAGTGAGGCAGGATATTAGATCTGACGATATCGAATCTGTATGGGTAGAGCTGAGAAACACTAAGGGGCAGAAAACGTTAGTGGGGGTTGTATATAGACCCCCAGACTGTAGTGCTGAATTTGGGAATGGCATTGGACAGGATATTAGAGATGCATGCGATAAAGGAACATCTGTAATTATGGGTTTCTTGAATCTGCATATAGATTGGGCAAATTAAATTGGTGACAATACATTGTGGAGGAATTCCTGGAGAATATACGGGATGGTTTTCAGGGCCAATTCTTTGAGGAACCAACTGAAGAACAGGACATCCTAGACTGGTTATTGTGTAATGAGAGAGGAATAATTGACAATCTAGTTGTGCGAGATCCCTTGGGGATGAGCGACCATAATATGATAGAATTCTTCATCACGATGGAGAGTGACCTAGTTGATTCTGAGACTAAGGTCGTGAATCTTAATAAAGTAAGCTACAAAGGTATGAGGCATAAGTTGTCGATGATACATTGGGAAACGTTACTTCAAGAGATGACCCTGGATAGGCAATGGCAAACATTCAAAGAGTGCATGGATGAACTGCAACAATTGTTTACTCCTGTCTGGCGCAAAAGTAAAACGGAAAAGGTAGCCAAATCTTGGCTTACAAGGAAAGTTCGAGATAGCATTAGATCCAAGGATGAGGCATATAAATTCGCCAGGAAACACAACAGACCTGAGGATTGGGAGCAGTTTAAAATTCAGCAAAGGAGCACCAAGGGATTGATTAAGAAGGGGAAAATGGAGTACGAGAGTAAGCTTGCGGGGAACATAAAAACTGACTGCAAACGAATCTATAGGTATGTGAAGCGGAAAAGATTGGCGAAGACAAATACAGGTCCGTTACAGTCAGAAACAGGGAAATTTATTATGGGAAACAAAGAAACGGCTGACCAACTAAATGCATCCTTTAGTTCTGTCTTCACAAAGGAGGACTCAAATATCATACCAGAAATGTTGGTGAATACAGGGTTTAGTGAGAGAGAGGAACTGAAAGAAATCAGTATTAGTAGAGAAATGGTGTTGGGGAAGTTGATGGCATTGAAGGCCGATAAATCCCCAGGGCCTGGTAATCTACATCCCAGAGTACTTAAGGAAGTGGCCCTAGAAATAGTGGATGGATTGGTGGTCATCTTCCAAGATTCTATGGACTCTGGAACAGTTCCTGCAGATTGGAAGGTAGCTAATGTTATCCCACTATTAAAAAAGGGAGGTCGAGAGAAAGCAGGAAATTGTAGACCAGTCAGCCTGACATCGGTCGTGGGGAAAATCCTGGAGTCCATTATCAAATATTTTGCAGCAGAGCACTTGGAGAATAGTGGTAGAATCGGACAGAGTCAGCATGGATTTATGAAAGGGAAATCATGCTTGATAAATCTACTAGCATTCTTCCAGGATGTAACTAGTAGAGGTGATGAGAGGGAGCCAGTGGGTGTGGTTTATTTGCACTTTCAGAAGGCTCTCGACAAAGTTCCACGTAAGGGTTTAGCATGTAAAATTAAAGTGCACGAGACTGGGGGTAGTATATTGCGATGGATAGAAAATTGGTTGGCAGACAGGAAACAAAGCATTGGAACATATGGATCTTTTTGTGAATGGCAGGCAATGACTAGTGGGGTACCGCTGGGATCGGTGCAAGGACCCCAGCTATTCACAATATATATGTTAATGATTTAGATGAGGAAACTAAATGTAATATCTCCAAATTTGTAGATGATACAAGATTGAGTGTGAGGGTAAGTTGTGAGGAGGATGCAGAGAGGCTTCAGGGTGATTTGGACAAGTTGAGTGAGTGGGCAAATGCATGGCAAATGCAGTATAATGTGGATAAATGTGAAGTTATCCACTTTACTAGCAAAAACAGGAAGGCAGATTATTATCTGAACGGCTAAACTGAGAAAGGGGAATATGCAGCGAGACCTGGGTGTTCTCGTACACCAGTCACTGAAGGTAAGCATGCAGGTGCAACAGGCGGTAGAAAAAGGCGAATGTTATGTTGACCTTTATAGAGACAGGATTCGAGTACAGGAGCAGGGATGTTTTACTGCAATATACAGGGCCTTGGTGAGGCCGCACTTGCAATGTTGTGTGCAGTTTTGGTCTCCTTATCTGAGGAAGGATGTTCTTGCAAGAGGGAGTGCAGTAGAGTTTTACCAGTCTGATTCCTGGGCTGGTAGGACTGCCGTATGAGGAGAGATTGAGTCGGTTAGGACTATATTCACTGGAATTCTGAAGAGTGAGGAGGGATCTCATCGAAACCTATAAAATTCTAACATGACTTGACAGGGTAGATGCAGGAAGGATGTTCCCGATGGTGGGGGACTCCTGAACCACAGGATATGGGGTAAAACTTTCAGGACTGAGATGAGGAGACGTTTCTTCACCCAGAGAGTGGTGAGCCTGTGGAAACCTGCCATCATGCCAATATCGAAGGGGGATTGGAAGATTCTGGCCAGCACCTCTGCTATTTCCCCCATTCCTTCCCTCAGCAACCCTCATACATCCCATCCAGACTGGATAAATGCTCAACTTTATTGTGGTACTAAAGTGTTGGATTGAAAAGGGTTAACTGAATCTGTTTGTTCCGTGACTGTAATTAATGTCAGTCTCCACGGGCCCTAATTGTGTCACTGGACGTTTTCCATCTTCTATTAATAAGGGGCATCTTTCAATGTGTTATTCCATAGTGTCAGTGGGAACATCAGCCCCGGCACTTACAGAGATCAGCTGCTCCAGAGAGATAGAGAGAGGATAGGTTAGAATCTGAGAACAAAAGACAGGAATGTTACAACAATGGGTCAGAATCTGAGAACAATAGATTGGAATGTTACAACAATGGACAGGAGTTTATCCTCGGATCTTTACTCCCTTTCTACATATTATGATTGGATGTCATTAAACTCTCATATCTATCTCGCACTGAAGATTATTCAATACATTTACTATCCCATCCTGGCTATTATTGGTGTCCCTGGTAAGTCTTTCTATCTAGCTATTAATTCTTTAAACCATGTTTAACTGCATTACTGCTCCTGTAATTTACTCTGTCCTTCTTGCTGCCGTTGTATGCCAGGTGAATATCTTCAGCCATGAGCTCTATAAACCATTGTCAGCTGTATTACAGTTCTTGTCATTTACTCTCTCATCTTTGCTGCTGTTGCTGTCTCTATTTCAGACTAGGAGATCTGTAAACCCTGTTTCACTGAAATACTGTTCTGTTATGTAAATTTTGGGAAGACTGAAGCCAGTATCATTGGTCTCCATCACAAACTCCATCCCCTATCTGGGAAGCACATACTCCACCCTGCCCAATATCTGATGCTCAACCGGACAGTTTACAACTTCTGTGTTATATTTCAACCTGAGCTAAGTTCATCTTCATATTCTTTTCATCACCAAACCTGCCTAATATCACCTCTGTGATATCACTCCTCTCCACCTCTGCCTCAGCCCATCTCCTGCGTAAACTCTCATCTGCATCACTGTTAAATACACAGTTGACTATTCTAATTCCATCTTGGTCACCCTTCCCAGTTATAAACCTCCATAAACCACAGCCCATCCAGAACTCTGTTGCCTGTATCCTAACTCACACCAAATCCCGATCACCCATCACCCCTGTGCTCACTAATCTACATTGGCTCCGGGTCTGGCAGCACCTTATTTTTAATATTCTCATTCTTGTGTTTGAATCTCTCCATGGCCTCACCCCTCCATTTATTCACTTTCCCCAGTCCATTTCACATATTGCTGCAAATCTTTCGACTTCAATCTTTCTTTCAGTTCTCCTTGTAAAGTGAATTTATTTCCCTCTGCATCTGTCCCGAGCCACGATTTTAGACTCTGCAGCAAGACTGCTGCTGACGGTACAGAATTGGGATCCATAAAGAGATGTGAATCGCACAGCCGGCCACTTCCGGTGCGGTCTGCACAATATCCCATGCTGAGCGGGGCTCCAGCCCAGTCGTATCATCTATGTGCTGTCAGCATGGTCTTCACAGCCGGCCACTTCTACTGTGGCCTGCACAATATCACATGCTGGGCAGGGCTCTCGCTCAATTGTACCTTGCATGTGTTGTTCATTTGAGGGTGGATTTGAAAGTGATGTCAATGTACCATACCAGCAGCTTTGATGTACTTCTTTGAAAGTTGGTCTGTGCATGTCCACTGACCACCTGTGTTAGTCAATGTCAGCTGAACATACATTTAGCATCACAATGAATCCCCTCTAATGTTATTTAAAAGGGCCAGGCATCCAGCTTACAGGTGACGGGCTTTTGACTTACTTCTGCTATTGTCAACTTAGTGGAGATGCTGTCGATGGTTTTCTGGAGGTTGTGTTATGAGCTGCTGCAGACTTTCAGGGAGGACAGAAGATTTGGTGACCCAAATCTGGACAAGGAATGGGGACTATATTTACAGTGTCTTTGGGTCTATGACATGACCAACACATGGAGCAGAGGCTGCAGAGAGGGGAAGCTCTGTAAAGAGGGAGGAGGAGGGGGCTTTGCCCTACCCACCCCGGGTTTTCCAAGGGCACTTTTCCTACCTACACCTAACCCAGGAGCTGTGCGTGAGGTGGCTCTGATTTAATTCGGATGTGGTCACATAGCAGTGTCACCTCCTGTAACACGACTTGGAGCCTCACAGCAGGGTGAGGAAGGAGCTGTCAGTGGCCGTTAAAGTCACAGTTTCACTGAACTTCTGTGTATCTAGATCTTTCCAGACAGGAGCAGGAGACATATCCAACATGGAGTCACAGAGAGTGAATTGGTCATTTGCGGCACTGAAGGTGGTCATTCGGCCCCTCCATGTCAGCTCTCCCTGGAACAATCCAGTCAGTCCCAATCCTCCGCTCAGTCCCCGTATCCCTGCAAGTTCATTTCCTTCTGGTGTCCATCCCGTTTCCTTTTGAAATCATTAATTGCCTCAGCGTCCACCACCCTCATGGGCAGTGAGTTCCAGCTTATTACCATCCACTGTCTAAAAATGTTCCTCCTCATATTCCCCCTGCATCTCTTACCCAAAACCTTCCATCTGTGTCCCCAAGTCCGTGTTTCATCAGTTAATGGGAACAGTTTTTCCTTGTCTGTCTTATCTAAACTTATCATAATCTTGTACACCTCTACCAAAGCTCTCTAAATCTCCTTTACTCCAGGGAGAACAACTCCATCTTCTCCAAGCTAACCTTGTCGCGCAACCCCCATCCCTGAAACCATTTTGGTAAATATCCTCTGCATCCTCTCAAGGACCTTCACATCCTTTCTAAATTGTGGTGACCAGAACTGGACACAGTTCTCTAGTTGAGGCCCAACCACAGCTTTATAACGTTTCAGCATAACTTCCCTGCCTTTGTATCTTTGTCTGTAATTATGAAGCCCAAGATCTGATATGATTTGCTAAACACCCTCCTAATATGTCCTGCCACCTTCAAAGATCAATGCATACGGAGGCCCAGGTCCCTCTGTTCCTGCACAATCTTTAGTAATGTGTCATTAAGTCTACATTGCCTTCCTATTCCTTCTGACAAAATACATCACCGCACACTGCTCTGTAATAAATTCTACCTGCCACTTCTCTGTCCATTCTGCCAGCCTATCTAAGTTCTGTTGCGGATGGTTTGTATCATCCTCCCTGTTTATCACACCTACAAGATTGGGATCATCGGAAAATTTTGAAATTCTACTTTGCATTCCAAGGTGCATGTCATTTATATATAGCAAGGAAACAAAATCAGCGTTCCTAGCACTGACCCTTGGGGAACATCACTGTCTACCATCCTCCTGTCTGAAAAACAGCCATTTAACACAAGACTCTTTTTGCTGTCCTTTGGACAATTTTTGATCCAATTGGATGCGATTCCATGAGCTTCAATTTTGTTAACCAAGCTCTGTGTGGTTCTTCATCCAATACTTTACTAAAATCCAGGGAGACAACATCCACCACATTCCCTTCATCAACCTTCTCTGATCATCGAAATCAATTCAATTAGTTCATCAAGCATAATCTGCCTTTTAGATATCCGTGCTGACAATCCGTAATTAACTCAAATCTCTCCAAGTGTGTGTTGTCCTTTTTCACTGATTATTGTTTCTAAAGCCTTACTCACCACTGATGTTAAACTAACTGACCAGTAGTTACTCGTCTTGTGTGTTGTCCATTGATAATTCTGGGAGGTGACGGTGACCATCGATGTTATCATTTTCTCCCTCAGCAGGGGGAGGCAGGATGAGAGATACCGTGGCTTTGTCAGGATAGAGGGAATCATGATGGTGTGGGTGTCTCTGCGGGGCCCCCGTTGTCAAGAGGGAGAGGTACAGGAACTGGAAAAACTCTCACTCCATGAATGTACAGTTGGTGTGTGAGCATGGCCAGTACATCATGTTGGCGAATGTCCACTATCCTGGAAGCAGCTACCATACCTTCATTCTGATGCAGTCAGCCGGTTCCAACATTTTGGCCGCCATGCAGAACCAGAATGTGGCTCCTCGGAGATGAAAGATTCCATTCTCTAGACACAGCTCATGTTTCTACATCCGCAAACCACCTCGCACCGCCAACCAACCTCACACAATTAACATGTGTATAACGTGAGCAATGGAGTCACCAGGAACATGGTGGAACAGATCATCGGTGTGATGAAGCAATGCTTTCAATGTCTGAACCGCTCGGGGGAGCCCTCCACTACACAGTGGAGCAGGTGTCCAAGTTGGTGGTGTTCTGCTGCACCCTTCATATCATCACCATCATGAGGACACAGGCATTGGCAACAGGAATCCGGAGGACACCTCAGGAGGAGGAGGAGGAGGAGACAGGGAGGATATTTCCTGGATGCCATCGACCCGGACAGGCTGTCGGAGAGTCCCTGCTAAGATTCTGGTTCCATAGGACAACTTCCCTTTCCCACCATGGATCCCCCATTCTCCCCCATTACACCCATCTGAGACGCCCCATCACAGTGTCCCCTTGGTCAGCATCCTGCAATGTAAAACACCAACAAAAACCTTTACATTAACATCTTTATCCAGCAACACATCCAATTATACAAACAAAACTGTACTATTCACCCTTGTGTATTCCCTTAGTGCCTGTCTTGTGGCTTCCCTCGACTTGTCTAGTGCTCCTACACAGCGTTTCCCCAGTGACTGCAGCATGGCTGGTGGAAGGCTGCTGACTTTCACTGGGGAGACTGCAGATGGCCTTGCAGGACGTCCTCGAGCAGCACAGGGCTTTGCGGGTTCGTAGTCGGATTGCACCTCCTCGACATGGGCAGCAGCAGCCTGGGCTGGCTGATGGGGAACAGCAAGGACACTAGTGGAGTGGCAGTGAATGGAGGACAAATACTGTCATCCTGAGAGAGGACAGCAAGCTCATGCTCCACAGAGACACTGTCACTGCCAAGGGGCGACACCTCAGCAATACTGGTAATCTACTGGATCACAGTTTGCTGGAATGCTGTGAGAGCCTGCAAACCCCTTTGAACACTGAGATCCACAGCCATGATAACAGCTGTCTGATCCTGCCTGGCAGCAAACATGGATCTCATGTCCTCAATCTGTGCTTCCACTGCAGCACCAAGACTTTGGGTGTCTGCCGTCTGTGCTGCAGTGGAAGCTGAGACAATGGTATCAGACACTGTATCACGGCTGGGTCCACTAGTGCTGTCATGGAGTTAGTGACCACTTCCACAGGGGAAAGAATGGGCTTCAAGCTCTGTGAAATGCCCTGTGCCATGTTGGAGATGGACTCCTCCGTGTTCCTTGACAGTGACAACAGACTGTCTGACAGGCCTGTCAATGGACAAAGTATCTCACTGTACATGTCCATCAGCATTCTCCTGTATGCTGTTCCAGCAATGTTCACATATGAGTCCTGTGTATTATAACTCGTTTGTGACCTCGCCCTCTGGTGAGCTGACACATGAACTATCCTTTCCCCCTGGCCTGGCTGCAGCTCACTTGTGCTCGGTGACTCAACCCGTGCAGATTGTGTCTCCAAACCAGCCTCTAAGGTTGACACAATGCAAGTATTTGAGCTGTTGGCTGTGAGTATCAGACCAAGTGATGGGGCTTCACCATCAGTGCTGTGCTGCTGCTCTCTCTCTGTCTCCTGGATCTGCTGTGACTGGGAAACTGGCAGTTTTGGGTTATTATCAGAAAGTATAAAATCAGAAAAGGAGGGTTCGGTCAGGGATTGGGAATGGGATGGAAAGCAGGAGGTCCATGGTCCCGCCATCTGCAGCTTGTACATCATCCCAGACAGCAGGATAAGGGGGAGGTGGGAGTTAAGAAGGGACATAAGGCAGGAACATAGCATCATCCTGAATGCTCTCGGTGATGCTGGATGCTACGGGCTCTGTCACAGCCAGTCCCATTATGTGGAGAACCACCTCCTCCCTCAGGCTCAGGGGATTAAGGTATGCCTGGTCCCCGTCGGTTCACTGCTGCTCCCTGTGATTATGGGCCACCTTGTCCTGTAAGAGAGAGGGCAGAATGTCAGTGACTGTGTTGCACTGTGTTTGGGTGCTGTGCCTTCCATAGCTGAATAGCTGGAGATATGTGGAGGCAGTGAGAGATGGGTGTGAGGCTGGTTATCAGTGGAAGGTGAGTGAGGGTAAGGTGGAGTATGTGCATGTGAGGTGTGAGTCCTGAGTGTTAGGGACTGCTGATGGGTGAGTGATAGGGGTGTGTTATATTGAGCAGTGTGAGAGGTTGGTGGTGTTGAGGATAGGAGATGCCATGTGGTGATGAAGTCACTGACATTTACCAGCCGTGTGAGCTCATTAAACTTCTTCTGGCTCTGCTGCCAGGTCGTCGGGGCCATAATTCTTGCATTCACCTCCGTGGCCACTTGCTCCCATTCCCTTCGGAGGGTGTTTCTTGAGGGTCTCCACACCACCCTACAGAAACATGGGCTCTCTTCTCCTGTTACTCTACATGACTAAGGCCTCCAGCACCTCATTCGTTAGCCGCAGAGCCCTCTCTCTGTCCTAGTATTCCATTTACCTTGTCTCCAATTGCAGCATTCACAGTCAGCAGCAGCAGCCTCCTGTGATTCAGTGCAGCTTCCCTTCAAGAGGGACAGACTGTCTTTAAGAGCTTAATGCTGGCTGAAAGACGAGCCAGTCTCACACACAGTTAGGCTCCTGTTAAATGTGCAGGCAAACAGCAGCGCGGGTCACCATGGGCGACACGAATTTTTCATGGAAATGAGGACATAGCAGGAGCTTTCTGTGTCACCTGCCACAACAGGAGCAGACACGTGCGGATCATGATCCCTCTGCCGACAAAGCGATGCAAACTCGATTTTCTCGTTCTTGCTATTTCCCTTTCCGTCATTCACACTTTCCCCCTCTCTCTCTCTCTCTCTCTCTCTCTTCACTCTCTCTTTATTGCTCATAGAATCAGAGATTGATGCAGCACAGAAGGAGGTCTGTCGGCCCATTGTGTCAGTACTGTCTCTTTGAAAGAGCTATCTAATTAGTATTAATAGAGGCCTAGATTGAATTGTCTCTTTCCTGCTGTGTAAGTGTGACTCAGTACCACTCCAGCTGGTATTAATGGTGGCCTGTAATGAACTGTCTCTTTCCTCGTGCTTGAGTGGGACTCAGTTCCACTCCAGCTGCTATTAATAGAGGTCTGGTTTGAATTGGCTCTTCCCTGGTGTGTGAGTGAGACTCAGTACCACTCCAGCTGGTATTAATCGGCACAGTGGCAGGACAGTGGTGCAGTGGTTCGCACGCAGCCTCACAGCTCCAGCCACCCGGGTTACTGCCTGCGTGGAGTTTGCAAATTCTCCCTGTGTCTGCGTGGGTTTCCTCCGGGTGCTCTGATTTCCACCCACATGCCAAAGACTAGCAGGTTGATAGGTTAATTGACCATTATAAATTGCCACTAGTATACGTAGGTGGTAGGGAAATATAGGGATAGGTGGGGATGTGGTAGGGATATGGAATTAGTGTAGGATTAGTATAAATGGGTGGTTGATGGTCGGCACAGACACGGTGGGCCAAAGGGCCTGTTTCAATGCTGTATCTCTAAACTAAACTAAAACTATCTAATTAGTTACTCTCCCCTCCTCTTTCCCCAGACTCCTGCGTTTTTTCTCCTTTTCAAGTATTTGTTAAATTTCCTTTTGAAATATATTATTGAATCTGCTTCCACCATCTTTTCAGGCAGTGAATGCCAGATCCCAACAACTCGCTGTGTAAGAAAATTCTTTTCATTTCACCTCTGGTTCTTTTTCAATCTGTGTCTTCTTAATACTGAACTTTCTGACACTGGAAACCGTTTCACATTAATTATCCCATCAAAACCCTTCATGATTTTGAATTCTATATTAAATCTCCTCTTACCCTTCATTGCAACCCCAGCTTTTCCAATCTCTCCACTTAACTGGTACTCAGATCCCTTGTACCATTCCAGAAAATCACCTCAGTATCTTCACTAAGTCCTTGACATCCTTACCAAAGTGTGGTGATCAGAATTGGACACAGTTCTCCAGCTGGGATCTAACCAATGATGTATAAAGATCAGCATTTCCTCCTGAGTTTTTTTTACTCTGTGCCTCTCTCTCACACACCAAGGACACTACATGTTACCTTCAAAGATCTGTGTGTGTACAGCCCAGGTCTCTCCAATCCTGCACCCACTTTATAATTGTACCATTTAGTTTATATTGCTTCTCCACATATTTCCTACCCAAATGCCTCACTTCACACTTCACTGAGTTAAATTACATCTGCCATGTTCCTGCCCATTTCACCAGTCAGTCCCTGTCTTCCTGAAGTCTGTTACTATCCTTATCACTGTTTGTTAACATTTCTGAGTTTCCTACCATCTGAAAACTTTGACATTATCCCCTGTGTACACAAGCCCATTGCATTAACATACAGCAACTGTGATCCCAACAGTGACACTGGGGAAACCCCAATGTACTTCCCTCCAGACTGAACAATAACCATTCTCCAATACTCTCTGCTTTCTGTCACTTAGCTAATTTCCTGCATGCTGTCATTGTAAATTTAAAAAAAGAACTTCCATTTATGTAGCGCCTTCATGATCACTGAGTACTTATTAAACCCTAGTCACTATTGTAATGTAGGAAAGATGGCAGAAGATTTCCACACAGCAAGATCCCACAAGCAGCAATGTGATAATGATCAGATCTTTAACATCCACCTGGGAGGGCAGATGTTGGTTTAATGTTTCATTCGATAGACGGCACATCTGACAGTGCAATACTCCCACAGTAATGTCACTGCAGTGTCAGCCTTGATTCTTGTGATTAAGTCCTGTTACTTGTTTCTTGCGATCAAATGACACTAGATCCTAGAAGCTTGTGACTGAAAGGGGAGAGAGCTACAAACTGAGCCACTGCTGTCATTGGTCCTTTAATCCCATGTGTTTCTAACTTGGTAACATGGCTGTTATGTGGTACTTTATCAAACGCCTGTTTAAAGGATAGGAATATTAGGAAAGTAGAGGCAAGAACAATCATGGAAACATAGAATAGCATTGCACTGAAGAAGGCCATTTGGTCCAACATGTCAGTGCTGGCCCTTTCGAAGATCTACCAGTTAGTTCCACATCCTGGCTCTTTTTTATATTCATTCATGGGATTTGGGTGTCACTGGCTTGGCCAGCATTTATTGCCCTTGTTGCCCTTGAGAAGGTGATGGTGAGCTGCCTTCTTCAACCGCTGCAGTCCATTTGGAGTAGGTAGACCCACAGTGCTGTTTGGAAGGGATTTTGACCCAGCGACAGTGAAGGAACGGCGACATAGTTACAAGTCAGGATGGTGTGTTGCTTGAACGGGAACTTGAAGGTGGTGATTTTCTTATGCATTTTCTGCCCTTGTCCTTCTAGTTGGGAGAGGTCGTGCGTTTGGAAGGCGCTGTCGAAGGGGCCTTGGTGCATTGCTGCAGTGCATCTTATAGATGGTACATACTGCTGTCACTGTGCGTCGGTGGTGGAGGGAGTGAATGTTTGTAGATGGGGTGCGAATCAAGTGGGCTGCTTTTTCCTGAATGGTATCGAGCTTCTTGAGTGTTGTTGGAGCTGCACCCATCCAGGCAAGTGGAGAGTACTCCTGACATCACACTCCTGACTTGTGCCTTATAGATGGTGGACAGGCTTTGGGGAGTCAGGAGGTGAGTTACTCGTCTCAAGATTCCTCGCCTCTGACCTGCTCTTGTAGCCATGGTATTTATATGGCTACTCCAGTTCAGTTTCTGGTCAATGGTAGCCCCCAGAATGTTGATAGTGGGGGATTCAGCGATGGTATGCCATTGAATGTCAAGGGGAGATGGTTAGATTCTCTCTTGTTGGAGATGGTCATTGCCTGGCACTTGTGTGGCGCGAATGTTACTTGCCACTTATCAGCCAAAGGCTGGATATTGTTCAGGTCTTGCTGCATTTCTACACAGACTGCTTCAGTATCTGAGGAGTCGCGAATGGTGCTGAACATTGTGCAATCATCAGTGAACATCCCCACTTCTGACCTTATTATTGAAGGTAGGTCATTGATGAAGCAGCTGAAGATAGTTGGGTCCAGGACACTACCCTGAGGAACACCTGCAGTGATGTCCTGGAGCTCAGATGATTGACCTCCAACAACCACAACCATCTTCCTTTTGCACTAGGTATGACTCCAGCCAGCGGAGGGTTTGTGATAATGAGGTAATGAGATCAGGAGCTGAGTGGCTGTAGCAGAACCTAAACTGAGCGTCACTGAGCAGGGTATTGCTGAGCAAGTGCTGTTTGATAGCACTGTCGGTGACACCTTCCATCACTTTACTGATGATTGAGAGTAGGCTGATGGGGCGGTAATTGGCCGGGTTGGACTTGTCCTGCTTTTTGTCTACAGGACATACCTGGGCAACCTTCCACATTGCAGGGTTGATGCCAGTGTTGTAGCTCTACTGGAACTGCTTGGCTAGGGGTGCGGCAAGTTCTGGAGCACAGGTCTTCAGTACTATTGCCGGAATATTGTCAGGGCTCATAGCCATTGCAGTATCCAGTGCCTTCTGTCATATCTTCATATCACGTGGAGTGAATTAAGCCCTGAGAAACAGTACTGTATACTCCCCTCCACCTCCAGTCTGAACAATGACTTTTCACCACTTCTCTCTTCTTTATGTCCCTGAGTCACTGTCATATCCACACCATCACTGTCACATTAATCCATGTCTTCCATTTTTCATAACAAGTCTATGAAATGTTATTTGTTTACAGGCCTTTTGAAAGTCTATATACATAAATGGATATACACGAGTAGGGGAGGAACATGTTGGTATGGTTCTTCATGAATACTTTGTATCTGTCTTAACAAAAGGGGGGACGATGCAGATATTGTGGTTAAGGAGGAGGAGTGTGAATTATTGGATGTGATATACATAGGGAGAGAGGAAGTATTAATGGGATTAGCATCCTTGAAAGTTGATCCATCACCATGGCCGGTTGAAATGTATTCCAGGCTGTCAAAAGAGGTGAGAGAGGAAATGGCAGAGGGTCTGACCATCATTTTCCAGTCCGCACTGGATACAGAGTAGTGCCAGAGGATTGGTGAACTGTTAAAATTGTACCTCTTTAAAAAGGGAGCAAGGGATAGACCGAATAATTGCAGGCCAGTCAGTCTAACCTCAGTAGTGGGCACATTATTGGAACCTATTCTGAAAGACAGGAGAAAGTGTCACTTGGAAAGGCACAGGTTAATCACGGATATTGAGCATGGATTTGTTAAGGGAAGATATTGTTTGACCAAGTTGACTGAATTTTTCGAAGAAGTAGCAAGGATGATAGATGAGGGTAGTGCAGTTGATATGGTCTACTTGGATTTTGACAAGGCTTTTGTCAAGGTCACATGTGGCGTACTAGTTAAAAAAAATAAAATCCCATGGAATCCAGGGAAATTCAACAAGCTGGATGCAAAATAGGCTCAGTGATAGGAAACAAAGGGTGATTGTTGACGGGTGATTTACTGACTTGAGGCCTGTTTCCAGTGACGTTCCACAGGGCTCAGTACTGGACTTCCTGCTTTTTTGTAGTATATATTAACGATTTGAACGTAAATGTAGGGGGCATGATCAAGATGTTTGCAGATGGTACACAGATTGGTCTTGCAGTAGATAGCGAGGAGGATAGCTGTAGGCTGCAGGAAGATATTGATGGCAGAAAAGTGACAAATGGAATTCAACCTGGATAAGTCTAAGGTGATGCAATTGAGGAGGTCAAACAAGGCAAAGGGATAGACGATTAATAGGAAAATACTGAGAAGTGTAGAGGAAGTGAGGGACCTTGGAGTCAATGTCCACTGATCCCTGAAGGTAGCAGGACAGGTCGAAAAGGTGGTTGAGAAGGCATATGGAATCCTTTCCTTTATTAGCTGAGGTATAGAATACAAGAGCAGGAAGGTTATGCTGGAACTATATAAATCATTGGTTCGGTCACAACCTGAGTACTGAGTGCAGTTCTGGTCACATCATTACACAAAGGATGTAATTTCACTAGAGAGGGTACAGAGGAGATTTCCAAGGATGTTGCCAGGACTGGAAAAATGCAGCTATGAAGAAAGATTAAATCGGCTGGGGTTGTTCTACTTGGAACAGAGTAGGCTGAAGGGAGACCTGATTGAAATGGACATAATTTCGTGGGGCCTGGATAGAGTGGAGGTGAAGCGTCTATTCACCTTAGCAGAGAGATCAGTGAATAGGGGGCAGTGACCTAAAGTGCTTGGTAGAAGGACCAGCGGGGAATTGAGGAGAAACTTGTTCACCCAAAAATACAAAATTGGCTCAGTGACAGGAAACAAAGGGTAATTGTTATAATAAAAGCAAAATACTGCGGATGCTGGAAATCTGAAGTAAAAACAAGAAATGCTGGAAATACTCAGCAGGTCTGGCAGCATATGTGGAGGGAGAAGCAGAGATAATGTTTCAGGTCAGTGAAGGAGGGTCACTGACCTGTAACGCTAACTCTGCTTCTCTCTCCACAGATGCTGCCAGACCTGCTGAGTATTTGCAGCATTTCTTGTTTTTATGAAACTGTAATTGTTGACGGGCATTTGACTGACCGGAGGACTGCTTCCATTGGCATTCCACAGGGTTCAGTCCTGGGTCCCCTGTTTTTAGTGAAGGTCTAGAACTTACTGCCCGTAAGGATAGTTGAGGCAGAATACCTGCACTCATTCAAAAGGAGTCTGGATGTTCAACTCAAGTGCCATAATCTTCAGGGCTATGGATCAAATGCTGGAAGGTAGGATTAGAATAGGTGGATCATGTATCGGCCGGCACAGACACAATGGGCCAAGTGGCCTCTTTCTCTGTCTTAAAATTTCTATGAGTATATTACATGAAACACGCTATCCACATTAACACTCACAGTTACGTCCTGAACGAACTCTATCAATATTAGAGATACAGCACTGAAACAGGCCCTTCGGCCCACCGAGTCTGTGCCGAACATCAACCACCCATTTATACTAATCCTATACTAATCCCATATTCCTACCAAACATCCCCACCTATTCCTACCAAACATCCCCACCTATTCCTATATTTCCCTACCACCTACCTATACTAGTGACAATTTATAATGGCCAATTTACCTATCAACCTGCAAGTATTTTGGCTTGTGGGAGGAAACCGGAGCACCCGGAGAAAACCCACGCAGACACAGGGAGAACTTGCAAACTCCACACAGGCTGTACCCGGAATCGAACCCGGGTCCCTGGAGCTGTGAGGCTGCGGTGCTAACCACTGCGCCACTGTGCCGCGTAGGGAAATGTGGGGACAGGTGGGGATGTTTGGTGGGAATATGGGATTAGTGTGGGATTGGTATGGATGGGTGGTTGATGTTCGGCACAGACTCGGTGGGCCGAAGGGCCTGTTTCAGTGCTGTATTTCTAATCTAATCTAATCTAAAAAAAATATTATCAGAAATGAATTTCCATTAACCTATCCATGCTACTTGTCATTGATTAACCCATGTTTTTACAAGCAAGATATATTTTTGTGCTGGGTTATGACCTCTAGAATTTTCCAACCACCAACGTTAGACTGATAGTTACAGGGTTTATCCAACCTCTACTTTTTTAAACAGTGTAACATTTACAACCCTGCAGTCCTCTGGCATCAATCCCATATCCAAGGAGGATTGAAAGATTCTGTCCAATGCCTCTGTTATTTCCACCATTCCTTCCCTCAGTAACTATCATACATTCCATCCAGACTGGATAAATGTTCTACTTTACTGCGGCACAAAATGTGTTGGATTGAAAGGTGTTAACTGAACCTGTTTGTTCAGTAACTGTAATTAATGTCAGTCTCCATGGACCTTAATGGTGTCACTGGAGGGTTTCCCTCTTCTATTAAGAAGGACTCCTTTCAATGTGTTATCCTATAGTGTCAGCGGGAGCATCAACCCAGGCACTAACAGAGATCAGCGGCTGCAGAGAGAGGGAGAGGATAGATCAGAATCTGAACAATAGATTGGAATGTTACAACAATGTGTCAGAATCTGAGAACAATGGATTGGAATGTTACAACAATGGACAGGAGTTTATCCGATTGGTTTGGCCTGGTTACTGCAGATTATTATTGGATACCATTAGAATACCGGCTCTATTATGCTCTGAAGATGATTCAATTTATTTACTATCCCATCCTCGCTACTGTTGGTGTCCCTGGTAAGTCTCTGTATCCAACTATTAGATTCATAAACCATATTTCACTGATTTAGTGTTCTTGTCATTTAAATCGTGAGAAGACTGAAACCATTATCTTCAGTTTCTGTCACAAACTCCATTCCCGGTCCATGATCTGCATCCCCTCACTGGCCGTTGTCTGAGGCTGAACCAGGAAGTTTACAACCTCTGGTATCTGTTTAATGCTGAGCTGAGTTCATCCCCATATTCCCTCCATCCCCAACAGTGCCTATTGTTGTGGCCAGGTGAGGAAGGGTCAAAGTCGCTCGGCTTTATTTGACCACAACAGTGTTTGTCCTTTCTAAACAGTGAATATGCTGAACGTCTGAGTGAGTGTTTTACATTTTACCTTTGGTGTGATGGTGGAGGGACCGATTAGACCGGTTCTCTTGAGTTTAAACATGAAAGAGGTGAGTTTATTATACTTAACAATATAAACCCGATCTAAATAAAATCATTAAAATAAATAGAACACATTTATGCACTCACTCACACGAGAATCACACAGAAATAGATTACAGACTGAGAAGTAAATTTGTGGTTGGATTGGAGTCCAGAAGAAATATTGAAAAAAAAACTCATTCTGTGAGGTTTGACCATTCCGTGGTCTTCCTGCTGAAGTTGTAACCTTGAAGTCTTTTTCTGGTCAAAGTGCAGTTTGTCACATGGTCCACATGGCTCAGGGATTTCTTTGAGGCAGACTTGTAGCAGGCTTTCTTCCCCTGGTTACTCTGTCTGTAGCAATCTGTAGGCTTGGAGGGCCCACAGTCGCATGTGGTTTTCAAATTTGTGATCTGAGAGAGAGGGAGGGGTGTGGGGGGAACACAGCCCTTCTGCTTCAGCACATTTTGAATCACTGGCTTGTCTGTTTTTGTCCAGGGAAACTCTCAGTTTTCACAGAGATAGACAGTCTCCTGACTGCCTCAGTGCATTCGCTGGACCCTTAACAATGAGATTCAAGGTTTGGAACTTCTATCTGTTCAGGGCTCAGGATACCAGTAGTCACTCTCGGAGGACTTTGTTCTTAGATTAGATTTGAGATACAGCGCTGAAACAGGCCCTTCGGCCCACCGAGTCTGTGCCGAACATCATCCACCCATTTATACTAATCCTACACTAATCCCATATTCCTACCAAACATCCCCACCTGTCCCTATATTTCCCTGCCACCTACCCAGATTAGTGACAATTTATAATGGCCAACTTACCTATCAACCTGCAAGTCTTTTGGCTTGTGGGAGGAAACCGGAGCACCCGGAGAAAACCCACGCAGACACAGGGAGAACTTGAAAACTCTACACAGGCAGTACCCGGAATCGAACCCGGGTCCCTGGAGCTGTGAGGCTGCGGTGCTAACCACTGCGCCACTGTGCCTCCCTTTCAAAGTCAATGTGTCAGGATGGCCTTGTATGCTGTGTTAATGAATGCATTCTTAGGTAATTCAATCACTGGAGCAAGCCAATGATTTGGGTCCAGGCTCATCAGACATGTATCTCCTGTTGTAGGATTTAGAATGTGAAAAGGTGTTTCAGATGCCAATTGCGGTGGCCATCTTGGCTGCCAGTTTTTTCAAGGATAGCTGTAAGATTTTTTTTCTATTAAACGTTTACTGTAAGTTTCCAAACGATGAATTAAATTTCATAATTTGGCATATTGTGTTATCTTGACACCGCCACAGCACACGGGGAACAAATGTGATAACAAGAACATTTCATTGCAGAATTGTGGGAATAAAAAGAAGGAAGCACACATTCATTCTCAATAATCACTTCCCAAACTGACATATTAATCTTAGAATTACTGCAGCTGCCATTGTCTGTTACAGTTGGACTGATTTAGTGTTTTGATGTTTTGTCTGGGATGGTTATGTGTCGGAATCGACCCTGGACATTGCATCAGCGATTACATTGTTTTTTCTTCTCACCTGCAATGAATCTTTAACCATTCAGGTTCCTTCACCTTGATAATCTTTCTCCCTAAACCGACAGTGTGTCTTTTTAGACCCTGTAAGGTGTCTGTGATTTCCTCTGGGCCTTTGTTCTTGCTGAGTTTGGCTTTGCAATTGTTGAGTTTGATTAGCTTTGTGTTTGGGACCTGATCATTGTGTTCTTCAGTGGGTAGATCAACACTGACCTTCCTTTTAGTTTTCTGGTGAGGTACACAAGTGCTGTTTACTTTAGGGTATTTTCCCTTCCCTTTTCCCTCTACTATGGGAGCATCATTTTTCTAACCAGCCCCATGTGCTCTGGGATTTTATGGCTCGGAGGTGGCTGTCCATCTTTCACTGCACTCTCCTCCGGCACCTCGACTCGGTGAAGCATCTCCCTCACTATTGGCTTGCCTTTTTGGGAATTTTCCTTTGTCGTTGCATATTTCTGTAAATGCTGTTAGCTGGCTTTTTAGGTTGCCTCATTGACCTGCATTTAAGAAGGAGAGTGTGGGGTCTAATTTAACTAACATTTCAGGGTTGGCAAATAGGAGAGTAGGGGATTCCAGTTGGGAATCCTCCTGGCCCTTCTCTAAGCTGTTTTCACTGTCCTTTTCAATCCTTCCCTCCTGACAGTCTGCCAGATCTGTACTTATCTGTTCCCTCCACAGCATTTGCTTTTTTCCATTGGTCTGGGTGCCAATTAAATAATTTACCTCACTATTCCTTTTGCCACTCGATATGGACCACTGAACCGGGATTTCAGGGATTCACCCTGCATTGGGAATAGTAACAATACATGGTCTCTGTCCTGAAATGTTTTGGCCTTGGCATTTTTGCCTGCTTACTTTTTCATAACTGAGTAGGAGATCTTTAGGTGTTCTTGAGCAATTGCACAGGCTGTCATGAGCCACCCCCGGAGCATGGAAATGTAGTCTGACATGGAAGACTCATCCCTGTGTCCCAAAAACTTCTCCTTGGTTAGTTTAAGAGGACCTCTCACCTCGTGTCCATAAACTAATTCAAAGAGACTAAAGCCAGTGGACTCACTGGATAAGTTCCTGGTAACCAACAGGTGAAATGCCATCCCTTTGTCCCAGTCATGGGGTTACTCATAGCAGTATGGCCTGATCATTGTCTTTAGGGTCTGGTGGTACTGCTCCAAAGCCCCTTGTGACTGTGGGTGGTAAACATTAGCTGGGTTATGTCGAGAATACCCATGACCTTTTCTGAAATACTGGATGTAAAATGTGTGCCCTGATCCATCTGAATCTCAGCAGGCAGCCCATAGCGGGTTAGCCCCTCCACCACTACCATGGCAGAGATAGTTCTTTAGGAGAATGGCCTCTGGGGATCGGGTCACCACATCCATAATGGTGAGAAGATACTGGTTGTCCCGTTTTGTTTTCAGCAGGTGTCCCACATAATCCACCAGCATTCTGCTGAAGGGTTCCACAAAATCTGGTATGGGTATTAGGGTGAAGGTATTATTGCAGGTTGGAGCCTCCCCACAACATGGCAGGTGTGACCACTTTTACAGAATTCCACCACATCTTTGTGGAGTTGTGGCCATGTCAAAATGTTGCCTTATGTGGGCTTTAAATTTTCATACATCAACATGTACTGTCATTGGAAGTTCGTGGGCCATTAATATTTCTTTCAGGGACCTCAGCGGCACCACTATCTGGTGAAGCACTGTCCAATCTTCATCCTCAGGTTTGTAAGGAGGTCTCCACTTCCTCAACAGCACCTCAATCTTTAAATAGTGGCACTCTGCAACTCCCTCTGCTTGAGTTTTGGTTTGGACAGTCTGTGCTATATTTTAACACTGGGTCGAGTTGTTGAGCCTCAACTAAGTAAGATCTGTTTAACACATCCTTTGTGCTCTCTACCTTCCCAAAGAAGGTTTCAGACAACCAGACAGTAGGGGCATCCATCTCCAGTGTCAGTTCAGCCACCTCTGATGGGGATTGTTTAGCCATGGACCGAGTCACCACAGAATCAGGGAGAATGCCGGGGTCCATCCCCTGTAACTGCTCTGTGTCCCTGATCTCTTGTTGTCTCTCCAGAACCTTTGCAGAAGCTGCCACCTTTTCCCTGCCAGATCAATACCCAGGAGCAGGTCCCCATGGCTGCTGGTCCTGAAAATAGGCCGCACTGCACGTGCACCCAATATAAAGGTATGGACATATACTGCCTTCCAATACCATTCGCTAACACTCTAGCATTCACTGCACTCTCGGAGAAAGGTCATGCCTATTCCCAGCAGAAGGGATTGGGTGGCACCTTTATCATTGAGTATGACCAGGGCTTGCTAACCTCAATGAAGGGGTATAGGGTCACTTTCGCCTGGGATTCAAAATTCTAGTAACGCTCAAGGATTTTGTTAAGTTTTCCCGCAGTCTCTGTGGTGGGGTTACTGTGTCTGACTGTTACAGTTAAAGGCACAGCCTGACCTGCTGTGCTTTCCATCAGCGCCCGTTTTCCTGCACTGATCTGGTGGACCCTGAGTAATCCTACAGGTTTTCCCCATCACTTACAGCATTCAACTCGATGGTGATCTGCCTTACTGCAGTGGAAACACACAGATCATTGGTCATTACTCCTGCTCTCAGTACCATCCTATTTGGCCTGAGCGTGGGCCCCTGTGTGTCCAGATTTTCCTCCTTGCCCGTGGCTGCTCAGGCTCTTGTCACCCTCCCACCTTTTATTCCCGGGTCTTTGGGGTGACTAGGGAATGCATTCCCTTTGGGGTTAAGGCCTTGTGTACATGGAAAAAAATCATCATCCAGAATTGCAACCTTCCTGGCTCTTCGAACCTTTTTTTCCTCTGTGTGGGTTTTAATGGGAGCGGGAGCGAGTTTTTGAACTCCTCCAGAAGGATCACCACTCTGAGGTTTACATATGTGGGCTGTATACCGATTTTCCGTATCTACTGGTCAGAGGCAAACATAAAAGCGGACTGTAAAATCTTCTATAGTTACGTTAAAAGGAAACATTTGGGTAAGGCATGTATGTGTCCGTTACAGGCAGAGTCAGGGCAATTTATAATGGGGAATCGAGAAATCGCAGAGAAGCTGAATGATCACTTTGTGTCCATCTTCACTGAGAAAGATACAAGAAATCTCCCAGAATTAGAGATCCAAGGGATTAGGGGGAATGAGGAAGTGTAGGAAATTAATATTAGTAAGAAGTTTGTGTTGGAGAAATTAATGGGGTTGAAGGTTGATAAGTCCCCAGGACCTGATATTCTAAGTTCCAGAGTGTTGGCAGAGGTAGCTATGGAGACAGTGGGTGCATGGGTGATCACCTTCTGGAACGGTTCCCTCATATTGGAAGGTCGCAAATGTCAACCCACGATTTAAGTAGGGAGGGAGAGAGAAAATGGTAGAATCTATCATAAAGGATGTGATAAATGGATAATTGGATAAAGATGATCTGATTGGACATAGTCAACATGGATTTATGAATGGGAAATCATGTTTGATGAACCTGTTGTAGTTTCTTGAGGATAGTAGAAACAGAATTGATAAAGTGGAGCCGGTGGATGTAGTATATTTGGATTTTCAGATGGATTTTTGATAAGGTCCCCCACAGGAGGTTGGTTAGTAAAATTAAAGCACATGGGATAGGACGTAATATACTGGCATGGATTAAGGATTGGTTAACAAGCATAAAACAGAGAGTAGGAATAAATGGGTCATTCTCGCTTTGGCAGGCTGTGACTAGTGGGGTAAGTAAAAAGGAAACATTTGGTTAAGTACTTGGGCCCCATCTGTTCACAATATGTATCATTTATTTAGATGTGGGGACCAGAGTAATATTCCCAAGTTTGCAGATGATACAAAAAGATGTGGGAATGTATGTGTTGTGAGGAAGATGCCAAGTGGCTTCAAGGGAATTTGGACAGACTTCGTGGGAGGGCAAGAACGTGGCAGATGGAATATAATGTGGAAAATATGAGGTTATCCACTTTGGAAGGTGGAATGGATGTGCAGGGTATTTCTTGAATGGTAAGAAATTAGAAAGTGTAGATGTACAAAGGGATCTGGGTGTCCTTGTCAATAAGTCACTGAAAGCTGACATGCAGGGACAGCAAGCACTTAAGAAGGCTCATGGTATGTTAGCCTTTATCACAAGAGAATTTGAGTACAGGAGTAATGAAGTCTTGCTTCAATTGTATGGAACCTTGTGAGACCACAACTGGAGTACTGTGTGCAGCTTTGCACCCCTTACTTTAGGAAGTATATTATTGCCATAGGGGGAGTGCAACGAAGATTCACTAGACTTGTTCCTGGGATGGCAGGACTGGCCTATGAAGAGATTAGGAAAACTGGGCCTGGATTCTCTACAATTTCGAAGAATGAGATGTGATCTCATTGAAACCGACAACATAATTAAATGGATAGACGGGTTGATGCAGCTAAGATGTTTCCCCTGGTTGGGGAGTCTAGAACCAGCAGAGACAATTTTAAAATAAGGAGGAAGTCACTTAGGACAGAGATGAGGAGAAATTTCTTTACATAGGGGGTTGTGAATCTTTGGAATTCTCTACCCCAGAGGGCTGTGGAAGCTCAGTCATTGGGTATGTTTGAAGCAGAGATTGACAGATTTCTAAATGCAAATGACATAAAGGGATATGGGGATAGTGTGGTAAAAAGGAATTGAAATAGTAGATAACCCATAATCGTATTGAATGGCGGGGCAGACTAGATGGGCTGAATGGCCTACTCCTGCTCCTTTGTTCCGAAGGTACTTAACTCTTTCAAACTGGAGGTAAGTTCGCTCAGGCTACTTTCGTAGTGTTCCGAATTTTTGGTAGTACGCTTCTGATACTATCCCATATGCACCCTGGATAGCATTTTTAGTCATCTCAGAATCTGATGAACTTTCATCTGGGAACAGTGAATAAACCTCATGGGCTTTTCCTGTTACTTTGCTTTATAAAAACAGTGTCCAGCTCTCTGCTGCCATTTCAGCTGCTTTGAAAGTTTTTCAAAAGTGACAATAAACTCTGCCACATCCTCCTCATTGAACTTCAGAATGAACTGGGGTAACTTTAAGAACTCAGCACATGGTCCTGAGCTATGGGCAGCTCCCTCACTGGCTGTGCCTTCACTAGGTGTACTGGGTCTTCCTCTAGTTGTTTGAGCCGCCTTAACTCCCTTTCCTCCTTCTCCTTCTGGAACACTCTTACTTTTTCCCTTTCTTGACACTCACTCTGTTCTTTTTCGATCTCTCTGGAATTCGAATTCTTGTCTCTTCTGTTCTAGTTTTACCTTAGCTAACATTACTCTGTCTGTTAGTGATTCTAACTCTGCTTGAGTCTTCAGCTTCAAGTGAAAAATGATTGGCCACAGGTCTTAGAATTTTGGGTTTCCTAGCTTTTGGGTGGAGAGTAATCCCTAACTGTCCAGCGACATTACTCAACTTTTCAACAAAGAGGGATTCTAAGCTGTACCGAGTTACTTCTCTCTGTATGTAACTCCTTTTATGCCAATGTAACTCATTTATTCAAAAAGGGAGGGAGACAGAAAGCAGGAAAAATTATGAGGCCCATAGATAGGGTAGAGAAGAAGAAACTTTTCCCTTAGCAGAGGTGTCAATAACCGAGGGGCATTGATTTAAGGTAAGGGGCAAATGGTTTCGAGGAGATTTGAGGGAAAAAATATTTCACTCGGATGGTGGCTGGAATCTGGAACACACTACCTGTAAAGATGGTAGAGGCAAGAACGCTCACAACATTTAAGAAGTATTTAGATGAGCACTTGAAATGCCATAGCATACAAGGTTACAGGCCAAGTGCTGGAAAAGGGGATTAGAATGGACAGGCTTGATGGCCGGCACAGACAGAGTGGGGCGAAGGGATTGTTTCTGCGCTGTAAAACTCTGTGCAACTGTGACACATCCAATTTCTCATTTGTTGTTGCGTTATGATCACGAGAACCGCCAGATTTCTGTTACAGCCAGGTGAGGTGGGGTCCCAGGCTCTCCTCTTGTCCTAGCTTTTATTTCACTGCAGCGGGGTGTATTCCTTTTTAGCAGTGGACATGCTGACCACCTCAGTGAGCATTTTACCATTTACCGTTGTTGTGATCGTGAAAGAACCAATCAGACAGGTTTTCTTGAGTTCAAACAAGAGGTGAGTTTATTATACTTAACAATCTAAACTGAATCTAAATAAAATAATAAACATACACACATTGATGCACACAAACACAGACCTGCAAATCACACAGAAATAAATTATAGAGTGAGAACTAAATTTCTATTCGGATTAGAGTCCAGAATAAATTAAAAATAAACAAAATCCGTGAGATTGGGTAATTCTGTGGTCTGCGCCTTTGCCTCCCTTATTTATAAGTGTCATGTCATCTGCAAGGGTTTAAATTATGTTGTTTTACATATAAGTTTATGTCACTTGTATATTTATCTATATGTCAGGAAGAGCACTGGTTTTAATACTGACCCCTGAGAAACAGCACTGTATTCTCCCCCTTCCCCAGTCTGAACAATGTCTGTTCACCACTTCTCTCTGCTTTCTGTCCTTGAGTCAGTGTCATATCCACTCTATCACTCTCACATTAATCCATATGTTCCATTTTTCATAACAAGTCTATGAAATGTCATTTGATCACAGGCCTTTTGATAGTCCAGATACATAACAGGAAACACAATATCCTCATCAACACTCACAGTTATGTCATCAACTAACTTGATCAAGATTATCAGACATGATTTTCCATTAACCTATCCGTACTGTTTATCATTTAATATCACATGTTTTTCCAAGAATGATATATTTTTGTATTGGGTCATGGCCTCCAGAAATTTCCAACCACCGACTTTAGACTGACTGGTCAGTCGTTATAGGGTTTATCTAATGTCTCCTTATTTAAACAGCTTGTAACATTTACAACCCTCCAGTCCTTTGACATCACTCCCAGATCCAAAGAGGATTGAAAGCTTCTGGCCATTGCCTCTGCTATTTCCACATTCCTTCCCTCAACAAACCTCATATATCCCATCTAGACTGGGTAAATCTTCGAAACTATTGTGGTCTAAAAAGTGTTGGATTGAAAGGTGTTAACTGAACCTGTTTGTTCATTGACTGTAATTAACGTCAGTCTCCAAGGACCCGAATTGTGTCACTGGAGGGTTTCCCTCTTCTATTAATAACAGACTCCTTCCAATGTGCTGGCTCATAGTGTCAGTGGGAGCATCACCCCTGGCACTAACAGAGATCAGCGGCTCCAGAGAGTGAGAGAGGAGAGATCAGAATCTGAGAACAATAGATTGGAATTTTACAACAATGGTTCAGAATCTGAGAACAATAGATTGGAATGTTAAAACAATGGGTCAGAATCTGACGACAATAGATTGGAATGTTACAACAATGGGTCAGAATCTGGGAACAATGGACAGCAGGAGTTTCTCCTATTGGTTTAGCCTCGTTACAGCAGATTATTTTTGGATAACATTAGATTTGCGGATCTATTATGCTCTGAAGATGATAACAAACGATTTACTATCCCATACTCGCTATTATTGGTGTCCCTGGTAAGTCTCTGTATCCAACTATTAGATCTATAAATCATATTTCACTGATTTAGTGTTCTTGTCATGTAAATCTTGGGAAGACTTAAGCCACAGTCTTCAGTCTCCATCTCACATTCCACTCTGCATCCATTATCTGCATTCCCCTCACTACCCAATGTCTGAGGCTGAAACAGACTGTTTGTAATCTCTTTGTGATATTTATACCTGAGCTGAGTTCATTGCCATATTCTGCCTATCACCAACCCTACCTGTTACTACCTCTCTAATATCACCCGTCATCACCTCTACCCATCTGCTAATAAACCCTCATCTGTGCCGTTGTTAAATCCACACTTAACTATTCCAATTCTATCCTGGTCACCCTCCCAGATATCAACCTGCATAAACAACAGCCCATCCAGAACTCTGCTGCCTAAATCCTAACTCAGAACAAATCCCGATCGCCCATTACTTCTGTGCTCACTGATCGACATTGGCTCCGGGCCTGGCAGCACCTAAATTTTAATATTCTCATTCTTGTGTTTGAATCCCTCCATGGCCTCACCCCTCCAATTAGTCCCATTTCCCTTGCATTTCACATATTATTGTCAATCTTATGCTTTCAAGTCTTTTTCCAATTCCCTTTTAGAAGTGAGCTGTTTTCACTCTATTTCTTCTACTGCTGTGATTTTCACTCTATGACAGCACTGGCGCCAACGCTATGGAAACCTGGAACTATTCAATGATGTGAACCACACAGCCGGCCACTTCTAGTGTGGCCAGCACCGTGCCCAGTGCTGGGCAGGGAACAAGCCTGGGTATACTGTGCATGTGCTGTTAGTGTGAGGAAGGGTTTGAATTGACGTCAATCTGCCATTCCGACAGCTTTGATGTACGTCTTTGAATCTTGATCTGTGCATGTCGACTGACCGCCTGTGTTAGTCTCTCTCAGCTGAACATACATTCAGCAGCACGAAGGACCCCCACTGGTGTTATTTAAAAGGACCAGGAATCCAACGTACAGGTGAGGGGCTTGTGACTTACTTTTGCTGTTGTAAATTTAGTGGAGGTGCTGTGGATGGTTTTCTGGAGGTTGTGTTGTAAGCTGCTGCAGACATTCAGGGAGGAGAGAGGATTTGGTGAACCAACTCTGGACGAGGTATGGGGACTGTAGTTACAGTGTCTCTGGGTCTGTAAAATGACCAACAAATGGAGCAGAGGCTGCAGAGAGGGGAGTCTCTGTAAAGAGGGAGGAGGAGGGGGCTCTGCCTTACCCACCCCGGTTTTGCAAGAGCACTTGTCCTACCTACACCTAACCCAGGAGCAGTGTGTGAGGTGACTATGATTCAATAAAGAGGTGGTCGCAGAGCTGTGTAACCTCCTGCAACACGAGCTGGAGCCTCACACCAGGGTGAGGACGGAGCTGTCAGTGGCTGTTAAGGTCACAGTTTCATTGAAGGTCTATGTATCTGGATTTTTACAGGCAGGAGCATGAGACAAATCTAACGTAGGGATGTAGAAATCGATGTAGTCATAAAATAATTTCCGACATAAAAGGAGGCCATTTTACCCCTCCATGCCAGCTCAATCTGGAACAATCCAGTCATTCCCACTCCCCCTCTCAATCCCCCTATCCCTGCAAGTTCATTTCCTTCAGGTGCCCATCCACTTTCCTTTTGAAATCATTGATTGTCTTATCTTCCACCACCCTCACGGGCAGTGAGTTCCATCTCATGACCATCCACTGTGTAAAAAAAGTTCTTCCTCATATTCCCCCTGTATCTCTTACCCAAAACCTTCCATCTGTGTCCCCTTGTCCGTGTTTCATCAGTAAATGGGAATAGTTTTTCCTTGTCTATCTTATCTACTTCTGTCATAATCTTGTACACCTCTATCAAATCTCTCTCAATCTCCTTTACTCCAGGGAGAACAACTCCAGCTTATCCAAACTTACCTTGTAACATCGATAGCACACATAGATGGACATTTGCTCTGTTTGCAAACCCGTGCCATTCCTGCACTGTATGTGTTTGATGGGGACAGTGTAGAGGGAGATTTACTCTATATCTAACCCTGTTTATTTTTCTTCCCCTTTTATATATCCCATATTGAGGGGGGCTTTATTCCTCAGGCCCGCTTTATATACATATTTAAATTTTTTAAATAACTTTATTTAAAACAGATAAATAAACCAAAATCTCAAATTAAAATGCCATTCGTGGCATCGATGATGCACTCCAGTACCTGTGGTGCCCACCGGTCACAGAAGGCCTCAAGCGTACCGACGGAAACTGCATGCTCCTTCTCCAGGGACACCCGGGCGCGAGTGTAACCGCAGAAGAGGGGCTGGCAATCGGGGAGGACGGACCCCCCGACGGCCCGCAGCCTGGACCTGTGAATTGCCACCTTTGCCAGGCCCAGGAGCAGACCGACGAGGAGATCCTCCTCCCGGCTTAAGCCCCTCCGCACCGGGTGTCCAAAGATCAGGAGCGTGGGATTGAAGTGCAGCCAGAACATGTGGTGCAGCCCCTTCAAATACTCAAAGAGGGGCTGCAACCTCGCACACTCCGTATATATGTGAAACACGGACTCGCCCAGGACGCAGAAAGTATAGGCGGCCTGGGAGTCCGTGAACCTACGTAAAAGTCTGCTTTACGGGACCGCCCTGTGCAACACCCTGCACCCCAGGTCCCCGAGGTAAAGGGGGAAGACACCCGCGTAAAGAGACCTCCATCGGGGTTTCCCCTCGCCGCCAGATTGCAAGGCAGACCGCCAGGGTGTATCCGGCCGGCTGACGAAGGCGAGGAAGTGGAGAGTGTGCATGAGCAGCCCGTACAGGAAACCCTTCTACGCTGACTGGAATGGCACGGAGGGCATTTTCCGAGAGGCGGCTCGGGCTGTGTGGGACTGGCTCCTGAGGAGGGTTTGGGGGCCTGGGTCCGCTCTCCCGAGCCCAATAACCACCCACAGTGAGGGGCATCCCAGGTGCTTCGGCTACTCCTCTGCCCACTGGTCCGACCCTGGAGTACGCTGCCCGGACAGCCGAGGCACTCTCCTCAGCTGGCGAGGGAGCACCCTGACTGGAGGTGGCCATGTTCCAGACTTGAAATAGATCCCGATAAAAGACAGACAACTCCCTCAGAGAGGCGCAGCTAACGGACTACACTGGGAGCTGCGTGTCGTCTTGAAGGCAGTGACACTGGTGGAAAAAATACGTCGCCAGCGCACACCATCTGGGAGGACGATCGATGTACAGGTATCTCTGCAGGGTCCGAACGTGGAGAGTCGCAGCCTGGGTGCGGACGCACACCAGCGACTGGCCGCCCTCCTCCATCAGGAGACATAGGACCACGGCAGAGACCCTGTGTTTCCTCTTGCCCCAGAAGAAATCGACGAATTTCTTCTGGTTATTGGTGGCTAACGCAGGGGGCGGGCCCAAAGTGACAAACCGGTACCACAGCATGGAGACCACCAGTTGGTTTATGACCAGCGCCCGGCCCCTGTAGGAAAGCACTCGGAGCAGTCATGCCCAGCGCCCCAGCCGAGTGGTGAATTTTGCCTCCAACTCCTGCCAGTTTGCCGGCCAGGCTTCCTCAGGAGGGCTAAGGTGGACTCCCAAATAGAGGAGGTATATGGTGCTCCACACAAAAGGTGTCAACTCTTTCGGCAGGGAGTCCACCAGGGGTCTGTAACATTTCTCCCAATTGATCCTCGCGGAGGACGCATCAGAAAAGGTCTGCTGGCAGTCGTGCATCCTCCACAGGTCAATGGGATCTGTGACCGTGAGGAGCACGTCGGCGGGGGAAGCCGAGAGGACAACCCGCGTGGCCCGCTCGCGCAGAGCCAATCCCGCCAACCTCCTGCGAAGCAGGCACAGGAAGGGCTCCACGCAGATTGTTTGCAATTCGTCGGACATGGGGCATCCCTGACGCACTCCTCTCCCAAAGCGAAGGGGCGCCATCAAGGACCCGTTAACTTTGACTAGACACTCTGCGGTGACGTATAAAAGTCGGACCCGGGCCACAAAATGCGGCCCGAGTCTGAAAGCCGCAGAGTCCCGAAAAGGTATTCGTGATCCACCCTGTCGAACACCTTCTTCTGATTGAGGGAGAGAAAGGCGGCCGACTGACCAGTCCTCTGGGAAAGATGGATCAAATCCTGGAGCAGGTGGATGTTGGCCTGGATGGACCAGCCTGGGATCGTGTAGGACGGGTCGTGCCAGCACGGAGCCCAGGCAGGTTGACATAACCCGGGCAAAAATCTTATAATCCATGCTGAGGAGGGAGACTGTACGCCAATTTTTAAGCAGGCAGAGATCGCCCCACTTCGGCAGCCGGACGATGACTCAGTCGCCAGGCTTTCCCCCAGTACCTGCGTGTAATCGTCCCCCAGGACATCCCAGAATGCCCTGAGTAACTCAATGGTCAGCCCGTTCAGCCTCTGGGATTTGCCTGTCGAGCGCACCTGGAGGGCGCTGGTCAACATGAGTGGAGCCTCCAATCCTTCGACGCCCTCTGGTCTGCCCTGCAGCAAGTCTTCCAACAAAACTCTGCGCGTGTCCTCGCTGGACGGATCCGGAGAGAACAATGGACTGAAATAAGTAATAAGTATGGACCAGGAGGCCCATTTCCTCCAAATGTGTGACGGAGGAGCCGCCGTCGGCCAGCAGCTCGATGAGCTGCTTACGGACCCCCTGCCATTTTTGCAGAGAGTAGAAGAAGGATGAGGCGCGGTCTAAATCTTCCAGGATCTAGATATGTGACTTCACATCCACACCTCGGGACCTGTTGAGCTGCAGGTCCCTCAGCGCACCCTTCTTGTCCTTATATGCCTGCCACAGGGCCGGGTCCACCACAGCATGACCGAGGTATGACTCCAAGTCGAATACCCCCCTCTCTAGGTGCCCGATCTCGGCTTCCCGCCTCATGGTCGACCCCTTCGCGTGCTCCTGACAGAAGACGCGGATGTTGTCTTCCCACATCCTACCATCGCCTCAAGGAGGGGAAGCCCCCCCTGCTTCCTTCTCCAGACGGCCCAGAATCTACGGAACGAGTCCCAGAATCATTCGTCCCCCAGCAGCCAGTTGTTAAAGTACCAGGACCCGGACCCTGCCCGCTTTCAAACGGAGTGAACTCCACCCACACCAGGTGGTGGTGCGAGCACGGCACCAGCCGCATGGAGGCCGCCGAGAAGCGGGAGACGTATGCCTGCAAAAAGTAGAGGTGGTCGATTCGCGACCCTCCTCCTCCAGACCTCCACGTGAAGGTGCTGGAGTCGGGATGGAGATTCCGCCAGACGTCTACCAAGTTGAGGGAGCTGATCAGTTCCCTCAACTTCTCCATCGATGCTTGTCCGCACTGGGGACCGGAGCGATCCACCAACTCGAGGGTGCAGTTAAAATCCCCCCCGAGGATGATGCACTCGCCGCTATCGATGGAGCTCAAGAGAGCGGACACTTCTTCAAAGAAGCGAGCTTGCAACGCGCCGGGCCTGGGCGTGTACACGTTCACAAAGTGGAGCGGCACGCTACCCAGGCGAACGGTGACGTGGAGTAAGCGGCCCGGCAATAGGTCGTTGACACCCAAGATCTCTGGCTGAAAAGTCGGGGCCAACAAGATACCCCACTAGAAGTAAAGGTGTGGTGACTCATGTAGACCCCACCCTGCCACTCCAGGAGCCAGGTGGCTTCGTCTTCCGGAACGGTGTGGGCTTTCTGCAGAAAGATCACCCGTATCTCCCTTCGCTAAGGACTGAGTGATTGTGAAATCTGCGGTGAGACCCCCTGCTGCCCTTGATGTTGATGTTCTCTATGGTTATCTTCATGTCAAAGGTACTCAAAATCTGTCTCCAACACCTCACTGTGAGGAGGGAGTGGAAGTGCACAACCCATTGAGGAATGCATTAAAACGCCGCCTCATAACCAGTTTCCCGCTTTCCCGCTTTCTTGAGGGCGGCACGGATGGACTGGATGATCAGTGCCAGACTTGACCAATGGCCGAGGGCCAGCTGAGCCTTATTGCAGCAACCACTGCTAGCCTTGAGGAATTCCCTGAGTTCCACCGTGGGGATGACAGGAGACTCGGTGGGAGGCACGAGGGACTCCACCACCTCACTGGTGATGGAATCAAGGTCATCCTCCGTGCCCCACACCGAGTCTCCATCCTCCTCCTGGTCATCACCCACCACAGATTGTGGGGCGGACGCCCCGGCCTCGCCAGCTGCTCCCATCTCTGTCACGATCCCACCTCCAGGATCGATGGCAGAGAAGTCTTCTCTGGTTTCTACTGTGAAACTGGAGCCTGTGGGCACCAGAGGTTCAAGAACCCTCTTCACCTCCGTCCCCAGGCCAATGTGTGGTCCAGGGGATATTGGAGTTCCCGACTCTGGAAATCCAGCCAGAGCCGAGAACATAGGCGGAGAGAGGAGGCCATCTCCCGCTCTGCCAGCACCCACAGGTCCAGCAGATGGGGCAGCATTTGCGGTTATAATCGGGTCTGGTGTCTTCTGGTAGTGAGTGGATTCTGGCTGGGAGGGTCAACCCATTGGGGCCTGGCCCACCTCTCCACTCAGGGCACCCGACCCAATGGCAAAATGGGAGGTGTCCCCAGGCTCCCCCACCAAAGGTAGAGCTCCACTTGTTCCCACAGGAGGGGCTGCATGGAGAGGGGCCTCCCCCTCCCCACCCGGTTTGGTACTGACCCACATAGGGAGTAGGAAAGACCCAATTCTATCCCCCGCCTGTTTTATCCCACCCGGTGTGGCACTGAACCACACAGTGAGCAGGAAAGACCCAATTCTATCCCGGCCTGTGTTAATCCCACCCGGTGTGGTACTGACACACAAAGAGCGCAGGAAGACCCAATTCTATCCATGTCCTGTGTTAATCACACCCGGTGTGGTACTGACCCACACATAAATCAGGAAAGACCTAATTCTATCAAAGCATTTTTTAATTCCACCCGGTGTGGCACTGACCCACACAGAGAACAGGATGGATCCAATTCTATCCCAGCCTGTGTCAATTCCACCCGGTGTGGCACTGACGCACACAGAGAGCAGGATGTACCCAATTCTATCCCAGCCTGTGTTAATCCCACCCGGTGTGGTACTGTTCCACACAGAGAGCAGGAAAGACCCAATTCTATCCACGGCCTGCGTTCATCCCACCCGGTATGATACTGAACCACACAGAGAGCAGAAAAGACCCAATTCTATCCCGGCCTGTGTTAATCCCCCCCCCCCCCCCGGTGTGGTACTGACACACACAGAGAGCAGGAAAGACCCAATTCTATCCCTACCTGTGTTAATCCCACCCGGTGTGGTACTGACCCACACAGAGAGCAGGAAAGACCCAATTCTATCCCCGGCCTGTGTAATTCCCACCCGGTGTGGTACTGACCCACACAGAGAGCAGGAAAGACACAATTCTATCCCGGCCTGTGTTAATCCCTCCCGGTGTGGTACTGACCCACACAGAGAGCAGGAAAGACCCAATTCTATCCCCGGCCTGTGTAATTCCCACCCGGTGTGGTACTGACCCACACAGAGAGCAGGAAAGACCCAATTCTATCCACGGCCTGTGTTAATCCCACGCGGTGTGGTACTGACCCACACAGAGAGCAGGAAAGACCCAATTCTATCCACGGCCTGTGTTAATCCCACCCGGTGTGGTACTGACCCACACAGAGAGCAGGAAAGACCCAATTCTATCCACGGCCTGTGTTAATCCCACCCGGTGGTACTGACCCACACAGAGAGCAGGAAAGACCCATTTCTATCCACGGCCTGTGTTAATCCCACCCGGTGGTACTGACCCACACAGAGAGCAGGAAAGACCCAATTCTATCCCCGGCCTGTGTTAATCCCACCCGGTGTGGTACTGACCCACACAGAGAGCAGGAAAGATTCAATTCTTTCCCCAGGCTGTGTTAATTCCACCCGGTGTGGCACTGACCCACACAGAGAACAGGATGGACCCAATTCTATCCCAGCCTGTGTCAATTCCACCCGGTGTGGTACTGACGCACACAGAGAGCAGGATGTACCCAATTCTATCCCCGGCCTGTGTTAATCCCACCCGGTGTGGCACTGACCCACACAGAGAGCAGGAAAGATTCAATTCTTTCCCCAGGCTGTGTTAATTCCACCCGGTGTGGCACTGACCCACACAGAGAACAGGATGGACCCAATTCTTCCCAGCCTGTGTCAATTCCACCCGGTGTGGTACTGACGCACACAGAGAGCAGGATGTACCCAATTCTATCCCCAGCCTGTGTTAATCCCACCCGGTGTGGTACTGTTCCACACAGAGACCAGGAAAGACCCAATTCTATCCACGGCCTGCGTTCATCCCACCCGGTATGATACTGAACCACACAGAGAGCAGAAAAGACCCAATACTATCCCGGCCTGTGTTAATCCCACCCGGTGTGGTACTGTTCCACACAGAGAGCAGAAAAGACCCAATTCTATCCCCGGCCTGTTTTAATTCCACCCGGTATGATGCTGAACCACACAGAGAGCAGAAAAGACCCAATACTATCCCGGCCTGTGTTAATCCCCCCCGGTGTAGTACTGACACACACAGAGAGCAGGAAAGACCCAATTCTATCCCTACCTGTATTAATCCCACCCGGTGTGGTACTGACCCACACAGAGAGCAGGAAAGACCCAATTCTATCCCCGGCCTGTGTTAATACAACCCGGTGTGGTACTGACCCAAGCACAGAGGGCAGGAAAGACATAATTCTATCCCCTGCCTGTGTAATTCACACCCGGTGTGGTACTGACACACACAGAGAGCAGGATGGACCCAATTCTGTCCCCCGCCTGTTTTATCCCACCCGGTGTGGTACTGACACACACAGAGAGCAGGATGGACCCAATTCTGTCCCCCGCCTGTTTTATCCCACCCGGTGTGGTTCTGACCCATGCAGAGAGCAGAAAAGACCCAATTCTATCCATGGCCTGTGTTAATCCCACCCGGTGTGGTACTGACCCACATAGGGAGTAGGAAAGACCCAATTCTATCCCAGCCTGTGTTAATCCCACCCGGTGTGGTACTGACCCATACAGAGAGCAGGAAATGCCAAATTCTATCCCCGGCCTGTGTTAATCGCACCTGGTGTGGCACTGACCCAGGCACAGAGAGCAGAAAAGACCCAATTCTATCCCCGGCCTGTGTTAATCCTTCCCAGTGTGGTACTCACCCACACAGAAATCAGGAAAGACCCAATTCTATCCCCGGCCTGTGTTAATCCCACCTGGTGTGGTACTGACCTACACAGAGAGCAGGAAAGACCCAATTCTCCCCCCAGCCTGTTTTGTTCCCACCCGGTGTGGTACTGACCCACACAGAGAGCATGAAAGCCCCTATTCTATCCCCGGCCTGTGTTAATCCCACCCGGTGTGGTACTGACCCACACAGAGAGCAGGATATACCCAATTCTATCCCCTGCATGTGTTACTCCCACCCGGTTTGGTACTGAAACACACAGAGAGCAGGATGGACCCAATTCTATTCCTGGTCTGTGTTAAACCCACCCGGTGTGGTACTGACCCACACAGAGAGCAGGATGGACCCAATTCTCTCCCAGCCTGTTTTAATCTCATCCGGTGTGATACTGACCCACACAGAGTGCAGGAACGACCCAATTCTATCCCCGGCCTGTGTTAATCACACCCGAAGTGGTACTGACCCAGGCACAGAGAGCAGGAAAGACCCAATTCTATCCCCGGCCTGTGTTAATCCCACCCGGTGTGTTGCTGACCCACACAGAGAGCAGGAAAGGACCAATTCTATCCCTGATCTGTGTCACTCCCACCCGGAGTGGTAATGACTTCCACAGACACACAGAGAGCAGGAAATGACCATTCTATCCCTGATCTGTGTCATTCCCACATAGTGTGGTACTGACCCCCATATACACACACAGAGCAAGACATTTCTATTTCTCTCCCTGGCCTGTGCGAATCCAACAAGTTGTGTAAATGACCCCCACACACAGAGCAGGAGATTTCCATCTCTCTCCCTCGCCTGTGTTAATCCAACAAGGTGTGTTCCAAGTGCAAGTAACGATCAGCCTCTGCTTTAAATTGCTGATGGTCTATCCCTGATCAGTGTTACTTCCACACAGTGTGGTACTGACCAAACAACCAGAGCAGGAAAGGACTAATTCTCTCCCTCATCTGTGTTAATCCAACATGATGTTTTCCTGAACCATATCAAAGTACAAGTAATGATCAGCCTCTGCTTAAAATTGTTGACCGTCTGTTGGACAAATCAGGTAAGGTTTCAATGGTTTCTGTTTCCACAGACTCAAAGAATCATACAGCACTGAGGAGGCTATTTGGCCCATCGTGTCTGTGCATGCTGTTTGAAGGAGAAATCCAATTTGTCCCTCTCCTCTACACAATTACCACTTCGCTGAAAATCTCCCCTGATACTATTGAATCAATTCTCTTTTTTAAATTTATTATTGAATCTGCTTCACCACTCTTTCAGGCTGTGAATTCCGGTTTATAGTAAATCAATGCATTTTTGTTGGCTCATCACCTTAAAAATGTGTCCTCTGGTTACTGACAGTACTTCCAGTGAAACCAAACTCTCTGTCTTTGCTCCATCAAATATTGTTCAAGATTTTGCATATCTCTATTCAATCTCCATTTAACATTCCTGCTCTAAAGAAAACAATTACAGTTTGCAGTCAAGGGACAAAAGACAGAGGGGAGGGGGTAGAATTCAGCTCGGACTCTGACACCATCACCACCATATTCCCGTCCTCCGAGGCACAGACCATCTAGACTTGGATAGATATCACCGTCCCTTCATCATCACTGGGTTGATAGCCTGAAATCCTTTATGTAACAGTATTGTGGGAACACCTTCACCACATGGACTGCAGTGGTTCAGGATGAAGGCCCATCATTTTCTCATGGTAACCAGGGATGGGGAAGTAATGCCGACCTTGTCAGTACCACCCATATCCTGGGAACAAATAGACAGGAAATAAAATAGGAACAAAATCAATGTGTTTGTAACTGACTGATTGAAGTGATCAAAGAGAGAGACGTCATAAATCAATAAGTAAATTGTCAACACAATTCACCACACCTGCAACTTGTGTTAGCCTTTCTTCTGTTATCTGTGTGAGGATACAAATAACAATGAGCCGCTGGCTCAAGAACTGCTGGACATCAATTGTACACACGGAATAAGGACTCAATGGATTCTGTTACCATAGAATCGGAGAATCACAAAGCATGGAAGCAGTCCATTGGCCCATCGTACCTGTGCCATCTTTGAAAGAGCTTTTTATTTTACCCCTCTTTCCTCCTCTTTTCCCAAAGTCCTGCAAATCCCCCTCTGCAGCATTTATCCAGTTCCCCTTTGAAACTTGCTCCTGAATCTACTTCCAGCACATCTTCAGACCGTGTATTCCAGACTAAAGCAACTCACTGTATAAAAATGTTTTCCTTATGCCACCTCTGCATCTTTTGCCAAGTATTTTGAGTATTGTTATTGGTCCTTTTCCCAAAGGAAACAGTTTATCTTACTCTGTCAAAACTGCACATAATTGTGATCTGCTCTATTAAATTTCCCCTTTACCTGATCTGCTCTATTTCCTGTTTCTGTCGTTTCCACATGTACCTGAACTTCCTCATTCCTGGACCATTCCAGTAAATCTCCTCTGCACCTTCTCCAACATTCTGACATCCTTTCTAATAAGTAATGCTCAGAATTGGACACAATTCCTGAACTGAGACCTAACCAGTGATTTTTAAAGTTTTAGTTAGCTTCCTTGCATTTCCACGCAATGCCTCTTTTAATAAAGTTCGATATCCCGGATGTGTTTTTAATAATTTTATCAACTTGTCCAGCTACATTCAAAGACATCTGTTCATGCACCCAATTTAAAATTGCCCCATTTCATTTCCATTGCCTCACCTCATTCTTCCTCCCTTCACTCATGTCTGCAGTAAATGTCATGTGCCTCATTACCTCATGTCATCTCTCTCCCTGAATCCCTCTGATATCATCCTTATTTTTTTACATTTCCGAGTTTCTGTCACCTGAGAACATTGAAATTATGCCTTTTATAGATAAGTAAATGTCACACACAAACACAGTACACAGATATATGTTTATGTATGTTTTTATAAAAGAACAATGGCCTGAATACTGACCATTGGGGAGCATCACTGTATAATCCCCTCCACTGTCTGAGCAACAATAGATCACCAATTCCCTCTGTATTCTATCCCTTAGCCAATGTCATATCCACACTGTCACTGCCTCTTGAATCCATGAGGTTCAGACTTCCTAACAAATCTATTAAATGGCATTTGATTCCACGACTTTTGATTGTTCATATACAAAGTAGCAACCATGCTATCCGCAGCAACACTCTCCATTACTTCATCAAAGAATATGATCAAGATAGTCAGACATGATTTGCCACTAACATATCTGGTGGACCTTCTTGTCATTTATAAACTCATGCTATTCAAACCACAATTATCTTGTCCCAGATTAGAGACTCTAAATGTTTCCCCAACATTTCAGTGAGGTGAGACTGATGGGTCAGTAGTTCCAGTGTGTAGCCTATCACTACTGTTTGGAACAGGGTGTAGAATTTTGAAAACCTCCAGTCCTCTGTCATCACTCCGATATCCAAGGAGGATTGGATGATTCTGGCCAGTAGCTCCGCTACTTCCAACATTTCTTCCCGCAGCAACCCTCAAACATCCCGTCCAGACCGGATAAATGTTTATTGCGGTGCAGAAAATGTTGGATTGAAAGGGGTTAACTGAACCTGTTTGTTCAGTGACTGTAATTAATGTCAGTCTCCATGGACTCTAATTGTATCACTGGAGGGTATCCTTCTTCTTAATAAGAGACTCCTTTCAATGTGTTATATTCAGTGGGTTGGCTGGAGCATCACCCCTGGCACTAACAGGGATCAGCGGCTCCAGATAGAGGGAGAGGATAAATCAGAATCTGAGAACCATAGATTGGAATGTTACGACAATGAGAAGGAGTTTTTCCTGGGAGCTTGATTATCTTTATACTAACTATGATTGGCTATCGTTAAATTGGCGGATCTATTACGCACTTCTTTTTATTCAACACATTTACTATCCTATCCTCGCTGTTGTTGGTGTCCCTGGTAAGTTTCTCTATCCAGTTATTAATTCAACAAATTGTTGAACAAATGTTGGAACACATTACTGTTCTCCTCATTTACAGTGCTTACTTGCTGCTACTGTTATTCCTGTTAAGTCTCTGCATCTGGCTGCTAACTCTACAAGCCATTGTTAACAGTAATACTATTTTTGTAATATACTCTTGCAATGTACTCTGTCATCTTTGCTGCTGTTGGTTTCCTGGTAGATCCCTACGTATAGTTATGAGATCTGTAATCCTTGATTCATTATATCAATAAACCACATTTCACTGATATACTGTTCTTCTCATTTAAGTTTCATGTAGACTAAAGTCAGTGTCTTCGAACCCCATCACAAACATCATTTCCTATCTACTGACTCCATCCGCCAGCAAGGTCAGTGTCTGAGGGTGAACCAGGCTGTTTACAACCTCGGCGATCCTTTTAACCCTCAGCTGAGTTTCAACACCATATCCTCTCCAGTACCAATCCTTTAACCTCCCAGCTCCCTAATATCACCTGGTTCCAGCTCTGTCTAAGCCCACATGCTGCATAAACCCTCATTCATAACTTTGTTAAATTTGACTCCCAATGCTTCCCTGCCCACCCTCCCAGTCAAAAACCTTCATAAACTACATCCCAACCAGAAATATGCTGCCTGTATCCTAACTCACACCAAACCTCGATCACCCATGACCCCTGTGCTCACTGATCTACATTGGCTCCCGCTCTGGCAGCACCCTAATTTTAGAATATTCTCATTCTTGTGTTTGAATCTCTCTATGGCCTCACCCGTCCAATTAGTCCCATTCACCTCCTTATTTCACATATTCCTACAACGTATTCACCTTTAAGCATTTATTCAATTCTCTATTTAAAGTGAAATATTTCCCCTCTGTATTGTTCCCTGGCTGTCGTTTGGGCTCTGTAGAGATGTCGGTGCAACAAACCCAGAAACAATAAAATGATGTGAGATGCACCGCTAGCCACTTCTGCCATGCCCCGTGCTGTGCTCCATGCTGGACAGGGCGTTGGGCAGCTTTGATTCACGCCTATGAAACTTGGTCTGTGCATGTCCACTGACCACCTGTGTTAGTCTCTCTCAGCTGAACATACATTCAGCAGCACGAGGAACCCCCTCTAGTGTTATTTAAAAGGACCAGGCATCCAACTTACAGGTGAGGGGATTTTGACTTACTTCTGCTATTGTAAAGTTAGTGGAGGTTCTGTGGATGGTTTTCTGGAGGTTGTGTTGTGAGCTGCTGCAGAGACTCAGGGAGGGCAGAGGATTTGGTGACCCACATCTGGACGAGGTATGGGGACTGTAGTTACAGTGTCTCTGGCTCTGTAACATGACCAGCAGATGGAACAGAGGCTGCAGAGAGGGGAAGCTCTGTAAAGAGGGAGGAGTAGGGGGCTCTGCCCTACTCACCCCGGGTTTCCCAAGAGCACTTTCCTACCTACACCTAACCCAGGAGCAGTGTGTGAGGTGACTTTGATTCAATAAGGAGGTGGTCACAGAGCTGTGTCACCTGCTGTAACATGACCTGGAGCCTCACACCAGCGTTCGGACGGAGCCTTCAGTGGCTGTTAAGGTCACAGTTTCATTGAACTTCTACGTATCTGGATTTTTCCAGGCACAAGCGGGTAACGTATCCATTATCTCTCTCTATGTTGTCCATTGATGCTGGGTGACGGAGGTCACCTATGTCGAGTGAGGTGAGTACATAACTTTATCCCTCAGCAGGGAGAACCAGGATGAGAAATCCCCTGGCTTTGTCGGGATGGTGGGATTCCTGATGGTGTAGGTGATTCAGCGGGGTCCCCATATCAATGGGGAGATGTACAGGAACTGAAAAGAACTCCATTGATTGACAAGAGAGTCTGTGGCTACTCAGAGCAGGCAGGAAAATATAGTTAAGAATACCATCGGACCAGGGATGATCTTATTAAATAGTGCAGCTCTCCTGGGGGCCGAATGGCCCACTTCTGCTCCTTTGTTAAAGAATATTTTATTCTTATTAATGTACAGATAGTGTGTGACCATGCCCAGTATATCATGTTGATGAATGCCTTCTTTCCAGGCAGCAGCCACCATACCTTCAATCTGAAACAGTCGGCCATTGCCACTGTCATCGGATCTTCATGGCTCCTGAGAGGAGAAGGCTACCTCCTCCATCAATGGCTCATTACCTCTAAACACCACACACTCTCCTCCTCCCACACCCCAACTACAAATCATCCACATGAAAATCACCCGAATATAACGTGAGCAATGGAGTCACCAGGAACATGGTGGAACAGACCATCAGTGTAATGAAACAATGCTTGTGATGTCTGAACAGCTCGGGGGGTGCCCTCCAGTACACACTGGAGCAGGTGTCCAAGTTCATGGTGTTCTGCTGCACCCTTCATATCATCACCATCATGAGGACACAGGCATTGGCAGCAGGAATCCGGAGGCTACCTCACGAGGAGGAGGAGGCAGAGAGGATATTTCCTGGATGCCTTCGACCCGGATAGGCTGTCGGGGAATCCCAGCTATAATTACGGTTCCCATAGGACAACCTCCCTTTCCCAACATGGATGCCCATTCTCCACCATTACATTCATCTGAGACGCCCCATCACAGTGTCCCCTTGGTAATTATCCTGTTAAAAAAACACCACCAAAACATTTTCATTAACATCTTTATCCAACAACACATCCAATTGTACAAACAATACTGAACTATTCACCCTTGTTTATTTCCTTAGTCCCTGACTTGTGGATGCCCTCAACCTGCCTAGTGCTCCTACACAGTGTTTCCCCAGTGATTGCAGCATGGCTGGTGGAAAGTTGCTGACTTTCACTGAGGAGACTGCAGATGACCTTGCAGGACGTCCTCGAGCAGCTCTGGGGTTTGAGGACTCGGATTCAGACTGCAACACCTCGACATGGGCAGCAGCAGCCTGGGCAGGCTGATGGGTAATAGAATCATAGAAAACCTACGGCAAGAAGGAGGCCATTCAGCCCCTCTGCTTGTGCTCGCTGAAAAATCGAACAGTTCAATCTAATCCCACTTTGCAGCATTTGTTCCGTATCCCTGCAGATTATTGTACCTGAGGTGCATATCCAGACTGCCTTTGAATGGTTTGAGGGTTTCTGCTTCTGCTACACTTTCAGGCAGTGTGTTCCAAGACCTACAGCACCCACTGGGTAAAAAGGTCTTCTCTCATTTCCCCTTTGTTATTTCTACCAATCACATTAAGTCTATGCTCCCTCCTCACTGATCTCTCTGCTAAGGTGAATAGACCCTTCACCTCCACTCTATCCAGGCCCCTCACAATCTTGTACATTTCAATCAGATCTCCCCTCAGCCTTCTCTGTTCCAAGGAGAACAACCACAGCCTTTCCAATCTATCCTCGTAGCTGCATTTTTTCCAGTCCTGGCAACATCCTCGTAAATCTCCTCTGTACCCTCTCTAGTGCAATTACATCCTTTCTGTAATGAGGTGAGCAGAACTGCACACAGTACTCAAGTAGAGGCAAAACCAATGATTTATACAGTTCCAGCATAACCTCCCTGCTCTTGTACTCTATACCTCGGCTAATAAAGGAAAAGATTCCATATGTCTTCTTAACCACCTTAACGACCTGTCCAGCTTCCTTTCGGGATCTGTGGACATTGACTCCATGGTCGCTCGCTTCCTCTAAACTTCTCAGTATTTTCCCATTAATCGTGTATTCCTTTGCCTTGTTTGACCTCCCCAAATGAATCACCTCATATTTCTCCGGGTTTGAATTCGATTTGACCCTTTTCTGCCCGTCTGGCTAGACTATCAATATCTTCCTGCAGCTTACAGATATCCTCCTTGCTATCTACCACGTGGCCAATCTTTGTGTCGTCTGCAAACGTCTTTATCATGTCACCTGCATTTACATCCAAATCGTTAATATGTATTGCAAAAAACAGGGGACCCAGGACTGAGCCCTGTGGAATGCAACCGGAAACAGTCCTCAAATCGCTAAAACACCCATCAACAATTATCCTTTGTTTCACCTCTTCTACCCCTCTCAATATCACCATGTTTTTGTCTGCTCCCTCACTTTGTTTTCTCTCTCCAAATACATTACCTCACACATCTCTGGATTGAATCCCATTTGCCACTTTTCCGTCCACTCAACCAAACATTAATATCTTTCTGGAGTCTCAGGCTAACCTCTTCACTATCAACTCCACGGCCAATTTGTGTGTCACCAGCAAATTTTGAAATCCTGTCTCCCACATTTAAGTCCAAATCATTAATATACACAGCAAACAGGAAGAGAGCCTGCACTGAGCCCTGTGAAACGCCACTGGAAACAACTTTTCACTCACAAAAACATGTGTTGACTATTACCCTTTGTAACCTGTCACTGAGCCAATTTTGGATCCAAACTGCCACATTCCCCTGTAGCCCATGGACATTCCTTTTACTGACCAGTCTGCCATCTGGGACCTTGTAAAATGCCTTACTAAAATCCATGTAGACCACCTCCATTGCATTACCCTCATCAATCCTCCTTACTTCCTCAGAAAACTCAATTAAGTTAGTAAGACAAGACCTCCCCTTAACAAATCCATGCTGACTGTCTCTGATTAATCTGTGCCTTTCTAAGTGACTGCTTATTCTATCCCACAGAATTGATTCTAATAATATACCCACCAGCGAGGTCAGACTGACAAGCTTTTAATTATTTGGCCTATCCCTGGCACCCTTTTTAAATAACGGTACAACGTTTACAGACCTCCAAACCTCTGGTACCTCTCCTGTATCAAGTGAGGATTTGAAGATTATCCAACGAGCGTGTTATTTCCTCCCTGGCTCCTCTTAACAGCTGGGATACAATCCTTCCAGCCCTGGTGATTTATTCACTCTCAATGATGTCAGACCCTCTAGTACTTCCTCTCTCATTATGCTTATCATATCTAATATTTCACCTCCTCTCTAACTACAATGTCAGCATTATCCCTCTCCCTTGTGAAGACAGAGACAAAAAACTCATTAAGGACCCTACCCACATCTTCTGCATCCACGCATAAATTACTTTGTACATCTCTGACATGCCCTCCCCTTTCCTTAGTTATCCTCTTGTTCTTAATGTACTGAAAACACATCTTTGGGTTTTCCTTGATTTAACGTGTCAATATTTTTTTCATGTCCTCACTTTGCTTTTCTAATTTCCTTTTTTACTTCACCCCTACACTTTCTATACACCTCTTGGCTATCTAAAGTATTATTTGTTTGTGACTGTCATAAGCTTTTTTCTTCTGATTTATCTTACTCTGTATGTTTCTAGATAATCGGGGGCTCTAGATTTGGCTGTGAAAGAAAATTCTACTCATTTTGCCTTTGGTTCTTTGCCAATTACCTTGAATTTGCTGTAATAAGGCTGTGAGCACAGTCCTAGTAACTACAGACCAGTTTGTTTCACATCAGTGGTGGGTAATGTTTTACAAACAAGAATTAAAGAAGAAATGGACAGAAACTCGGAGAGTTTTCAGTTAATGAAGGATACAAAGCACGTATTTGTAGGAACATAGGATCAGTAGTAGACCATTCAGCCCGCCGAGCCTGCTCTGTCATTGAGTTATGTCATGGTCGATCATGTACCTCAACGCCACTTTCCTGCTCTATCCCCGTATCCCTTGATGTCAGTTGTCTCCCGAAATCCATTGATTTCAGTCTTGAACATGCTCAGTGTTGATCTCCCACACCCTCTGTGGTAGTGAATTCCAAAGATTTAACACCCTCTGAGTGAAGAAATTCTTCTCACTCTCAGTCTTAAATTGCCTATTGCTTATTCTGAGATTATGTCCCCTGGTTCTAGACTCACCAGCCAGGGGAAACGCCCTATAAGAACTTTGTATGTGATCAACTCTCATTCCTTGAAACTCAAGAGAGTTCAGGCCACGTTTTCTCAACCTCTCCTCATACGACAATACCGCTGTCCCAGGGATTAGTCTGCTGAACCTGCATTGCACTCCCTCTACTGTAAGCATGCCCTTCTTTTGATAGGGACACCGAACTGTAAACAAAACTCCAAGTGCAGTCTCACCAAGTCTGTATACAATTGAATCAATACATCTTTATGCCTGTACTCAAATCCCCTTGTGATGGAGGCCAACATACCATTTTCCTTCTTCATTAATTGTTGCACCTGCATACTAGCTTTTAGTTACTCATGAACTTCCCAACCTCTTACGATTTGAGAAATATTCTGTCTTTCTGTTTTTTTTTACCAGAGTGGATCATTTGACACTTATTCACATTATATTCCATCGACCATGTTCTTGCCCATTCACTTAGCCTGTCCAAATCTGCTTGAAGCTTCCTTGCATCCTCCTGACAACTTACAGTCCCAGCTAGTTTTGTGTCATCGGCAAATTTGTAAATATTACATTTAGGCCCCACGTCCAATATAGATTGTGAACAGCTGTGGTCCGAGTGCAGATCCTTGTGGTACCCCACTAGTAAGAGCCTGCTATCCTGAGAATGACGGCTTTATTCCAACTCTCTCTCTTCTGTCTGTTAACCAATTGTCAATCCATACCAGTATATTACCCCCCAATCCCATGTTCTCTAATTTTATTTACTAACCTCCTGTGTGTGACCTTATCAAAAACCTTCTGTAAATCCAAATAACCTACATCCACTGCTTCTCCATTATCTTCTTTTTTGGCCTCTTTGTCTCGAGAGACAATGGGTTAGCGCCTGGAGGTGGTCAGTGGTTTGTGAAGCAGCGCCTGGAGTGGCTATAAAGGCCAATATTAGAGTGACAGGCTCTTCCACAGTCGCTGCAGATAAAATTGGTTGTCGGGGCTGTTACGCTTCTGTCTTTTTTCCTGCCCACTGCCAAGTCTCTTCGACTCGCCACACTTTAGCCCCGCCTTTATGGCTGCCCACCAGCTCTTGCGATCACTGGCAACTGACTCCCATGAGTTGTGATCAATGTCACAGGACTTCAAGTCTTTAAAGCGGAGACATGGACGGCCAGTGTGTCCGATACCAGTGGCGAGCTCACTGTGCAATTTGTCATTGGGGAACTTGCCATCTTTGATGCGGCTCACATGGCCAGGGAGAATGTTGTCACTGAGATCGCCCTCAGTGCAGCCCACCCTCTGCCAGTCATGGATGAGCTGGACGTACAGCCAACAAAATCGAACTCAGTAATGCCATTAATTCTCTAGCCAGCGGAAAAGCCCCTGGGAAGGACGGCATTGCCCCTGAAATAATCAAGAGTGCCAAGCCTGCTATACTCTCAGCACTTTATGAACTGCTTTGCCTGTGCTGGGATGAGGAAGCAGTACCTCAGGACATGTGTGATGCCAATATCATCACCCTCTATATAACAAAGGTGACCGTGGTGACTGCAACAACTACTGTAGAATCTCGCTGCTCAGCATAGTGGGGAAAGTCTTCGATCGAGTCGCTTTAAACTGGCTCCATTATCTATGCTCAAAGTAAATCCTCGAAAACTTCAAAAGGTTTGTCACATATGATGTCCCTTTCATAAATCCATGTTGACTCTGTCAATTTTACCATTATTTTCTAAGTGTCCAGTTATCACACCCTTCACAGTAGATTCAATTTTTTTCCCCTACGACTGACGGACAGAGCAGTGAGGTGATGCATTGTGGGAGGACTAACATGTCAAGGGAATATACAATGGATGGTAGGAACCTAGGAAGTACAGAGAGTCAGAGGGACCTTGGTGTACTTGTCCATAGATCACTGAAGGCAGCAGCACAGGTAGATAAGGTGGTTAGGAAGGCATATGGGATACTTGCCTTCAGTGGCTGAGGAATAGAATGTAAGAGCAGGTCGGTTATGATGAAGCTGTATAAAACCCTACTTAGACCACCGCTGGAGTACTGTGTCCAGTTCTGGTCACCACACTACAGGAAGGATGTGATTGCGCTGGAGAGGGTGGAGAGAATATTCACCAGGATGTTGCTTGGGCTGGAGAATGTCAGCTACGAAGAGAGCCTGGATAGGCTCGGGTTGTTTTCCTTAGAGCAGAGAAGGCTGTGGGGGCGGGGGGTGGGGGGGGGGGGGGTGGTTGGGAGGTAGATGCTTGAGGTATATAAAATTATGAGGGGCATTGATAGGTTGGATAGGAAGAACCTTTTCATCCCTTAGCAGAAGGGTCAATAACCTGGGGACATAAATTTAAGGTAAGGCGTAGGAGGTTTAGAGGGGATTTGAGGAACAACTTTTTCACTCAGAAGGCAGTTGGAATCTGGAACGCACTGCCTGAAGAGGTGATAGAGAGAGGAACACTCACAACATTTAAGAAGTGTTTATATTAGCACTTGAAACGCCATAGGAGACAAGGCTACTGGACAAGTGCTGGAAATGGGATTAGATTAGTTAGGTGCCTGATGGCCACACGGACACAATGGTCCAAAAGGCCTATTTCTGTGCTGTACAATTCTGTGAATCTGAGACACTGTGATGTCAAACTAACAGGTCTGTAGTTCTCATATTTCCCTCTCCCACGCTTCTTAAATAGTAGGGTTGCATTTGCTACTTTCCAGTCTCAGGAATCCTTCCATAATCTGTAGAATTTTGAAAGATACCCACCTTAGCATCCACCATCTCGATAGCCACCTCCTTCAACACTCTGGGATGTAGCTCATCTGGTCCAGGGGATTTATCTGGCATCCTAATAAACCACTTCATTTGATCTAATGCAATCTTTAAATTCTTTTGTTAGCCACAGTTGATTCAACTTTCCCATTGGTTGCTTGTGCCTCAGAGGAATATCTATCTGTTGTCGACCATGTAGTATTTTTAACTACAAGCCATTGCCTGTCTACTGTCAAATCTGTTTAGTGTATTTTCCCAATCCACAACAGCCAACTTGTCCCTCATACTTTCATAGTTTCCCTTGTTCAGATTTAAGACCCGAGTTTCAAAATTATCACATTCAAACTTAATGTGAGATTCTGCCGGATTATGGTCATTAATTCTCAAAGGCTCCTTGACAGCAAAGCTTTTCATTAGCCTTTTCGCATTGCATAATAGTAAATCTATAATCGCCCGATCTAGAATTGTTCCTTCAACGTACTGCTCCAGAAACACATTTCGTACACACTCCAGTAAAGGCAGATCGTATTTGACTACCCTAATTAAATTTTTGATGACGTAACAAAGAAGGTTGATGAAGGGTCTGCCATGGATGCTATTTATATGGATTTTAACAAAGCATTTGATATGGTTCCACATAAAAGGCTTGTTAAATTGCTCATGGAGTAAGAGGGTCATTGTCAAAATTAAATTAAAACTGGCTTAAGGACAGAAAATAGTGAGTCGTAGTAAATGATTGTTTTGAAGATTGGAGGAAGCTAGACCGTGGTGTTCCCCAAGGGTCAGTGCTAGGACCACTGTTTTTGTTTTTTGATATGAATATATGATTTGAATATTGAAATATAGAGCAACATTTCAAAATTTGCTGATGATACCAAACTTGGAGACGGGGCAAAAAGTGAGGTTGATACCAGTCAACTGCAACGGGAAATAGATAGGCGAGCAGAATGGGCAGATAGGAGGCAAATGGAATTTAATACAGACAAGTGTGAGGTAATGCATTTTATCATCAGTAACAGGGAGAGGCAATATACACTTAATGGCACAGTTCTAAAGTGTATGCAAGGACGAAAGGACATGCGGTTCATGTACATAGATGCTTGAAGGTGGCAGGACATATTGAGAGAGTCGTTAGTAAAGCATATGGGATCTTGGGCTTCATACATAGAGGTAGTGAACACAGAAGAAGGAAAGTTATGCTGAACCTTTATAAAGCTCTGGTTAAGCCCCAACTGGAGTACTGCATTTAGTTCTGTTCACCACACTTTAGGAATGATCTGAGGGTCCTTGACAGGGTGTAGAGGAGATTTACCAGAATGGTTCCAGGGATGGAGGATTTTAGCTGCAAGGTTAGTCTGGAAAAGCTGGGATTGTTTCCCTTGTAGTAAAGGAGATTGTGGGGAGATTTGATAGAGGTATACAAGATGATGACATGCTTGGATAAGGTAGACAGGAAAAGATGTTCCCATTAGTTAATGGTACAAGTACTAGAGTTAAGGTTGTGGGCAGCGATACAGGGGGATGTGAGGAACAACATTTTCACACAGCGAGTGGGAATGGCCTGGAAATCACTGCCTACAAGGTTGGTGGAAGCAGAGATGGTGAATGATTTCAAAAGGTTATTGGATGGACACTTGAGGGAAATAAACTTGCAGGAATATGGAGACAGAGCTGGGGTAAGAGACTGACCGGGTTTATCTACAAAGAGCCGAATGGCCTCATTCTGTGCTGAAAAGACTACGACTCCATGTCTCTCTGACAGGTGAATACTATTACTACTGCTTTCCTATACTGGGAAAGTTTATAATGGACTGGGCAGTATCACCCTGTTGAACCCCATAATGTAAGTGAAATGTTTGATGTCCCAGAATGTGGTTAACAAATGTCCTTCACAAACAGAGTAAATCAGTTCAGACCCACTCACAATTCTGGATCATTCACAATGGGGAGTAGTTTCTCCTGGTTTTCTCTACATAGGACAGCAGCCAGGCTTTTAACTGTGTCCCCCACCTCCAGGTGGCAAGTCTTGTCAGGGCTAGGTGAGATAAGACACGTTGCCTGGGCGACAGCTTTCTTCAGTTGTATTACTGCTTCTGTGCTCTCTTCAGTCCAATCGGCTTAAACCTGGTCATCATCACCATTAGTTAGTTCATAAAGAGGAGTCACGGTCTCTGGAAATCGGGGGATGAGGGTCCACTGATACCCACCATCCTGAGGAAAGGACACAGGGCATTCTTTGAGCTGGACATGGATACACACTGGATGAGGGTCCACTGATACCCCACAAGCCTGAGGAAAGGACACCGGGCAGTCTTTGAGCTGGACAGGGGTAGACACTGGATGAGGGTCCACTGATACCCCACCAGCCTGAGGCAGGACACCGGGCAGTCTTTGTGGTGGACAGGTATAGACACTGGATGGTCTCGACCTGATGTTGGTCTGGGCTGATGCTGGATGATCCAATCTGGACACCTGGAGAGGTGACACGATTTTGCACCAGCTGGGCCTTACGTGGATGGTCTTTTATTCCAGCTCCCAAAGTAACTGCAGTAGTTCCTGTAAAAGGGTTAAATGTGTGGACACGGTCTGTGGTGATGAAGAGGAGATCATCGATATATTGCAGCGAGCAGAAAGGCTGCGAAAAGCTCATAAGGGGCCCGGCCATTGGTTTGTGGAGAATAGTGGGGTTATTGTGGAACCCCTTGTGACAGACATGTCCAGGGGTATCTCTGGTCCTCAGAAGTGAATGTGAATTTAATTTGTTTCTCTAGTTTTACTTGGATACTCCAATAACCATTTGAGATATCCAGGGTGGTGAAGACAGCCCTGCCGCTGGGAATCCGGGAGAGTAGGGTGGGTGTCTCTCAGACAACTGGGTTCATACAGGGGTGACTGAGTTGTGTTTGTGATGGTCAATAGTCACCAGCTGCCATCCGGTTTTCTAACCGGTCAAATTGGGCAGTTAGTAATGAATGTGTCTTTGTGAATTACACCCTGCTGTAAATATGACCTGATAGTGTCTGGAATATATGATATAATCTCAGCTCGGTATGAATACTGCTTCATGGAGCATGCAATGGTCAGTTAATTTCTTCCAGTCTGCTCATGTTTCCACAGTCATTTTTATGGGTTGTGAATACACTCAGCACCGACTCGATAATCGCCTGTACCTCAGGGTGATCAGAGGTGTCTGGTTCACACTCCTCTGATATTTTAATCATGAATGTTGAGGGTACACTGGACACCAGAGCAGGGGTATGTTTTATGGTTCGACAATATACAAATATAGAGATAATCAATTACTGCTGATAACCTTTGAGCACATTACTGCCCAGTCGTCCCTGTCCATTATGCAGGGTCATAGAAAATGGAGGCAAGACTTTGACATGAAATCTGTTCCCTCTCCTACACCACTGTAAGGTCTGATCTAGGGTCATAGATTAACAAAAAGGAGGTCGAAGTATCACCTTTTATTGAGGAGTGTCAGTTCAAATACTGCACCAAATCAGAATAGACATAGTCGACATACGAACTGTGACAGGTGAGATAGGCTTTATGGCTATGGAACAGATGTTAAAAGCTATTATTGAAGACGTTATAGCAGGACACAGAGAAAAATACAAGGTGATCAGGCAAAGTCAACATGGTTTTGTGAAAGGGAATTAATGTTTCACTGATTTTCTGACGTTCTTTGAGAAAGTAACATGTGCTGTGGATAAATGGGAACCGTTGGATGTAACGCACTTAGATTTCCAGAAGGCACTTGATAAGGTGTCACATCAATGGCCATTGCAGAAACTAAAAGCTAATGGTGTAGGGGTAACATATTGGCATGGATAGAAGATTGGCCTAGCTAACAGGAAACAGAGAGTAGGCAAAATGGGTCATTTTCGGCTTGGCAATATTTGATGACTATTTTTTATTCATTCACGGGATGTGGGCGTCGCTGTCCAGGCCAGCATTTATTGCCCATTCCTAATTGGCCTTGAGAAGATGGTGGTGAGCTGCATTCTTGAACCACTGCAGTCCATCTAGGGTAGGTACACCCACAGTGCTGTTAAGAAGGGAGTTCCAGGATTTTGACCCAGCGACAGTGAAGGAACGGCCATATAGTTCCAAGTCAGGATGTTGTGTGACTTGGAGGGGAACTTGCAGGTGGTGCTGTTCCCATGTATTTGCTGCCCTTGTCCTCATAGTTGGTAGAGGTCGCGGGCTTGGAAGGTGCTGTCTCAGGAGCCTTGGTGCATTGCTGCAGTGCATCTTGTAGATGGTACACACTGCTGTCACTGTGCGTCGGTGGTGGAGGGAGTGAATGTTTGTAGATCGGGTGCCAATTAAGCGGGCTGCTTTGTCCTGGATGGTGTCGAGCTTCTTGAGTGTTGTTGGAGCTGCACCCATCCAGGCAAGTGGAGAGTTTTCCATCACACTCCTGACTTGTGCCTTGTAGATGGTGGACAGGATTCGGGGAGTCAGGAGGTGAGTTACTCGCGTCAGGATTCCTAGCCTCTGACCTGCTCTTGTAGCCACGGTATTTAGATGGCTACTCCAGTTCAGTTTCTGGTCAATGGTAGCCCCTAAGATGCTGATAGTGGGGGGATTCAGAGATGGTAATGCCGTTGAATGTCAAGGGGAGATGATTAGATTCTCTCTTGTTGGAGATGGTCATTGTTTGGCACTTGTGTGGCGCGAATGTTACTTGCCACTTATCAGCCCAAGCCTGGATATTGTCCAGGTCTTGCTGCATTTCTACACGGACTGCTTCAGTATCTCAGAAGTCACGAATGGTGCTGAACATTTTGCAACCATCAGCGAACAACCCCACTTCTGACCGTATGGTTGAAGGAAGGTCATAGATGAAGCAGCTGAAGATGGTTGGGCCTAGGACACTACCCTGAGGAACCCCTGCAGTGATGTCCGGGAGCTCAGATGATTGACCTCCAACAACCACAACCATCTTCCTTTGTGCTAGGTATGACACCAGCCAGCGGAGGGTTTTCCCCTTGATTCCCATTGACCTCTGTTTTGCTAGGGCTCCTTGATGCCATACTCGGTCAAATGCTGCCTTGATATCAAGGGCAGTCACTCTCACCTCACCCCTTGAGTTCAGCTCTTTTGTCCATGTTTGAACCAAGGCTGTAATGAGGTCAGGAGCTGAGTGGCCCTGGTGGAACCCAAACTGAGCGTCACTAAGTAGGTATTGCTGAGAAGTGCCGCATGATGGCACTGTTGACGACAACTTCCATCACTTTACTGATGATCGAGAGTAGGCTGATGGGGCGGTAATTGGCCGGGTTGGACTTGTCCTGCTTTTTGTGTACAGGACATACCTGGGCAATTTTCCACATTGCAGGGTAAAGGCCAGTGTTGTAGCTGTACTGGAACAGCTTGGCTAGGGTGCGGCAAGTTCTGGAGCACAGGTCTTCAGTACTATTGCCGGAATACTTTCAGGGCCCATAGCCTTTGCAGTATCCAGTGCCTTCAGTCGTTTCTTTATATCACGTGGAGTGAATCAAATTGGCTGAAGTCTGGCATCTGTGATGCTGGGGACTTCTGGAGGAGGCCGAGATGGATCATCTACTCGGCACTTCTGGCTGAAGATTATTGCAAATGCTTCAGCCTTATCTTTCGCCCTGATGTGTTGGGCTCCACCATCATTGAGGATGGGGATATTTGTGGAGCCACCTCCTCCAGTTAGTTGTTTAATTGTCCACCATCATTCACGGCTGGATGTGCCAGGACTGCAGAGCTTAGATCTGATCCATTGGCTATGGGATCGCTTTGCTCTGTCTATCGCATGCTGCTTATGTAGTTTGACATGCAAGTAGTCCTGTGTTGTAGCTTCACCAGGTTGACATCTCATTTTGAGGTATGCCTGGTGCTGCTCCTGGCAGGCCCTCCTGCACTCTTCATTGAACCAAGGTTGGTCTCCTGGCTTGATGGTAAAGGGAGTGTGGGGGATATGCCGGGCCATGAGGTTAGAGACTGTGGTTGAGTACAATTCTGCTGCTGCTGTTGATGTCCCACCGGAATTAATGCTGGGGCCTCAACTTTTTACAATGCATACAAATGACTTGGATGAAGTGGCCGAAGGTATGGTTGCTAAATTTGCTGACGACACAAAGATATGTCGGAAAGTAAGTTGTGAAGAGGACATAAGTGGGCTACAAGTGGATATAGATAGGTTAAGTGAGTAGGCAAAGATCTGGCAAACTGAGTGTAATGTGGGGAAAAGTGAAGCTGTCTGTTCTAGCAGGAAGAAGTTTGACAATGCATATTATCGGAATGGTGAGAGATTGCAGAGCTCGAAGTTCAAGGGGGAACTGGGTGTCCTAGTGCATGAATTGCATAAGGTTAGAATGCAAGTTCAGCAAGTAATTAGGAAAACTAATAGAATGGTATCATTTATTGCAGGAGGAATTGAATGCAAAAGTAGGGATGTTACGCTTCAGCTATACAGGGCATTGGTGAGAGCAGAAGGATGCAAATGCGTTGGAGGCAGCTCAGAGAAGGTTTACGTGGACTGATACTTGAAATAGGCGGTCTGTCTTATGAGGAAAGTCTGGACAGGCTAGGCTTATATCAGCTGGCGTTTAGAAGATTAAAAGCCGACCTGATTGAAATAAATAAGCTTCTGAGGTTGGGACAAAGCAAGTGAGGGAGACAGAGAGAGAGAGAAACCGCGAGAGATTGAGAGAGAGAGCTCAGCTCACCTGCTGCTGAAACCCTCACCCATGCCTTTGTTATCTCGAGACTTGACTATTCTAACACAGTCCGGACTGGTCTACCACATCCTACTCTCTGTAACCTTGTGGTCATCCAAAACTCTGCTGCCATCTTCTAATTTACACCAAATTCTGTTCACCCAACATCCCTGTGCTCACTGACCTACATTGGCTCTTGTTCCAGTAACACCTCAATTTTAATAGTCTCACTCATGTGATCAAATCCCTTCATGACCTCATCCCTCTGATTATCCCAATCCCCTGTTCATTTCCAATATTCCTGAAACTTGTTCATCTTAAAGTCTTTTTCAAATTCCCTTTTTAAAGTGAGTTTCTTTCCCTCTGTCTCTCTCCCTGACCACACATTTCATCTCTCAAGCTCCACTGGTGGTGTGGAAGTTTGGATCCATAAAATGGTGTGGGCTGCACTGCTGGTCACATCCAGCATATTGTACAGGACACCCAGGCTGGCAGGGGTGCTAGTGTGGGTGTAATGTGTGTGTGTCTGTAGCGTGAAGTGGGGTTCGAATATGGTGTCAATCAACCATTCTGGCAGCTTTGATGGACGTCTTTGAAACTTGGTCTGTGCATGGTCACTGACCGCCTGTGTTAGTCACTCTCAGCTGAACATACATTCACAGCATGACGAACCCCCTCTAGTGTTATTTAAAATGACCAGGCATCCAACTTACTGGTGAGGGGCTTTTGACTTGCTTCTGATATTGTAAGGTTACTGGAAGTGCTGTGGCTGGTTTTCTGGAGGTTGTGTTGTGAGCTGCAGCAGACATTCATGGAGGACAGAGGATTTGGTGACCCAACTCTGGACGAGGTATAGGGACTGTAGTAACAGTGTCTCTGGGTCTATAACCTCACCAACAATTGGAGCAGAGGCGGCAGAGAGGGGAAGCTCTGTCAGGAGGGAGGAGGAGAGGTCTCTGCCCTCCCCACCCCGGGTTTTCCAAGAGCACAAAGAGCAGTGGTCCTAATACGGAACCCTGGGGAACACCACTGTATACTCCCATCGAGTCTGAACACAACATTTCACCACTTCTCTCTGTTTACTGTTCCTTAGCCAATGTTATATTCACACTGTCATTGTCCCTTTAGTTCCATAGCATTCATTTGCCTGACCTGTCTGCTGAATGACACTTGAACAAACGCCTTTTGAATGTCCATATATATAACTTCAATCACAACACCCTCATCAACCCTCTCCATTGTTTTATCAAAGAACTCCATCAAGTTTACCTCACCACCACCTCCCTCTCTCCAATCCTCCACTGCTGTTAAATTATCAGACTGCTTGTCCGACTTCAGTACTGGATGAGCAGAAACTTCCTCCAATTAAATATTGGGAAGACTGTAGTTATTGTTTTCACTCCCCACTCCAACTCTGTTCCCTTGCTATTGATTCCATCTCTCTCCCTGGTAACAGTCTGAGATTCAGACAGTCTGTTTGACACCTTAGTGTCACGTTTAAGCACGAAATGAGCTTCCAGCCACATTTCTGTACCATCACTCCAACCACCTATTTCTACCTCAGTGACAGCGCCTGATTTCATCCCTGTCTCAGCTCATCTGCTGATGAAACCTCATTCATGCCTTCGCTACATTTATACTTGACTATTCTTTTTTAAAATTCTTTGATTGAATATGGGTGTCCATGGGAAGGTCAGCATTTGTTGTCCATGCTTAATTGCCTTTGACAGCTTAGTGACTTGCTCCGCGATTTTAAGGGGCAGTTAAAAGTCAACCATATTGCTGTGGGTCTGGACTCACATGCAGACCAGACCAGGTAGGGACAGTAGTGAACAAGATGGTGTTTCACAAAAATCGATGATAGTTTCATAGCACCATGACTGAGACTACCTTTCTATTCCAGATGTCAACTCATTCCTGGCTTGTCTCAAACATTCTACTCTTTGTAAACGTGAGGTCATCCAAACTCTGCTGCCCTTGTGTTGACTTGCATCAAACCCCATTCCCCAATCACTGACCGACATCAGCTCCCAGTCAAGCAATGTCTTGATTTCAAAATTCTCAACCGTGTTTCCAACTCCTTTCATGTCCTCACCCCTCCTTGTCTCAATAATCTCCACCAGCCGCACAACGCTTCAAGCTCTCAGAACTCCTTTAATTCTGGCCTATTGTGTATCCTTGATTTCATTATTGCACCACTGGCAGTCAGGTCTTCAGCTGCCTAGACCCAAAGCTCTGGACTGCCCTCCCTACACATCTTTTTTTATTCTTCCATTCAATGTGGGCATCGCTGGGGGGGTGGGGGGAGGAAAGCAGCATTTGTTCCCATCCCTAATTGTCCTTGACAAATGAATGGCTTGCTGGGACATTTCACGGGGCAGTTTAAGAGTCAACAACATTGCTGTGGATCTGGAGTCATATGTAGGCCGGATCAGGTACGGCTGGCAGATCTCCTTCCCTAAAGGACATTAATGATTCAGGTTGGGTTTTTTTCCAACAATTGATGAGAAATTCAAGCACAATTACTGAGAATAGCTTTCATTTCCAGATTTTTATTAATTGATTAAAATTATTAATTAATTGAATTTTAATTTCCACCAGCTGCCTTGCTGGGATTTGAAGCCAGAGCATTAGCCTGGGTCTCTGTATTACTAGTTCAGTGACAGTGTCACTGTTTCTGCCTCCCTGCATCACTTTCCTCCCTTAAGACACGACTTAAAATCTTCCTCTTTAACCAAGCTGTTGGTCAGCTTACTTCATATCTCCTGTTGCTTTTCGCGTCATGCTTTGCTTCATAATGCTCCTGTGAAGCACCTTGCAATCCAATGTTTTATTATATTAAAGGCACTGCATAAATATAGGTTGTTGTTGATGTTTGTCAGACATGGCTTGCCTGACAATATCGATGCTGCTTGCCATTTATTGACCTTGTTTTTGTCAAACAGTACTTTTGTCCTGGGTTGTGAACTGTGCACATTTCACCACCTGTAATGTTAGATTGATTGGTCTGTAAATATAGGGTTTTCTCCATCTCTCCTTTTTTAAAAAGGGTGGAACATTTACAACCCTCAAGTCTCTATCATCTTTCCCATATCAAAGGAGGATTGGAGATTCTGGACATGGTCTCTGCTATTTCCACCATTCCTTCCCTCAGCAACCCTCATGCATCCCATCCAGACTGGGTAAATGTTCCACTTTATTGTGGTACAAACAGTGTTAGATTGAAAGCTGTTAACTGAACCTGTTTGTTCAGAGACTGCAATGAATGTCAATCTCCATGGACCCTAATAGTATTACTGGAGCGTTTCCATCTTCTATTAATAAGTGATTAATTTCAATGTGTTATCCCATGGTGTCAGTGGGAGCATCAGCCCAGACACTAACAGGGATCAGCAGCTCCAGAGAGAGGGAAAGAGAGAAGATAGATCAGAATCTGAGAGCAATAGATTGGAAAGTTTTAACAATGGACAGGAGTTTATCCTTTTGGTTTGACGAGCTGACTGCAGATCATGATTGGATAACGTGAGATTGGCGGATCTATTGTGCCCTTCAGATGATTCAATACATTTACGATCCCATCCTCGCTATCGTTGGTGTCCCTGCATTGTCTCTGAATCCAGGTATTCATTCTCTTATAAAAGCAAAATACTGCAGATGCTGGAAATCGGAAATAAAAACAAGAAATGCAGGAACCATTCAGCAGGTCTGGCAGCATCTGTGGAAAGAGAGGCAGAGTTAAGGTTTCAGGTCACTGACCCTTCTTCAGAACTCAAGAAGAAGGGCCACTGACCTGAAACGTTAACTCTGCTTCTCTTTCCACAGATGCAATCCAGACCTACTGAGTGGCTCCAGAATTTCTTGTTATTATTCATTCTATAAACCATGTTTAACTGCATAACTGATCTTATCATTCACTCTGCTCTCCTTGCTACTGTTGTTGTTCTTGGTCTATCTCTTTCTCCGGCTGTTATCTCTATAAACCATTGCGAATGGTATTACTGCTCTTTTTATTTACTGTCACATCTCTGTTGCTGTTGGCGTCCCTGTTAAGTCTCACTATCCAGCTATTACATACAATGCATTACTCACCTTGTTATTAAAGTATTGGCGGAGATTGAAGCCATTGTTTTCAGTCCCCAACATACACTCTATTCTCTATCCAAAGAATTGGCACATATATGAGGCTGAAACAGACAGTTCACTTCCTTGCTGATCTCCTTGACCCAGAACGGAGTTCCAATACTGTATCCTGTCCATCACCAATCCTGTCTACTGTATCCTTTTCCTCTGCCTTACGCTATCTGAGGATACAAAAATGGCTTGGTGATAAGCGGCAGAGAGTGGGAGTGCAGGTTTGTTTTTCAGGTTGGAGGCTGGTGTCCAGTGGTGTGCCACAAGGATCGGTGCTGGGTCTTCTGTTGTTTGTCATATATATAAATGACTTGGATGTGAATGTAGGGGGCATGAGTAGTAAGTTTGCAGATGACACCAAAATTGGTGGTATAGTGGACAGTGAAGAAGGTTGTCTAAGTTTACAACAGGGTCTATAGATCAACTGGGAAAGTGGGCAAAGAATTGGCAAATGGAATTTAACACAGACAAGTGTGAAGTGATGCATTTTGGGAAGTTAAACCAGGGCAGGACATATACAGTGAATGGCAGGGCCCTGGGCTGTGTTGTGGAGCAGAGAGACTTTGGGGTTAAAGTACATAGTTCCCTGAAATTAGCAACACAGGTAGACAGAGTGGTTAAGAAGGCATATGGCATGCTTGCCTTCATTGGCCGAGGTACTGAGTACAAGAGTTGGGACCCCATGTTACAGTTGTACAGAACGTTGGTTAGGCCACATTTGGAGTACTGTGTGCAGTACTGGTCGCCGCTGTACAGGAAATATGTGATTTCGCGAGAGAGGGTGCAGAAAAGATCACAAGGATGTTGCCTTGCTTGGATGGCTTGAGTTATAAAGAGAGATTAGATAGGCCTAGTCTGTTTTCCCTGGAACGAAGGAGGCTGAGAGGGGACACGATAGAGGTATATAAAATTATGAGAGGCATAGATAGGGTAGATAGCCAGAGACTGTTTCTCATGGTAGGGGTGACTAAAACTAGAGGGCATATATTTAAGGTGAGAAGGAGGAGGATTAAAGGGGATCAAAGGGGTAAATTATTCACACAAAGAATAGTGGGTATCTGGAATGAGCTGCCTGAGGAGGTGGTGGAGGCAGGAACAGTAGCAACATTTAATAGACATCTGGACAGGTACTTGAATGAACAAGGCATAGAGGGATATGGAATTAATGCAGGCAGGTGGGATTAGTATAGAAAGGCATTATGGTCAGCATGGACATGGTGGGCCGAAGGGCCTGTTTCTATGTTGTACGGCTCTATGACTCTATGACTCTCTGCCTATATGCCCCTTAAACCACCATCTATCTCTTCGTTCATTCCATACCCGACTATCCTAATGCTACCCATGACAAGACACTTAGTTATAAACTCCAGCCCATCGCAAACTCTGCTGCCCATATCCTAACTCACACCAAACTCTGATCATCCACCAACTCTGTGCTCACTGACCTATATTGGTTCTTGGTTTAGTAGCACCACAATTGCAATATCCTTATTCTTGTGTTCAGATCCCTCTCTGACCATACCTCTCCAGTTAGTCCAATTTTCCTGTCCGTTTCCCATATTCGTGCATGTTGTTTCCCTTCGATAATTCATCCAATTCACTTTTAAAAGTGGATGTTTGCTCCTTCTGTATCTCTCTGTGGATGCAATTACGGAGTCGTTAGAGCCACTGGGGCTGAGGCTATGAATCCTAAAGCCTTAAAATGGTGTGGGATGCACTGCCAGCCACTTGTGGCTCTTTCCAGTGGGGTTCCATGCTGAGCAGGGTGTTCCAGCAGCATTGTCACACGTCTTTGAAACTTGGTCTGTGCATATCCACTGACCGCCTGTGTTAGTCACTCTCAGCTGAAAATACATTCAGCAGCACGAGGTTTCATCTCTAGTGTTATTTAAACAATGTGATTTCTGATAACGATGAGCTGCACCAACATCATCAACTATCCAAGCCTGGTCCATCTTCAGGCACGTGCAATACAGCCTCATCGGGTATCACCCCTCCTCCCACTCGGCTGGAGGTTGCGGCTGAATGGGAGATTGTGAGGCTGGAGCTCTCCCCTCACCTCTACCACTCGCTCCGGACCTCGCCGCTCCTCTCCCTACACCCACTAGCCGACGGTGCTTCACTACCCCCATTCTCCCTCCAGTTATTCGCTCCTCGCTTCCTCCCACTCCCCCTCCAGTCACTCGCTTTGGACCTCGCCGCTCCCCTCCCCTCCACTCCTCTGGCCGATTGTTCCCCGCTTCTTACCACCCTGTTCTCCAGTCACTTGCTCCACACTTCCCCCCCATCCCCTCCAGTCACTCGCTCCAAGCCGCGCTGCTTCCCTCCTCTCGGCCACTTGCTGCTAATTAGCTATGTCACGAAGCTGTGCTCCTTGGTGCTAGCGGCTGGGCCGGGTGGTGTAGTGGGGAGCGAATCACCATAGAGGGGGTGGCGAGAGGATGGCAACTATCTGTCAGGGGGGGTCGTGGGGTGCTGTGAGTTCTGGAGCTAGTGGCTGGGTTGCGGGGTGGGGGGAGGTGAAGTGGGGAGCGATTGACCCGACAGTGGGTGCTGAGGAGAGGGGAACAATCTGTCAGGGGAGTGAGGGAGAGCTGTGAGGTCTGGTGTTAGTGGCTGGGGTGGTGGTGAAGTGGGGAGCGAGTGACCGGACAGTGGGTGCTGAGGAGAGGGGAACAATCTGTCAGGGGAGTGAGGGAGAGCTGTGAGGTCTGGTGTTAGTGGCTGGGGTGGTGGTGAAGTGGGGAGCGAGTGACCCGACAGTGGGTGCTGAGGAGAGGGGAACAATCTGTCAGGGGAGTGAGGGAGAGCTGTGAGGTCTGGTGTTAGTGGCTGGGGTGGTGGTGAAGTGGGGAGCGAGTGACCCGACAGTGGGTGCTGAGGAGAGGGGAACAATCTGTCAGGGGTGTCAGGGAGAGCTGTGAGGTCTGGTGTTACTGGCTGGGGTGGTGGTGAAGTGGGGAGCGAGTGACCCGACAGTGGGTGCTGAGGAGAGGGGAACAATCTGTCAGGGGAGTCAGGGAGAGCTGTGAGGTCTGGAGATAGAGGCTGAGGGGAGAAAGCGGGCTGTGGGGAGAGGGAGAAAGCGAATTGCTGATGTGAGGAGAGCGGATCTTGGGGCGGGAGCGAGAGGCTGCATTTGGGTGAAATCAGTCCTGCTCAGTCATTTAATCGAATCACATTAAAAAACTGGCAGCACATTTTATACTCTGTTCGATTTCCAATGGAAATGTAATCATAAAATTCCTTTTGTACTGAATAGGATTACTGGGATATTAACTGGATCTTGAAGATTACTGTTAGTATCATGTAACTGCACAGTAGCATTTTACTGGACTTCCTTCCAACTTAATGTAAGTTTATTTTGAGGAACGATCTAACCAGAAGTATTTCTGTGACAAATTGAGCAGCGCCATCTTTAATCCTGGCAGCTACCTGAACGTCTCAGACTCTGACTTTCCAGTTGAAGAGTCTGCATTTGTACATGTGCAAGTACTGCAGCACCTCGTGGTTGCATTGTCAGAAAACGCAGTCTTATTGAAAAAGAACAGGCATCCAACTTACAGTTGAGGGGCTTTTGACTTACTTCTGCTTTTGTAAAATTAGTGGAGGTGCTGTGGATGGTTTTCTGGAGGTTGTATTGTGAGCTGCTTCAAATATTCAGGGAGGACAGAGGATTTGGTGACCCAACTGTGGATGAGGTATGGGGACAGTAGTTAAAGTGTCCCTGGGTCTGTAACATGACCAACAAATGGAACAGATTCTGCAGAGAGGGGAAGCTCTGTAAAGAGGGAGGAAGTTTGGGCACTGACCTACCCATCCCAGGTTTTCCGAGAGCAATTTTCCTACCTGCACCTAACCCAGGAGCAGTGTGTGAGGTGATTCTGATTCAAGAAAAAAGTGGTTAGAGAGCTGTGTCACCTCCTGGAACACGACCTGGAACCTCACACGAGGGTGAGGACGGAGCTGTCAGTGGCTGTTAAGGTCACAGTTTCATTGAACTTCTATATATCCGGATCTTTCCAGATGGGAGCAAGTGACATATTCAACATCTCATAGTCTGCTGTCCATTTATGTATCCGTTAGGTGACAAAGGCCATCTATGGCGAGTGAGGTGACTGCATCATTTTCTCCCTCAAACTCTTGAACTGCCTGTTGACTATTTCCCTGATTATTGTTTCTAACCCCTGGCCACTGATATTGAACAACATGGCCTGTAGGTGCTCGAACGGTCCTTACACCCATTCCAGTATAAGGGTGTCACATTTACCACTCGCCAATCTTCTGTCACCTCGCCGATCTATAGAAGAATGTAAGATTTCGGAAAGCCCTTCTGCTACCGACATACCTACTTCCTTTAGCCATCCAGACCAGGTGGATTATCTACTCTAAGCATAGCCAGCCTTTCCAGTACCTCCTCCCTCTGAATATTTACTCTATCCATTGCCTCTACTCTTTTGCTTCCACTGATATTTTGTAAGATTCCTGTTACAACAGCGATATGAAGTAATCATTAGCTATTTTAACCTTGCCCTGTGCCTCTAAGCATATATACATGCTTTGTCCCGGATAGTCACCACCCACCTCGTCCTATCTGATTGATATCTACATGCCTGTAGAAAATGATTGCATTTCCTTTTAGAAGATTTCTGGGTTCTCTTTTATGTTGAATGTTAGTGAATGTTTAAGGTGGTGGATGAGGTGCTGATCAATCGGGCTGCTTTGTTCTAGATGGTGTAAAACTTCCTGAGTGTTGTTGGAGCTGTACCCATCCAGGTAAGTGGAGAATTTTTCATTAAACTCCTGACTTGTGTGGCGCACATGCTACATGTCAATTATCAGCCCAAGGCTGGATATTGTCCAGGTCTTGCTGCATTTAGGTATGAACTACTTCAGTACCTGAGCAGGCACAAATGGTACTAATCATTGATGAATACTCCCATTTCTGACCTTATGATGGAGGGACAGTGATTGATGAAGCAGCTGAAGATGGTTGAGCCTAGGACACTACCCTGAGGAACTCCTGCAGTGATGTCCCGGGACTGATATAATAGACCTCTAACAACCACAACCATCTTCCTTTGCGTGAGGTATGAATCCAGCCAGCGGAAATCTTTCACCCTGATTCCCGTTGACTTCAGTTTTGCTGGGGTTCCTTGATGCCATACTCGGTCAAATGCTGCCTTGATGTCAAAGGCAGTCACTCCCACTTCACCTCTGGAGTTCAGCTCTTTTGTCCATGTTTTAACCAAGGCTGTAATGAAATTAGGAGATTTGTCGCTCTTGGGGAACCCAAACTGATCATCGCTGAGCAGAATATTGGAGATTAAATGCTATTTGATAGTAATAATGATGAAACATTCCATTACTTGTCTCATGAATCAGAGCAGACAGAAGGGTGGTGAAAGCATGGCTGTTGGAATACTTCCAACTTTCCCTTAAGGAGACGGCAAATGGACGTCCAGGCTGACTGTGAGGGCCCAAATTTGGACTGTATAAGTCCGGCATGGTGATCAGTGTCCTGGGCTGAAAGATGCATATTAAAACTGTACCAGCTCGGCATGCAGAAGTTCCCGGGGCTGGTTGACCCAGATTCACACTGCACCAGCACGGCTTGGTGATGACTGACCTGGGCTGGTCGACCCCTATTCGCCCTGTACCAGCTCGACATGGTGATCAGTATCCTGGGATGGTTGTCCCAGATTCACACTGCACCAGCTCGGCTTGGTGATCACTGTCCTGGGCTGGTTGACCCCTATTCGTCCTGTACCAGCTCGGCATGGTGATCAGTATCGTGGAATGGTTGACCCAGATTCACACTGCACCAGCTCGGCTTGGTGATCACTGTCCTGGGCTGGTTGACCCATATTCACACTGTATCAGCTCGGCATGGCGATCAGTATCCTGGCCTGGTTGACCCATATTCACACTGCACCAGCTCGGCTTGGTGATCAGCACCCTGAAAAAAAGCAGGGATGTTATGCTGAAACTTTATAATGCTTTGGTGAGACTATTGCGTCCATTTCTGGTCACTATACGTTCGGAAGGATGTGAAAGTCTTTGCGTGGGTGTGGAGGATATTTACTGGAAAGGTTCCAGGGATGGGGGATTTTACCTACAAGGTTAGTCTGGAAAATCTGGTGTTATTTTGCATGGAGGAAAGGAGATTGAGGGGAGATATATTAGAGGTACACAAGATTATAGCAGGTATAGATAAGGTAGACAAAGAAATTCTGTTCCATGTAGCTGATGGTACAAGAACTAGAGATAAGGTTTGGGTAAGAAATGCAGTGGAAATGTGAGGATGAACTTTATTATGTACCGTGTGGTAATGACCTGGTAATCACTGCCCACAGGGATGGTGGAAGCAGAGACAGTGATCAATTTCAAAACGATATTGGATGGACACGTGAGGGAAATAAAATTGCAGGAATATGGGAACAGAACAGGGGATGGTTGTGACTGGATTGTTCTACAGAGAGCTGGCATGGACTTGACGGGTTGAATGGACTGCTTCAGTGCTGTAATGAATTACAATTACTACTGCTTTCACAGACTGTTCAATGGAGAGTGCAGGAGGGTATGCCCGCAGCAGCACCAGGCATACCTCAGAATGAGGTGTCAACCTGGTGAAGCGACAACACAGGACTACCTGCATGCCAAACTGTGTAAGCAGCATGTGATAGACAGAGCTAAGCGATCCCATAACCAACGGATTATATCTAAGGTCTGCAGTCCTGCCACATCCAGCCATGAATGATGGTGGACAGTTGAACAACTAACTGGAGGAGGTGGCTCCACAAATATCCCCATCCTCAATGATGGGGGAGCCCAGCACATCAGTGTAAAAGATAAGGCTGAAGCATTTGTATCAATCTTCAGCGGGAAGTGCCGCTGGAAGCTTCCCACACTTTACTTTGTATTCTCCATTCACAATACTTACCTTAACAATTTCAAACTTAAGTTAAAAGAAAGAAAACAAAGGAAATAAATTACTTCAGTGGTTTTGATCTGTTTGTTCTTCAGATGTCTTTCAAACAACTGGAATTAAAACTGAAAACAGAGGTGAATTCTCACAAATAAACAATCTAACTCCAAACAAAATGTTTAAACCTGTAGTAAACTTCAGTCTGAGTCAACCACGCACATGGATGGGTCTCTCTCTTTCTATTTCTCTTCCCCCCGCACCTCTCTCTCTCTCCCTCTCTCTCTTTCTTTCCCAGCACAAAGCAAGTGCTATTTAACACTCCAACATCCATGTTATAGTAACTTTTATCCTCCCCACTCACACCAATTTAAAATCCAACTGGACACACATGCTAAACAGCCAACTACTTTAAGACAACATGCAGGACCAGACGAGAGAGGGTTAACTGACCGTAATAGATACTGGCATGAGACAGACAAAGAAATCACACTGAAAACTTCAAATACACAAACAGAAACTAACTCACACACCATCTTTTCCTTTTGTTTTCCTCACACAGTGTTTCAGCCTCACTGTGGCTCCGAAACATTTCATTTCCTTTGATATCCCAACTGCACTAGTGACTTGGTGAGATTGACAGCAACAACCTGTTCTATTCTGTGTTGTCACCACTTTAACGGGACAGACTGGCAAGGACAACACCTTAACGAGACAGACTGGCAAGGACGCTACCTTAACGGGACAAAATGACAGGGGAGTCACCTTAACGGTACAGACTGGCAAAGGCATCAACTTAATGGGACAGACCGGTAATGGCGTAATCTTAACGGGATAGTCTGGTAAGGGTAATCCCTCTCCATCATTGTTCTCCTCCGAGGCCTCCTGCTCCGTTTCAGTATCACCTGTGTGATACTCTGCTTTTTGTGATGGCTGCTACAGCTGCCTGGGTGCTGCTTTCCCCTCTGGGTTTACAGTCACTGAATGGTAGACCTGTACTGTGCATGGCCTGTCTTCTGGTGGGATCAATCCTGTAACTCCCTAAGGGCACCTCTGGAATCCTCTAACTTCTGGGTCAACTGGACATTATCCTGTGTAACAGTAACAATATGTTTCTCTGCTAACTCTCACTGCTGCTGAACTGCACAAGCCTGTACTGCATTAAATGTCTGTTGTTGTATAGTGACAGTAATGTACACTAGCTTATTGTGTAAATCCTGTAGCTGTGTCTGCTGCTGCTGCTGTTTCTGTTCACTTTGAGCGACTATTTCTCTCACCTGTGACTGTATCACTTCCTCATCGCACTGTGCACGGAGTGATGCTGCACATGGAGGCAGATTTAAAGCCTTCTCACCTTTCCGATGTTCAGCCAAGACCTGTGCGTGGATAAACTTCACTATATTTTAAAAGGAACGTGTTCATGCTTCCATACACAGTCTCCTAACAGGGACTGTATACTGTCCATATTACACTTAGTGCTTAACTCTTCCTCATATGTTTCCCAGCGACCCTTCTTCCCATTGTCTTTTTGTGACATAATGTGTATTTAAAGAGACATCACTGGGTCAGTATAATCTGCCGTCCCTCAAAAGAGTTTATCCCTGCATGAATTTTCACTTGTCAAACGAATGTTCCTATGTTTGTGAAACTTGCTCTAACACTCTCGGTTTGCATAGCAATCAAAGTCCCGGGTTTCAGCACCACTTGTAAGATCTGGGGTTTGGCTTAATTGAATTGTCAGACATAGGTCAATTGCAATGACAGTCTGCGTTGGGAGATCAGATCTAAAAGGAACTTGCAGCTCAGACTAGCTTTAAAACACGTGGGTACACGGCTGCTTCCACAAGTTTCACAGACTTAATGAAGTTCTCCACAATAAGCAGAACATGGTGATACTGAGAAAAGGGCAGTGGTCAGCAGTTGGCTTTACAATGGAACATTGGTCCTTAACCACCGGTTAACTGTGGAACCTTGTCTCTTCATTGAAGTCGGTCTTCTGTCACCTTCTTGATGATGATGTGCACTTTTGGGGTCTTACAAGTTATTAATTGATACACCTTTCCCAGCTTGATTCTGTTCCATATTAGGTAAAAGCCTGTTTCTGTTCATTTGATTGGTCAGTCATTAACTAACTACCCTGCCATTGTCATTCAGTGGGGAGGGGGGGAGCGGGGGAGGGGCCTCCAGATTCCAGCTGCCTTGACTCTATGAATCCCTTTACAAAAGGTCATATCTGACCCGGTGCCATCCTGCCATGGCTATTCAACCACAGTGGCCACTTAATGGCATTGATATGTACTTATCTCATTTCACAGCTTCCTGGCCACACGGGCATTGTTTTATACCAGTTAAAAAGCTAACAGTCCCTCTTGGATAATCTGCAGTCTAACGACTTTTATATAACAGGTCTCAACAGGTCAGGACTTGTCCAGAAGTTTAGCTAACATCATTTGTTGTGGTTATGTTACATATAGAATACTATTTTAACCGTGATACTGAAGGATATGACAACTAAGTTCTAACAGTCCTATCATAAAATAAACACAATCCTACAGTTTTGTCCCAACAAGGACGGAGATATCCAGCTTTGTGTTTGCAGACAGCGGCCACTACTGCCCACTGTTGACTGATTGTGTCTGAAGCTGTTGGGTTTTATCTAAACACAGGGCATTTGTTTTATTCGCTCATTCTTGGGATGTGGGCGTCGCTGTCTAGGCCAGCATTTATTGACCATCCCTAATTGCCCTTGAGAAGGTGGTGCTGAGCCCACTTCTTGAACCACTGCAGTCCATGTGAGGTAGGTACACCCACAATTCCGTTAGGAAGGGAGTGCCAGGATTCTGACGAAACAACAGTGAAGGAATGGCGATGTAGTTCCATGTCAGGATGGTGTGTGACTTGGATAGGAACTTGCAGGTGGTGGTGTTCCCATGCATCCCTGCTCTTGTTCTTCTCGGTGGTAGAGGTCGCGGGTTTGGATGGTGTAGTCTCAGGAGCTTTGGTGAGTTGCTGCAGTGCATCTTGTAGATGGTACACACTGCTGCCACTGTGCGTCAGTGGTGGACATATGAATGTTGTAGATGGTGTGCCAATCATGTTTGCTGCTTTTTCCTGGATGGTCCTGCGCTTCTTGACTGTTGTTGGAGCTGCACCATCCAGGCAAGTGGAGAGTATTCCATCACACTCCTGACTTGTGCCTTGTAGATGGTGAACAGGCTTTGCAGAGTCAGGAGGTGAGTTATTTGCCACAGGATTACTAGCCTCTGACCTGCTCTTGTAGCCACGGTATTTATATGGTTACCCCAGTTCAGTTTCTAGTTCAGTTTCTAATCAATGGTAACCCTCCAGGATGTTGATTGTGGGGATTCAGTGATGACAATGTCATTGAACATCAGGGGGAGATGACTAGATTCTTTCTTGTTTGAGATGGCCATTGCCTGGCACTTGAGTGGCACAAAAGTTACTTGCCACTTATCAGCCCAAGCTGGATATTGTCCAAATATTACTGCATCTCGACAAGGTTTGCTTCAGTATCTGAGAGGTCACGAATGGTGCTGAACATTGTGCAATCATCAGTGAACATCCCCACTTCTGACCTTTTGATTGAAGGAAGATCATTGATGAAGCAGCTGAAGATGGTTGGGTCTCGGACACAACCCTGAGGAACTCCTCCAGTGATGTCCTAGAGCTGAGCTGATTGACCTCCAACAACCACAGCCATCTTCCTTTGCGTCAGGTATGACTCCAACCAGCGGAGAGTTTTCCCACTGATTCCTATTGAATCCAGTTTTGCTCGGGCTCCTTGATACCATACTCGGTCAAATCTGCCTTGATGTCAAGGGCAGTCATTGTCACCTCTCATCTTGAGTTCAGCTCTTTTGTCCGTATTTGTACCAAGGCTGTATTGAGAACAAGAGCTGAGTGGCCTTGGCAAAAGCCAAACGGAGCGCCAGTGAGCAAGTTATTGCTAAGCAAGTGCTGCTTGATGGCACAGTTAACACCAGGGGAAGTGCTGGCTTCGTGGTAATGTCTCTGGCATAGTAATCCAGAGGACCAGGCTAGTACTCTGGCGACACGATGAAGGTCCATAGGTCACTGACGGCAGCAGCACAGGTAGATAAGGTGGTTAGGAAGGCATATGGGATACTTGACTTTATTAGCAAATGCATAGAATATAAGAGCAGGGAGGTTATCATCATAATATATAAAACGCTAATTTGGCCACAGCTGGAGTACTGTGTACAGTTCTGGTCACCACACTATAGGAAGGATGTGATTGCACTGGAGAGGGTGCAGAGGAGATTCACCCGAATGTTGCCTGGGTTGGAGAATTTCAGCCATGAAAAAAGACTGAAAAGGCTACGGTTGTTTTCCTTGGAACACAGAAGACTGAGAGAGGACATGATTGAGGTGTACAATATTATGATGGACATCGGTGAGGATAGGTTCGATAGGAAGAAACATTTTTCCCTTAGCGGAGGGGTAATGAACCAGGGGACATAGATTTCAGTTGAGAGCCAGGATGTTTAGGGGGGTTTTGAAGAATTTTCTTTTCATCCAGAGGGTGGTTGGAATCTGGAACGCACTGCCTGAAGACGTGGTGGAGGCAGGAAGCCTCACAACATTTAAAACCTATTTAGATGAGCACTTGAAACGCCATAGTACACAAGGCTACGGGCCAGAAAAATTGGATTCGAATAGTTGGGTGCTGGATGGCCAGCACAGACACGATGGGCGGATGGGCCTGCTAATGTGCTGTGTAAGTCTATGACTCTCCGACACACTTGGGCAATTTTTCAGATTGCCGGGGAGATGCCAGTTTTGTAGCTGTATTGGAACAGCTTGGCTAGCGGCGCGGCAAGTTCTGGAGCACATGTCTTCAGTATGTTGTCAGGGCCCATAGCCTTTGCAGTATCCAGTGCCTTCACTCATTTCTTGATATCACGTGGAGTGAATCGGATTGGCTGAAGACTGGCATCTGTGATGCTGGGGACCGCAGGAGGAGGCTGAGATGGATCATCAACTCGGGACTTCTGGCTGATGATTGTTGCAAATGCTTCAGCCTTATTTTTCATACTGATGTGCTGGGCTCTCCCATCACTGAGGATAGGGATATTTGTGGAGCCACCTCCTCCAATTGGTTGCCTAATTGTCCACCACCATTCCCGGCTGGATGTGACAGGACTGCAGATCTTAGATCTGATCCGTTGGTTTAGGATCACTTTGCTCTGTCTATCGCATGCTGCTTACGTATTTTGGCATGCAGATAGTCCTTGGTTGTAGCTTCACCAGGTTGACACCTCATTTTGAGGTATGCATTGTGCTGATCCTGACATGCCCTCCTGCACTCTTCATTGAACCAGGGCTGATCTGCAGGCTTGATGGTAATGGTAGAGTGGGGAATATGTCGGGTCATGAGGCTACAGATAGTGTTTAAGTACAGTTTTGCTGTTGCTGATGACCCACAACGCCTCAGGGATGCCCAGTTTTGAGTTCAAGGATCTGTTTGAAATCTGTCCCATTTGGCACAGTGATAGTGCCAAACAACACGAAGGAGTGTATCTTCAATGTGAAGACGGGACTTTGTCTCCACAACGACTGTGCGATGGTCACTCCTACCAATACTGTCATGGACAGATGCATCTGTGACCGTTACGTTTGTGAGGACGAGGTCAAATAGGTTTTTCCCTGCTGTTAGTTCCCTCACCACCTGCCGCAGACACAGTCTAGCAGCTATGTCATTTAGGACTCTGCCAGCTCGGTCTTTAATGGTGCTACCAAGCCATTCTTCCTGATTGACATTGAAGTCCCCCACCCAGAGATCATTCTGTGTCCCTGTTACCCACAGTGCTTCTTCCAATTGGTGTTCAACATGGAGGAGTACTGACTCATAAGCTGGGGAAGGGCCATGGGTGATAATCAGCAGGAGGTTTCCTTGCCCATGTTTGACCTGATGCCATGAAGCTTCATGGGGTCTGCAGACAAGGGTCTATCCTGCTGCTGGGAGATGACATACCCGGGATGGTGATGGCACTGTCAGGGACACTGTCTGTAAGCTATGATTCGGTGAGTATGACTATGTTTTCTGCTGCTTGACTTGTCTGTGGGACAGTGCTCCCAACTTTGGCTCAAGCCCCCAGATGTTTGTAAGGAGGACTTTGCAGGGTCGACAGGGCTGGGTTTGTCTTTGTTGTTTCTGGTGCCTAGGTCGATGCCGGGTGGCCTGTCCGGTTTCATTGCTTTTCTTAGATTTTGTAGCCGTTTCGCACTACTGAGCAGCTTGCTAGGCCATTTCAGAATCAAACACATTGCTGTGAGTCTGGAGTCACATGTAGGCCAGACCAGGTTAGGATGGCAGATTTCCTTCCCTAAAGGACATTAGTTAACCAGATGTGTTTTTACAACAATTGACATTAGACACTATTAGAATAGATATTTTAATTCTAGAGTTTTATTAAAGATTAATGATGTCAGAGTATGTTTTGTTTTGAAATACAAATAAACTAGAAATTCTCCAAGCAGCAGTTTGTAAGACGTCAGAAATGTAAGGGATTTGGATTGTTTAATTGTCCTGTGGTTTAAAATATGTATGTGACCAGGAAGGAAATCTGCTATTGTTTGTGCTGATAACAATCCTGAGGCATCTGAAACATCCACAAGGGGTGATGAAATTACTGAAGGAAATGTAAACACATGCTCGCCATCATGGCAGTCTGGACCTCTGGATTACTAGTTCAGTGACATTACCACGACACCTCTGTCATTGCCTCACCGCCACACGTTCCTTGATTAAGACACTACATAAAACCTTCCCCTTTGACCAAGCTGTTGGGCATCTGGCCTCATATCTCAAGCTGTGTCACATGTCATTCTTTGCTTTATAATGCTCCTGTGAAGCACCTTGTCATGTTTTATTACATTGAAGGCACTGTATAAATATAAGTTGTTGTTGACGTTTACCAGACATACATGACTTGTCTTGCTGCAGTCCATTTGCTGTCGATTGTTTTTATTCTCAAGCAGCGAATACTTTTGTCCTGGGATGTGAACTCTGGAAATTTCCCACTCAGTGATATTAAAAAGACTGGTCAGTAAATACAAAGTTTACTCCATCGCTACTTTTTTCAATCCAGGCGCAACATTTACAACCCTCCAGTCCACTGCCACGACTCCCATCTCCAAGGAGGATTGGAAGATTCTGGCCAGTGCATCTGCTATTTCTACATTTTCCTCCCTTAGCAACCCTCCTACATCCCGTTCAGACTGGGTAAATGTTGCAGTTTATTGTGGCAAAAAAGTGTTGGATTGAAAGGAGTTAACTGAACCTGTTTGTTCAGTGTCTGTAATTAATGTCAGTCTCCATGGACCCTAGTTGTGTCACTTGAGGTTGTTTCTCTTCTATTAATAAGGGACTCCTTTCAATGTGTTATCACATAGTGTCAGCAGGAGCATCCACCCCGGCACTAACAGGGATCAGTGGCTCCAGAGAGTGGGAGAAGATAGATCAAAATCTGAGAACAATAAATTGGAATGCTACAACAATGGATCAGAATCTGAGAACACCAGGTTGGAATGTTATAACAATGGACAGGAGTTTCTCCTCGGATCTTTACTTTCTTTTTACATATTATAATCGGCTACGATTAGAGTATCGGATACTAGTTGCACTTGCGATAATTCAATATATTTACTATCCCATCCTGGCAATTGTTGGTGTCCCAGGTAAGTCACTCTATAAAGCTATTAATTCTATAAGCCACATTTACCTACATTACTGATCTTGCCATTTATTCTGCCCTCCTTGCTGCTGCTGTTATTCCTGGTGAATCTCTACCTCAAGCCATTGCTAATTACCGTTCTTGTAATTTCATCGCTCATCTTGGTTGCTGTCTGTGCCCCTGATAAGGCTCTATTTACCGCGAGGAGATCTGTAAAATCTGTTCCACTGAAATACTGTTCTGTAATGTATATTTTGGGAAGACGGAAGCCAGTGTCATTGGTCACAAACTCCATCCCCTGTTTGTGAAACACATTCCCCTCCCTGCATAATGTCTGAGGCTGAACCAGACAGTTTACAACCGCTGTGTTCTATTTATACCTGAGCTGAGTTCATCTCCATGTTTGTTCCATCACCAGCCCTGACGACTACAACCTCTGTAATGTGACCTGGTCCCACCTCTGCCTCAGTCTATTTGCTGAACAAACACTCATCTGTGACAAAAACAAGAAATGCTGGATTCACTCAGCAGGTCTGGCAGCATCTGTGGAAAGAGAAGCAGAGTTAACGTTTCGGGACAGTGACCCTTCTTCGGAACTCATCTGTGCTTTTGTTAAATTCACACTTGACTATTCCAATTCTATCCTGGTCACCCTGCCAGTTATAAACCTCTATAAACCACAGTCAATCCAGAACTCTGCTGCCTGTATCTTAACTCACACCAAATCCCGATCATCCATCACCCCTGTGCTCACTGATCTACTTTGGCTCCCGGTCTGACAGCACCTTAATTTTAAGAATCCCGTTCTTATGTTTGAATCTCTCCATGACCTCACCCCTCTAAGTAGTCCTATTCCCTGTCCATGCCCATATTCCAGAAAATCTTTTGCCATCAATTCTATTTTCATGTCCCCATTGAAAGTGAATTTCCTTCCCGCTCTATCTCTCCCTGGTGGTGATTTCCAGCTCTTACAGCACCACTGTTGCCCACACTGGAAGCCTGGATCCATAAAAGGGTGTGAGCTGAGCTTCCAACCACTTCCGGCGTGGCCTGCAGCATGGCCTGCACCATGTCCCATGCTGTGCAGACATTATATACCAGGCAACATCCTGGTGAACCTCCTCTGCACCCTCTCCAAAGCATCCACATCCTTTTGGTAATGTGGCGACCAGAACTGCAACAGTATTCCAAATGTGGCCGAACCAAAGTCTGATACAACTGTAACATGACCTGCCAACCCTTGCACTGAATACCCCGTCCAATGAAGGAAAGCATGCCGTGTGCCTTCTTGACCACTCGATTGACCTGCGTTGCCACCCTCAGGGAACAATGGACCTGAACATCCAAATCTCTCTGTACATCAATTTTCCCCAGGACGTTTCCATTTACTGTATAGTTCACTCTTGAATTGGATCTTCCAAAATGCATCACCTCGCATTTGCCCTGATTGAACTCCATCTGCCATTTCTCTGACCAACTCTCCAAACTATCTATATTCTGCTGTATTCTCTGACAGTCCCCTTCACTATCTGCTACTCCACCAATCTTAGTGTCGTCTGCAAACTTGCTAATCAGACCACCAATACTTTCCTCCAAATCATTTATGTATATCACAAACAACAGTGGTCCCAGCACAGATCCCTGTGGAACACCACTGGTCACACGTCTCCATTTTGAGAAACTCCCTTCTACTGCTACTCTCTGTCTCCTGTTGCCCAGCCAGTTCTTTATCCATCTAGCTAGTATACCCTGGACCCCATGCGACTTCATTTTCTCCATCAGCTACCATGGGAAGCTTATCAAATGCCTTACTGAAGTCCATGTATACGACATCTACAGCCCTTCCCTCATCAATCAACTTTGTCACTTCCTCAAAGAATTCTATTAAGTTGGTAAGGCATGACCTTCCCTGCACAAAACCATGTTGCCTATCACTGATAAGCCCATTTTCTTCCAAATGGGAATAGCTCCTGTCCCTCAGTATCTACTCCAGCAGCTTCCCTACCACTGACGTCAGGCTCAGCGGTCTATAATTACCTGGATTATCCCTGCTATCCTTCTTAAACAAGGGGACAACATTAGCAATTCTCCAGTCCTCCGGGACCTCACCCGTGTTTAAGGATGCTGCAAAGATATCTGTTAAGGCCCCAGCTATTTCCTTTCTTGCTTCCCTCAGTAACCTGGGATAGATCCCATCCGGACCTGGGGACTTGTCCACCTTAATGCCTTTTAGAATACCCAACACTTCATCCCTCGTTATGCCGACTTGACCTAGAGTAATCAAACATCTGTCTCTAACCTCAACATCCGTCATGTCCCTCTCTTCGGTGAATACCGATGCAAAGTACTCGTTTAGAATCTCACCCATTTTCTCTGACTCCACGCATAACTTTCCTCCTTTGTCCTTGAGTGGCCCAATCCTTTCTCTAGTTACCCTCTTGCTCCTTATATATGAATTAAAGGCTTTGGGATTTTCTTTCACCCCGTTTGCTAAAGATATTTCATGACCCATTTTAGCCCTCTTAATTCTGCGTTTCAGATCAGTCCTACATTCCCGATATTCTTTCAAAGCTTCGTCTTTCTTCAACCTCCTAGACCTTATGTATGCTTCCTTTTTCCTCTTAGCTGGTCTCACAATTTCACCTGTCATCCATGAGTCGGTTAGGATTTAACAAGAGTTCAGAAGAGTGAGGGGGAATCTCATATACACCTATAAAATTCTAAAAGTGTAGATGCAGGACGGATGCTCCCGATGGTGGGGGAGTCCAGAACCAGGGGTCATAGACTAAGGATAAGGGTTTAACCTTTCAGGACTGAGATGAGGAGTACTTTCATCACCCTGAGAGTGGTGAGCCAGTGGAATTCGCTACCACAGAAAGCGGTTGAGGCCAAGACATTGTCTGTTTTCAAAATGAGTCAGATATACTTTTGGGTTGAAAAGGATCAAGGGAGATGGAGGGGGGTGGGGGGAGCGGGGAAGCGGGAACAGGTTACTGAGTTGGATGATCAGCCATGATCTTAATGGATGGCGGAACAGGCTTGAAGGGCCGAATTGCCTGTTCCTGCTCCTATTTTCTATGTTTCTAAGGAAGGGGCCCATGGGATCCAGCTCAATTTGGCAAATTGGATCCAAAATTGGCTTATTAGCATGAGGCAGAGGGTGATGGTCGAGGGTTGTTTTTGTGATTGGAAGCCTGTGACCAGTGGTGTACCACAGGGATCGGTGTTGGGACCATTCCTGTTTGTAGTGTACATCTCTAATTTAGACGTGAATGTAGAAGGTATGATCAGTAAGTTCACAGATGGCGCAAAAATTGGTGATGTCATAAATAATGCGGAGGAAAGCCTTAGATTACAGGACGATATAGACGGGCTGGTAAGATGGGCAGAGCAGCGGCAAATGGAATTTAATCCTGAGAAATGTGTCGTGATGCATTTTAGGCGGACTACCAAGGCAAGGGAATATACAATGGATGGTCGCACGCTGGGAAGTACAGAATGTCAGAGGGATATTGGTGGACTTGTCCATCGATTGCCGAAGGCAGCAGCACAGGTGGTTTGGAAGGCATATAAGATGCTTGCCTTTGTTAGCTGAGGCATCGAATATAAGAGTGGGGAGGTTATGATGGAGCTGTATAAAACGCTAGTAAGGCCACAGCTGGAGTACTGTGTATAGTTCTGGGCACCACACTATAAGAAGGATGTGATTGCACTGGAGAGGGTACAGAGGAGATTCACCAGGATGTTGCATGGACTGAAGTATTTCAGCTATCAAGAGAGACTGGATAAGCTCGGGTTGTTTTCCTTAGAGCAGAGAAGGCTGAGGGAGGGGGTGGGACATGATTGAGGTATACAAAATTATGAGGGACGTTGATAGGGTAGATAGGAAGAAACGTTTTTCCCATAGCGGCGGTGTCAGTAACCCAGAGAGTTGACTTAAAGTAAGGGGCACGAGGTTTAGAGGGGATTTGAGGAAAAGGAAATCACCCAGAGGGTGGTTGGAATCTGGAATACACTGTCGGAAGGGGTGGTAGATGGAGGAACACTCACAACATTGAAGAAGTATTTAGATGAGCACTTGAAACGCCAAAGCATACAAGGTTATGGGCCAAGTGATGGAAAATGGGATTAGAATGGATAGGCTTGATAGCCGACACAAATACAGTGGGCCAAAGGGACTGTTTCTTTGCTGTTTAACTCGGTGACTCTGACACTTCCAATTGCTCGTTTGTCATTGGGTTACGATCTCTAGAACCTCCACATTTCTGTTACAGCAATTTGAGACTTATATCCACCGAAATTTACAAGAGTCAGAGGCGAATTGATTGAAACATATATGATCCTGAGGGGTCTTGACAGGGTGGATGTGGAAAAGATGTTTCCCGTTCTGGGAGTATCAAGAATTAAGGGTCACTATTTAAAAATAATGGGTCACCCATTTAAAATAGAGTTGAGGAGAATATTTTTTCTCTGAGGGTCGTGAGTCTTTGGAAATCTCTTCCTCAAAAGGCAGTGAAAGCAGAGTCTTTAAATATTTGTCAGGCAGAGGTAGATAGATTCTTGATAAGCAAGGGGTTGAAAGGTTATAAGGGGTAGGTGGGAATGTAGAGTCGAGGTTACAATCAGATTAGTCATGATCTTATTGAATATCTGAGTGTCCTACTCCTGCTCCTAATTCGTATGTTCATATATTCGTATACTCTGGCATCAGAAGGTACTGTCTTCGAATGAGGACATTTTGGTGCTGTAGCAGTGAAAACCACAATAAAATCTGCATTGAAATTTTAAATTTTTATTCTCAGGATCAATTATTTTTACCACTATTAATTTCTCGTTTGTCATTGCGTTACAATCCCTGGAACCTCCACATTTCTGATACAGCCAGGTGAGGAGGGGTCCCAGGCTCCCTTCTTGTCCTATCTTTTATTTGATCACAACGGGGTTTTTCCTTTTTAACAATGGATGTGCTGAGCACCTCAGTGCATATTTTACCTTTTACCTTTATTGCGATCGTGAAAGAACCAATGAGACAGGTTTTCTCGTGTTTAAACAAGAGGTGAGTTTATTATACTTAACAATCTAAACTGGATCTAAATAAAATCAGAAAAATATACGCTACACATTCACGCACCCATTCGCACTAAAATCTCACACAAATAAATTACAGAGTGAGAAATAAATTTGTGTTGGATAGAGTCCATAATAATAAAAAAAAAAATTCTGTGTGGTTGGATAATTCTGTGGTCTGTATTTTTCCCACCGTTAGTTATGAGTTTCATGTCATCTGCAAGAGTTGAAATTGTTTTTTTTTTACATAAACGTCTCTGTCATTTATACATCGATCGATATGTCAGGAGCAGCACTGTTTCCAATACCGACCTCTGAGAAACAGCACTGTATACTCCCCCTCCCCCAGTCTGAACAGTGTCTGTTCACCACTTCTCTCTGCTTTCTGTCCCTGAGTCAGTGTCATATCCACGCTATCACTGTCACATTAATCCGTGTGTTCCACTTTTCATAACAAGTGTATGAAATGTCATTTGATCACAGGACTTTTGAAAGTCCATATTCATAACACGAAACACGCTATCCTCATCAACACTCACACTTAGGTCATCAATGAACTTGATCAAGATTATCAGACGCGATTTTGCATTAACTTATTGTGCTGGTTGTCATTTATTATACCATGTTATCCAAGAAAGATATATTTTTGTACTCGGTTACGGCCTCTGTAAATTTCCAACCATCGACTTTCGAGGGACTGGTCAGAGTTTACTGGGTTGATCTAATGCCTCCTTTTGTAAACAGGATGTAACATTTACAACCTTCCAGTCGTTTGATAACACTTTCATATCCAAGGCGGATTGGAAGCTTCTGGCCATTGCCTCTGCTATTTCTACCACTCCTTCCCTCAACAAACCTCATATATCCCATGTAGACCGGGTCCAATTTATTGTGGTACAAAAAAGCATGGTTTTGTGAAGGGGAGGTCGTGTCTTACTAACAGAGGGTAACAGTGGATGGGTGTTTTTCTGAATGGAGGGATGTGACTAGTGGTGTTCCGCAGGGATCAGTGCTGGGACCTTTGCTGTTTGTAGTATATATAAATGATTTGGAGGAAAATTTAGCTGGTCTGATTAGTAAGTTTGCGGACGACACAAAGGTTGGTGGAGTTGCGGATAATGATGAGGATTGTCAGAGGATACAGCAGGATATAGATCGGTTGGAGACTTGGGTGGAGATATGGTACATAGTGTTTAATCCAGACAAATGTGAGGTAATGCATTTTGGAAGGTCTAATGCAGGTGGGAGGTACACAACAAATGGCAGAACCCTTAGGGGTTTTGACAGGCAGAGAGATCTAGGCGTACAGGTCCACATTTCACTGAAAGTGGCAACTCAGGTGGAAAGGATAGTCAAACAGGCATACGGCATGCTTGCCTTCATCGGTCGGGGCATAGAGTATAAAAATTGGCAAGTCATGTTGTGGCTGTACAGAACCTTAGTTAGGCTACACTTAGAATATTGTGTGCAATTCTGGTCGCCACACTATCAGAAGGACGTGGAGGCCTTGGAGAGGGTACAGAGGAGGTTTACCAGGATGTTGCCTGGTGTGGAGGGCATGAGCTATGAGGAGAGGTTGGATAAACTCGGTTTGTTTTCACTGGAACGACGGAGGTGGAGGGGCGACATGACAGAAGTTTACAAAGTTATGAGCGGCATGGACAGAGTGGATAGTCAGAAGTTTTTCCACGGGGTGGAAGAGTCAGTTACTAGGGGACATAGGTTTAAGGTGCGAGGGGCAAAGTTTAGAGGGGAACTCTCTAAACTCTTTAGAAGAACTCTCACTCCATTAATGTACAGTTGGTGTGTGAGCATGCCCAGTACATCATGTTGGTGTATGTCCACTATCCTGGCAGCAGCCACCATACCTCTATTCTGAAGTAGTCAGCCTTTCCCAACGTCTTCAGGGAGAATCAGAATGTGGCTCCTCAATTAGTACCCCCCACCCCCATACATGGCTCAAGATTCCACACCCCAAACCCCACCTTCCACTTCCAGCCAGCAAGAACATGGTGGAACAGATCCACGGTGTGATGAAGCAATGTTTCCGATGTTTGAAACGCTTGGACAGAGCCCTCCAGTACACAGTGTAGCAGGTGTCCAAGTTCATGGTGTTCTGCTGCACCCTTCATATCATCACCATCATGAGGACACGGGCATTGGGACCAGGAATCCGGAGGTTACCTCAGGAGGAAGAGGAGGAGGAGGCAGGGAGGTTATTTCCTGGATGCCTTCCAGCCAGTCTTGCCTAGTGCTTCTATACATTGCTACCCCAGTGGTTGCAGCATTTGTTATTCATTCATGTGATGTGGGCGTCGCTGCCTCGGCCAGTATTTGTTGCCCATCCCTAGTTACCCTTGAGAATGTGGTGGTGAGCTGCCTTCTGAACCGCTGCAGTCCATGTGGGGTACGTATACCCACAGTGCTGTTAGGAAGGGAGTTCCAGGAATTTGACCCAGCGACAGTGAAGGAACGGCGATATAGTTCCAAGTCAGGATGGTGTGTGACTTGAAGGGGAACGTGCAGCTGGTGGTGTTCCCATGCATTTGCTGCACTTGTCCTTCCAGGTGGTAGAGGTCGGGGATTTGGAAGGTGCTGTCTAAGGAGGCTTGATGAGTTGTTGCTGGACATACTGTAGATTGTACACACTGCTCTCACTCTGACTGGTGCTGGAGTCACGGAGTCATTTATGGTACAGATTGAGACCATGTTGTCTCTCTGCAGAATAATCCAGTCATTCCCATTCCCCCATTCAATCCCCGTGTTACAGCAAGTTTCTTTCCTTCAACTGTCCATCCGGTTTCTTCTGGAAACCATTGTTCGTCTCCACTTCCACCACCATTGTGGGTAGTGAGTTCCAGATCATTACCACTCGCTGTGTAAAACAAAAAAGTTCTTCCTCATATTCTCCCTGAATTTCTTGCCCAAACGTTCAATCTATGTCCCTAGTCCTTGTACTATTAGTTAATAGGGACAGTTTTCCTTGTCTAACTTATCTAAGCCTGTCATAATCTCATACACCTCGATAAAATCTCCACTCTTTTGTTCGAAGGCAAACAAAGGCACATTTTCTAAACTAACTTTGTATCTAACCTCCGCTCCCCCTCTCAAGGGCACTCACACCCTTCCCCATGTGTGGTGACCAGAACTGGACAGTATATTCCTGTTGGAGCCTAACCAATGTTCTGTAAATGTTCTGCATACGTCCCTGCTTTTGTCCTCAATGCCTCTGTTTTAAACCCAAATCCCATATACTTTGCTGACCATTCTCAATATGTCCTGTTACCTTCACCAGCAGGTTTATCTGCTCATGCCCACTCTTTAGAACTGTACTATTAGTCTATGTAACCTCTCTCTATTCCTACTGCCAAAATGCATCACCTCACACTCCTCTCTATTAAATTCCATCTGCCAGTAGTCTGTCCAGTCCGCTTGCGTGTCTGTGTCCTGTTGCAGGTGCTTCATATCATCCTGATTCTTTGCCCTCCTCCAAATTTTGTGTCATCGGAAATTTTGAGACTCCACTCATGGAACCATGGCCGTCCTGCTTTCCATCCCACCATAATTCCTCACCCCAAACCTTATGATCTTTTTTTTATCCTTCCATGAATTTGTGTGTCACTGTCAAGAATAGCATTTGCTGCCCATCCCGATTTGCCTTTGAACTGAGTGGCTTGCTAGGCCATTTCAGAGGGCAGTTAAAAGTCAACCACATTGCTGTGGGTCTGGAGTCACATGTAGTCCAGACCAGGTAAGGACAGCAGATTTCCTTCCCCAAAGGACATTCGTGAAGCAGATGGTTTCATACTTTCCATTGATAACCCAAAACTGCCAGCTTCCCAGTCACAGGAGCTCCAGGAGACAGAGAGAGAGCAGCAGCACAGCACTGATGGTGAAGTCCCATCACTTGGTCTGATACTCACAGTCACCAGCTCAAATATTAACACTGCGTGTACCTTCGAGGCTGGTGTAGATTCGGAATCTGCACGTGGCGAGTCACAGTCTCATAGGAATGTTACAGCACAGAAGGAGGCCATTCGCCCCTTTATGTCCATGTTGGATCTCTGTGAAAGTCACTCAGCTTGTCCCACTGCCCCTGCCTTTTCCCAAAGACCTGCAATTTTTTTTTTATCTTCAGATAATTATCCAATTACCTTTTGAAAATTACGTTTGAATTTGCCTCCACCACACTCTCAGGCAGTTCATTCCAGATTCTAACCACTCACTCTTGTCACCTTTAGTTCTTCTACCAATCACCTTAAATCAGTGTCCTCTGGTCTTGATCCATCCGCCAATGGGAACAGTTTCTCTCTATCCACCCATTCCAGATCCCTTATAACTTTGAACACTTCTGTCAAATCTCCTCTTCACTTTTTCTTCAAGCAGAACAGCCCCAGCATCCCCAATCTATCCATAGAACAGAATTTCTCATTCCTGAATCCATTCCCATAAATCTTTGCTGCACTCTCTCTAATGCCTTCACAACCTTCCTGAACTGTGATGCCCAGGACTGGACACAATATTCCAGTTGAGACGGAGGCAGTGTTTTATAAAGCTTCATCAAAGCTTCCTTGCTATTGTACTCTCTCTCTCTATTTATTAAACCCAGGATTCTGAATGCCTTACTGACTGCTTTCTAAACCTGCCTGCCACCTCCACCAATAGGATCATATATAGCCCCCAGGTCTCTCTGCTCCTGCATACCCTTTAGAATTGTATTCTTTATCTTCTATTGCTTCTTCGCGGTCTTGCAGCCAAAATGAATCACTTCACACGTCTCCACATTAAATTTCATTTGCCACGTGTCCTCCCATTCCACCTGCCTATCTCTGTCCTCTTGAAGTCCATCACTGTCCTCCTCTTTGTTCACAATAATGCCATGTTTTCTGTCGCCTGCAAATTTTGAAATTGTGCCCTGTAGATCAAAGTACAGGTCATTAATATAGATCAAGAAAAACAGTGGCCCTATCACCGACCCCTGGGGAACCCCACTATAAACCTTCCTCCAATCTGAGAAATAACTGTTCATCACTACTCTCTGTTTCCTGTTACTCAGGCTGTTAATCTCACTTAGATCAGTTAGACAAGGAAAGAATGTTCCGATTAACAAATGATACAAAGACTAGGGGATACAAATTGAAGGTTTTGGTCTGAAGATGAAGGGCGAATGTGAGGAAAAACCTTTTTACACAGTTGGTATTAATCACCTGGAACTCGCTGCCCACAAGGGTGGTGGATGAGGAGACAACAAAAATGACTTCAAGAGGAAATTGGTTTGCCATCTGAGTGAAATAGACTTGCAGAGATACGGGGATCATGCGGGGGGTGCGGGGGTGGTAGGGGGCGGGAGGTGGTGGCACACACTCGACAGTTCCGTGGAGAGTTAGCATGGACACGATTAGCCGAATGGCCTCCTTCTGTGCTCTAAATAACTCAAAGACTTTATGACTCTATCAATGGCTACAACTTGCAGGTCATTCCAGACAGCAGGATGAGGGGAGGTGGGAGTTAGGAAGGGACATAAGACAGGAGCAAAGCATCATCCTGAATGCTCTAGGTGATGCCGGATGCTACGGGCTCTGTCACAGCTGGTCCCATGATATGGAGAACCATCTCCTCCCTCAGGCTCAGGGGATTAAGGTACGCCAGGCCCCTTGTCGGTTCACTGCTGATCCCTGTGATTAGGGGCCGCCTTCTCCTGTAAGAGAGAGGGCAGAATGTCAGTGATTGTGTTGCACTGTGTTTGGGTGATGTGCCTACCATAGCTGAATAGCTGGAGGTATGTGGAGGCAGTGAGAGGTGGGTGTGAGGATGGCATCAGTGGAAGGTGTGTGTGGGTGAGGTGGAGTATGTGAATGCTGAGTGTGAGTACTGAGTTTAGGGACAGCTGATGGGTGAGTGATGGGGGTGTGGTACTTTGAGCAGTGTGAGAGGTTGGTGGTGTTGGGGGTAGGAGGTTTCATGTGGTGATGAATTCACTGACATTGACCACCTGTGTGAGCTCATTAAACTTCTTCTGGCTCTGGTTCAGGTCCTCGGGGCCAGACCTCTTGCATTGACCTCCCTGGCCACTGCTCCCATTCCCTGAGGAGGGCGTTCCTTGAGGGTCTCCACCCCACCCCACAGAAACATGGGCTCTCTTCTCCTATCACCCTCCATGACTAAGGCCTCTAGCACCACATCCATGAACCGTAGAGCCATCTCTCTGTCCTAGTGTTCCATTTACCTTGTCTCCAATTGCAGAAATCACTGTCAGCAACAGCAGCCGACTGTGAATCTATGCAGCTTCTCTTTAAGATGGACAGACTGCCTTTAAGAGCTGAATCCTGGCTGAAACACATGCCAGCCTCACATTCAGTTAGGTTCCTGTTAAATGTGCAGAGAGTGAGCAGGGTAGTTCACCCTGAGGGTCACGTAGAATTCATGGAAATAAGGAGGCAGCATGAAGTTTGTGTGTCACCTGCCTCAACAGGAACGGGCATGGGAAGATCACGAATCACAATCCCTGCGCCCGAAAACGGGTGCAAAGCTTCCTTTCACTCTGTCTCTATTTCCCTTTCCCCTTTTCACCCTCCCTCTCACTCTCTCTCGCCCTTTCGCTTCATTCTCTTTCTCTTACTCTCAGAATCAGAGATTTATGTAGCACAGAAGGAGGCTATTCGCCCCATTGTGTCAGTGCTGTCGCTGTGAGAGAAATGTTTAATTAGTTCCTATCCCATCCTCTTCCCACAGACTCCCGTTTATTTTTTCTTTTCGTGTATTTGTTAAATTCCTTTCTGAAAAATTATTGAATCTGCTTCCACCATGTTTTTAGGCAGTGAATTCCAGATCCCAACAAGTTGCTGTGGAAGAAAATTCTCCTCATTTCACCTCTGCTTCTTTGTCAATTACCTTCAATCTGTGTCTTCTTAACACTGAACTTTCTGACACTGGAAACAGTTTCACATTAAATACTCTATCAAAACCCCTCATGATTTTGAATTCTATATTAAATCTCCTCTTACCCTTCACTGCGCTAAAGAGAACAATCCCAGCTTTTCCAATCTCTCCACATAACTGAATTCCCAGATCCCTGGTACCATTCCAGGAAATCACCTCTGTATCTTCACTAAGTCCTTGACATCCTTATCAAAGTGTAGTGATCAGAATTGGACACAATTCTCCAGCTGGGACCTAACCAATGATGTATAAAGATCAGCATTTCCTCTTGAATTTTATTACTCTGTATCTCTCTCTATAACACCGAGGACACTACATGTTACCTTCAAAGATCTCTGTGTGTGTACACCCCCAGTCTCTCTAATCCTCCACCCACTTTATAATGGTACCATTTAGTTTATATTGTTTCTCCTCATACTTCCTACCCAAATGTCTCACTTCACATTTCACTGTGTTAAATTATATCTGCCATGTTCCTGTCCATTTCACCAGTCAGTTTCTGTCTTCCTGAAGTCTGTTACTATCCTTCTCACTGTTTATTAACATTTCTGCGCTTATGTCCATCTGAAAACGTTGACATTATCCCCCCTGTACACAAGCCAACGGCAATAACATACAGCAACAGTGATCCCGACTGTGACCCTGGGGAACCCCACTGTGTACTTCCCTCCAGACTGAACAATAACCATTCTCCAATACTCTATGCTTTCTGTCAAATTAGATAATTTCCTGCATGCTGGCATTGATTTTTTTTTTGAAAGCTGCATTTATATAGTGCCTTTCATGGCCATCAGACGTCACAAAGCACCTTACACACAATGAGAACTCCTTAAAGCGTAGTCACTCTTGTAATGTGGGAAACAGGCAGACAATTCCTGCACTGTAAGATCCCACAAGTAGCAATGTGATGATGATCAGATCTGTTTTTGTGATGTTGATTGAATGGTAAATCTTGACCAGGGCACTGAGGATAATTCCCCTCTGCTTCTTCGAAATAATCCAATGGGATCTTTAACTTCCACCTGAGAGTGCTTTTGCTTTTATTTTAGTGCTGTGGGGCGTTGGCTGAACTTTTTGTTCAAAAGACGGCACCTCTGACAGTGCAACACTCCCTCAGTGCTGCACTGCATTGTCAGCCTTGATCCTTGTGATCAAGTCCTGCAGTGACACTTGATCCTAGAATCTGAAAGGGGAGAGAGATACAAACTGAGCCACGGCTGACATTGGTCCTTTAATCCCATGTGTTACCAATTCGGTAACACGGTTGTTATGTGGTACTTCATCAAACAACTGTTGAAAGGATAGGAAAATTGTGAAAGTCCAGGTGGGAACCATCACAGAATGACAGAATAGCACAACCTGAATGATGTCATTCCACCCATCAAATCAGTGCTGGCCCTTTCAAAGAGCAATCCAGTTACTCCCACTCCCTGACTCTTTCACTATATCCTAACATTTTTGCTGCATCAGATATTTATCCAATTCCCTTTTGGGATCTACTATTAAAACTGTATCCATCAGTCTATCAGACAGTGAATTCCAAATCCAAACCACTCAGAAGCAAAATCCTCATGTCTGCTTCTTTTACCAATCGCCTTAAATCTGTGTCTCTGATTACCGGTCCCTTGGACATTGGAAACAGTTTCTCTTTATTTAATTTATCTAAACCCTTCCTAATGTTAAACACCTCAATCAAATCTCCTCTGAAAGTTCTCTGCTCTGAGGAGAACAACCCCAGCTACATAACTGTAATCCCTCATGCCTGGACAAATTCTAGTAAAACAGTACTGTACCCTCTCCGAAGGCTTCATGTCCTCCCTAAAGTGTGGTTCCCAGTATTCGACACAAGACTCCAGGTGCAGCTGAACTAGTATTTTATATATGTTTCACATAATGTCCTTGCTTTTGTTCTTTTTGCCTCTATTTATAAACCCTAGGATCCCATATGTTTATTAACTGTTTAGTTAACCTTTCCTGCCACCTGCAAAGATATGTGTTCAAGCACCCCAGGTGTCTCTGTTATTTCACCATCTTTATAGTTGTACCATTTAACTTGTATTGTCCCTCTTCATTCATCCTTTCAAAATGTATTACCTCACACATCTGCAATGTCAATTAAATATTGAGAAGATTGAAGTCATTGTTTTCTGTCTCTGCTCCAAACATTTCCTAGTTACACACTCCATCCCTCTCCTTTGTAAATGTTTGAGACTAACTTAAACTGTTCACAAACTTGTTTACATAGCTAACCTTGAGATATCTTGAGATGAGCTTCCTACCAAATATTCACACCACCCTTGGTGGAGTTGCATTGCTGGTTAAAGAGGAAATGAACGCAATAGTGAGGCAGGATATTAGCTCTGACGATATCGAATCTGTATGGGTAGAGCTGAGAAACTCGAAAGGGCAAAAAACGTTAGTGGGGGTTGTATATAGACCCCCAGACTGTAGTGCTGAATTTGGGAATGGCATTGAACAGGAAATTAGAGACGCAACTGATAAAGGAACATCTGTAATTATGGGTTTCCTGACTCTGCATATAGATTGGGCAAATCAAATTGGTCACAATACATTGTGGAGGAATTCCTGGAGAATATACGGGATGGTTTTTAGGACCAATTCTTTGAGTAACCAGCTGGAGAACAGGCCATCCTGGACTGGTTATTGTGTAATGAGAGAGGAATAATTGACAATCCAGTTGTGCGAGATCCCTTGGGGATGAGCGACCATAATATGATAGAATTCTTCATGACCTAGTTGATTCTGAGACTATGGTCGTGAATCTTAATAAAGTAAGCTACGAATGTATGAGGCATGAGTTGACGATGATACATTGGGAAATGTTACTTAAAGAGATGACCCTGGATAGGCAATGACAAACATTCAAAGAGCGCATGAACGAACTGCAACAATTGTTAATCCTGTCTGGCACAAAAGTAAAACTAACAAGGTAGCCAAATCATGGCTTACAAGGAAAATTAGAGATAGCATTAGATCCAAGGCAGAGGCATATAAATTTGCCAGGAAAAAACAACAGACCTGAAGATTGGGAGCAGTTTAAAATTCAGCAAAAGAGCACCAAGGAATTGATTGAGAAGGGGAAAATGGAGTACGAGTGTCAGCTTGTGGGGAACATAAAAACTGAGTGTAAATGAATCTATAGGTATGTGAAGCGGAAAAGATTGGCGAAGACAAATGTAGGTCCGTTACAGTCAGAAACAGGGAAATTTATTATGGGAAACAAAGAAATGGCTGACCAACTAAATGCATCCTTTAGTTCTGTCTTCACAAAGGAGGACACCAATATCATACCAGAAATGTTGGTGAATACAGGGTTTAGTGAGAGAGTGGAACTGAAAGAAATCAGTATTAGTAGAGAAATGGTGTTGGGGAAGTTGATGGTATTGAAGGCCGATAAATCCCCAGGTCCTAGTAATCTACATCCCAGAGTACTTAAGGAAGTGGCCCTATACATAGTGGATGCATTGGTGGTCATCATCCAAGATTCTATGGACTCTGGAACAGTTCCTACAGATTGGAAGGTAGCTAATGTTACCCCACTATTCAAAAAGGGAGGTAGAGAGAAAGCAGGAAATTGTAGACCAGTCAGCCTGACATCGGTCGTGGGGGGAATCCTGGAGTCCATTATCAAAGATTTTTAGCAGAGCATTTGGAGAACCATGGTAGAATTGGACAGAGTAGGCACGGATTTATGAAAGGGAAATCATGTTTGATAAATCTACTAGAATTCTTCGAGGATGTAACTAATAGAGTTGATGAGGGGGAGCCAGTGGATGTGGTTTAGTTGCATTTTTAGAAGGCTCTCGACAAAGTTTCACGTAAGGGTTTAGCGTGTAAAATTAAAGTGAACGAGACTAGGGGAAGTGTATTGCGATGGATAGAAAATTGGTTGGAAGACAGGAAACAAAGCATTGGAACATACAGATCTTTTTCTGAATGGCAGGCAGTGACTAGTGGGGGTACCGCAGGGATCGGAGCTTGGACCCCAGCTATTCACAATATATATTAATGATTTAGATGAGGAAACTAAATGTAATATCTCCAAATTTGCAGATGATACAAAATTGGGTGTGAGGGTGAGTTGTGAGGAGGATGCAGAGAGGCTTCAGGGTGATTTGGACAAGTTGAGTGAGTGGGCAAATGCATGGTAGATGCAGTATAATGTGGATACACGTGAGGTTATCCACTTTACTAGCAAAAACAGGACGACAAATTATTATCTGAACGGCTATAAACTGAGAGAGGGGAATATGCAGCGAGACCTGGGTGTTCTCGTACACCAGTCACTGAAGGTAAGCATGCAGCTGCAACAGGCGGCAGAAAAAGGCGAATGTTATGTTGGCCTTCATAGAGACAGGATTCGAGTACAGGAGCAGGGATGTTTTGCTGCAATTATACAGGGCCTTGGTGAGGCTGCACTTGGAATAATGTGTGCAGTTTTGGTCTCCTTATCTGAGGAAGGATGTTCTTGCTATAGAGGGAGTGCAGTAGAGTTTTACCAGATTGATTCCTGGGGTGGTAGGACTGTCGTATGAGGAGAGATATTAGGATTCTATTCACTGGAATTCAGAAGAGTGAGGAGGGATCTCATCGAAACCCATAACATTCTAACAGGACTTGACAGGGTAGATGCAGGAAGGATGTTCCCGATAGTGGGGGACTCCCGAACTAGGGCTCATAGTCTAAGGATACGGGGTAAAACTTTCAGGACTGAGATGAGGAGAAGTTCCTTCACCCAGAGAGTGGTTCGCCTGTGGAAATCTGTCATCCCGCCCATATCCAAGAGGGATTGGAATATTCTGGCCAGTGCCTCGGCTATTTCCAGCATTCCTTCCCTCAGCAACCCTCATACATTCCATCCAGACTGGGTAAATGTTCAACTTTATTGTGGTACAAAAAGTGTTGGATTGAAAAGCGTTAACTGAATCTGTTTGTTCCGTGACTGTAATTAATGTCAGTCTCCATGGACCCTAATTGTGTTTTCCATCTTCTATTAATAAGGGGCTTCTTTCAATGTGTTATTCCATAGTGTCAGTGGGAGCATCAGCTCCGGCACTTACAGAGATCAACTGCTCCAGAGAGATAGAGAGAGGATAGATCAGAAGCTGAGAACAAAAGACTGGAATGTTACAGCAATGGGTCAGAATCTGAGAACAATAGATTGGAATGTTACAACAATGGGTCAGAATCTGAGAACAATAGATTGGAATGTTACAACAATGGGTCAGAATCTGAGAACAATAGATTGGAATGTTACAACAATGGGTCAGAATCTGAGAACAATAGATTGGAATCTTACAACAATGGACAGGAGTTTATCCTCGGATCTTTACTCTCTTTCTACATATTATGATTGGCACTCATTAAACTTCCGTATCTATCTCGTACTGAAGATTATTCAATACATTTACTATCCCATCCTGGCTATTATTGGTGTCACTGGTAAGTCTCTCTATCTGGCTATTAATTCTTTAAACCATGTTTAACAGCATTACTGCTCCTGTAATTTACTCTGCCCTTCTTGCTGCCGTTGTTATGCCTGGTGAATATCTCCACCTATTTGCTTTATAAACCATTCTCAACTGTATTACAGTTCTTGTCATTTACTCTCTCATCTTTGCTGCTGTTGCTGTCTCTATTTCAGGCTAGGAGATCTGTAAACCTTGTTTCAATGAAATGCTGTTCTGTAATGTAAATTTGGGGAATACCGAAGCCAGTGTCATTGGTCTCCATCACAAACTCCATCCCCTATCTGGGAAGCACATACTCCACTCTGCCCAATATCTGAGCTTGAACGAGACAGTTTACAACTTCTGTGTTATATTTAAACCTGAGCTGAGTTCATCTCCATATTCTTTCCATCACCAACCCTGCCTACTAACACCTCTGTAATATCACCCGTCTCCACTTCTGCCTCAGCCCATCTGCTGCAAAACCCTCATCCGTGTTACCATTAAATCCACACTGGACTATTCCAATTCTATCCTGGTCACCCTCCCAGTTATAAACCTCCATAAACCACAGCCCATCCAGAACTCTGCTGCCTGTATCCTAACTCACACCAAATCCCGATCACCCATCACCCCTGTGTTCACTGATCGACATTGGCTCCCAGTCTGGCAGCACCTTAATTTTAATATTCTCCTTCCTGTGTTTGAATCTCTCCATGGCCTCACCCCTCCAGTTAGTCCCATTTCCCTGTCCATTTCCCATATTCCTGCAACTCTTTTGACATCAATCTTTTTTCAGTTCTCCTTTTAAAGTGAATTTATTTCCCTCTGTATCTGTCCAGAGCCACGATTTTAGACTCTGCAGCACTACTGGTGCTGACGGTACAGAAGCTGGGATACATAAAATGATGAGAACCGCAGAGCCGACCACTGCGAGTGCACAATACCCCATGCTGGGCAGGGCTCCAGCAAACTCGTATCATCTATGTTCTATTCGTGTGGTCCTCACAGCCGGTCAATTCTAGTGTGGCCAGCACAGTGTCCCAAGCTGGGCAGGGCACTAGCTCAATCATACCATATATGTGTTGTCCCTTTGAGGATGGATTTGAAAGTGATGTCAATGCACCATACCGGGAACTTTGATGTACGTCTTTGAAACTTGGTCTGTGCATGTCCACTGACCGCCTGTGTTAGTCACTCTCAGCTGAACATACATTCAGCAGCACGAGGTACCCCCTCTAGTGTTATTTAAAAGCACCAGGCATCCAACTTACAGCTTTTGACTTACTTCTGCTATTGTAAAGTTAGTGGAGGTTCTGTGGATGGTTTTTTGGAGGTTGTGTTGTGAGCTGCTGCAGACATTCAGGAAGGACAGAGGATTTGGTGACCCAACTCTGGACGAGGTATGCGGACTGTAGTTACAGTGTCGCTGTATCTGTAACATGACCAACACTTGGAGTAGAGACAGCAGAGAGGGGAAGCTCTGTAAAGAGGGTGGAGGAGGGGGCGTTGCCCGACCCACCCCGGGTTTTCCAAGAGCAATTTTCCTACCTGCACCGAACCCAGGAGCAGTGTGTGAGGTGACTCTGATTCAATAAAGAGATGGTCACAGAGCTGTGACACCTCCTGTAACACGACCTGGAGCCTCTCACCAGTGTGAGGACGGAGCTGTCAGGGGCTGTTAAGGTCACAGCTTCATTGAAACTCTCTGTATCTGGATCTTTCCAGGCAGGAGCCGGAGACATATCCAAAATACTGTCATAGAGTCATTTACAACACATAAGGAGGCCATTCGGTACCTCCATGCCAGCTCTGCTGGAACAATCCAGACAGTCCCACTCCCCCGCACAATCCCCATATCCCTGCAAGTTCATTTCCTTCAGGTGTCCAACCAGTTTCCTTTTGAAATCATTGATTGTCTCGTCTTCCACCACCCTCATGGGCAGTGAGTTCCAGCTCATTAACGTCAACTGTGTAAAAAAGTTCTTCCGCATTTTCCCCCTGCATCCCTTATCCCAAACCTTCCATCTGTGTCCCCTAGTCCGTGTTTCATCAGTTAATGGGAACAGTTTTTCCTTGTCTTTCTTATCTAAGTCTATCATAATCTTGGACCCCTCGATCAAATCTCTCTCAATCTCCTTTACTCCAGAAAGAACATCTCCATCTTCTCCAAAGTAACCTTGTAACTGACCATCCCGCTCCCCCCCGCACCCCCCCCCCCCCCCACCCCGGCACCAATTCCTGGAACCATTTTGTTAAATCTCCTCTGCACCCTCCCAAGGACCTTCACATCCTTCGTAAAATGTGGTGACCAGAACTGGACACAGTTCTCTAGTTGGGGCCTAACCAAAGCTTTATGAAGGTTCTGCATAACTTCCCTTATTTTGTATCTTTGTCTCTAATGATAAATCCCAAGATAGAACATAGAACATATAACAGTACACACAGTACAGGCCCTTCGGCCCACGATGTTGTGCCGAACCTTTAACCTACTCTAAGATCAAACTAACTACCTACCCGTCATTCTACTATCATCCATGTACCTATCCAAGAGTCGCTTAAATGCCCCTAATGTATCTGCTTCTACTACCACCGCTGGCAGCGCATTCCACACACCCACCACTCTCTGTGAAAAAAACCTACCTCTGACATCTCCCCGAAACTTTCCTCCAATCACCTTAAAATTATGCCCCCTGGTGATAGCCCTTTCCACTCTGGGAAATCGTCTCTGGCTATCCACTCTATCTATGCCTCTCATCATCTTGTACACCTCTATCAAGTCACCTCTCATCCTTCTTCGCTCCAATGAGAAAAGACCTCGCTCCCTCAATCTTTCTTCGTAGGACATGCCCTCCAGTCCAGGCAGCATCCTGTTAAATCTCCTCTGCACCCTCTCGAAAGCTTCCACATCCTTCCTATAATGAGGCGACCAGAACAGAACAGAATATTCCAAGTGTGGTCGATATTTTGCTAAACACTCACCAAACAGGTCCTGCCCAGATCAATGCATATGGAGCCCCAGATCCTTCTGTTCTGGCATAAACGTTAGAACTGTGTCATTAAGTCTATATTGCCTTCCTATTCCTTCTGTTCAAATGCATCAGCTCACACTCCTCTTTATTAAATTCTACCTGCCACTTCTCTGTCCATTCTGCTTGCCGATCTCTCTCCTGTTGCAGGCAGTTTGTATCATCCTCACTGCTTACCACTCCTCCAAGTTTGGTATCTTCGGAAAATTTTGAAATTCTACTCTGTATTCCAGGATCATTTACATACAGCAAAAATAAATAAATAAATCAGTATTCCGAGCACTGAACCTTGGGGAACATCACTGTCTACCATCCTCCAGTCTGAAAAACAACCATTTAACACAAGCCTCTTTTTGTTGTCCTTTGGACAATTTTTGATCCAATTGGATGCTATTCCATGAGCTTCAATTTTGTTAACCAAGCTTTTGTGTGATTCTTCATCAAATACTTTCAAAAATCCATGTAGACAACATCCACCACATTCCCTTCATCAACCTTCTCTGATCATCAAAATAAATTCAATTAGTTCATCAAGCATAATCTGTCTTTTAGAAATCCGTGCTGACAATCCTTAAATAACTCAAACCTCTCCAAGAGTGTTTTGCCCTTTTTCCCTTATTATTGTTTCTAAAACCTTACTCACAACTGATGTTACACTAACTGACCAGTAGTTGCGAGGCCTGTGTGTTGTCCAGTGATAATTCTGGGAGGTGAGGGTGACCATCTATGTCATCATTTCTCCCTCAGCAGGGAGAAGCAGGATGCGAGATCTCGTGGCCTTGTCAGGATAGCGGGATTCCTGATGGTGTAGGTTGCTCTTCCGGGCCCCCATTTCAATAGGGCGAGTCACAGGAACTGGAAGAACTCTCACTCCATTAATGTACAGTTGGTGTGAGAGCATGCCCAGTACATCATATTGGTGAATGTCCACTATGCTGGCAGCAGCCACCATACCTTCATTCTGAAGCAGTCAGCCGGTCCCAACACTTCGGTCTCCATGCTGATTCAGAATGTGGCTCCTCGGAGACAAAGGAATCCCGCTTTGGACACAGCTCATGTTTCTACTCCCCCAAACCACCTCCCACCGCCAACCAACATCACACAATTAACTTGTGTATATCGTGGGCAATGGGGTCACCAGGAATAGACCATCGGTGTGATGAAGCAATTCTTCTGATGTCTGAACCGCTCGGGAGGAGCCCTCCACTACACATTGGATCAGGTGTCCAAGTTTATGGTGTTCTGCTGCACCCTTCATATCATCACCGTCATGAGGACACAGTCATTGGCACCAGGAATCCGGAGGACACTTCAGGAGCTGGAGGAAGCAGGGAGGATATTTCCTGGATGCCCTCGACCAGGACAATTCTTGCTACGATTTCGGTTCCCATAGGGCAACTTCCCTTTCCCACCATGGATCCCCCATTCTCCACCAATACACCCATCTGAGACAGCGCATTACAATGTTATTACCGCACAAAAGGAACTATTCAGCCCGTCGTGTCTGCACCGGCTCTCCGCATAAGCAATTCACCTAATCTCATTCCCTGCCTTTTTCCCGTAACCCTGCACATTCTTCCTTCTCATATACCAGTTTATTCAGCTTTAGCATGTTTACAGATGTGGTCACCCCTCTGCTTAGGAGTATGCAGGGAGAGAGGGAATGGGTGATCACCAGACAGTCAAAAAGAATCAGGCAGGTAGTGCAGGAGACCCCTGAGTGCATCTCACTCTCCAACAGGTATTCAGTTCTGAATACTGAGGAAAATGATGCTTCAGCTGAAGAGTACAGCCAGAGCCAAGTCCATGGCACCACGGGTGGCTCAACTGCAGAGTGGGATACAGGGATGACTGAAAGAGCCATAGCGATCGGTGGTTCAATAGTCAGGGGAACAGACAGGCGTTTCTGTGGCCTCAGACGTGAATCCAGAATGGTGTGTTGCCTCCCTGTTGCCAGGGTCAAGGATGTCACTGAGCGACTGTAGAGCATCCTGAAGGTGAAGGGGAACAGCCAGAAGTCGTGGTTCACATCGGAACCAACGACATCGGTAGAAAGAGGAATGTTGTCCTCTGGTCAGAATTTGGGAGCAATTAAAGAAATTGACAAGCAGGACGTCAAAAGTAGCAATCTCCGGATTACTCCCAATTCCACGCACAACTGAGCACAGAAATAGAAAGATAAGACAGATGGATGTTTGGCTGGAAATATGGTGCAGAAAGGAGGGCTTCATATTCCTGGGAAACTGGGACCGGCTCTGGGCGAGATGGGTCCTGTATAGGCCGGAAGATTTGCACCTGAACAGAGTCGGGACTGGGTTCCTTGTGGAACGTTTTGCGAGTACTGTTGGGGAGGGTTTAAACTAGTTTGGTAGGGGGATGGGGACCTGAGGGTAGACTCAGCCGGGACAAAATCAGCAATGAAAATGGAAGGCGGAAAATTAATGGATGAGTCTGGAAGACAGAGGAAACAAAGGTTATAAAATAAAGATGAAGAGCTTAGCAGTGCTCCAGGGTATCTATTTCAATGCAAGGGGTATAGCAAATAAAGCAGATGAGCTGAGGGCACAGATAGACACGTGGTAGTATGGTATCATAGCTATTACAGAAACATGGCTTAAGGAGGGACAGGAATGGCAGCTCAACGTTCCTGGTTACCGGATTTTCAGACGCGATGGGGAAGGTGATAAGAAAGGAGGGGGAGTGACAATTTTGGTCAAGGTATCTATTGCAGCTGTGAGGAGGGATGATATGTTGGAAGGTTCATCAAGTGAGACCATATGGATTGAGCAAAGGAACCAAAAAGGGTCAATCACACTGCTGGGAGTGTTATCTCGACAGTCAAATAGTCAGAAGGAGATGGAAGAGCAGATATGTAGGCACCTCTCTGAGAAGTGCAAGAACAATAGGGCAGTAATAGTAGGAGATTTTCATTACCCCAATATTAACTGGGATAATTTTAGTATGAAAAGAATTGAAGGAGCAGAAATCTTGGGGTGCATTCAGGAGAACGTTTTTGACAAGGATGTAACAAGTCCAACAAGAGAAGGTGCCATTTTAGACATTGTTTTAGGAAATGAAGATGAGCAGGTGGAAGGAGTAGCAGTGGGAGAGCATTTTGGTGGGAATGATCATAATTCAGTTAGTTTTAACATAATTATGGAGCAGGACAAGAGATATATCAGCAGTTAGAGTTCTCAATGGGGCAAGGCTGATATTACTAAACTGTGGAGCAAAAGTGGACTGGAAACAGCTGCTTGAAGGTAATTCCGTCTCAGAGCAGTGGGAGGCATTCAAAGGGGAGATGCAAGAGGTTCAGGATAAGCATGTTCCCACAAAGAATAAGGGTGAGTCGGCCAAATCTCGAGTCCCATGGATGTCAAGGTGCCAACAGGGTCGGATAAGACAGAAAAGGGAAGCATATATCCGACACTGAGAACTCAATACTACAGAAAGTTGTGAGGAGTTTAGAAAGTGGAGGGGTCAAATCCAAAAGGAAATTAGGAAATGAAAGAGAGGGAATGAAATAATATTGGCAAGCAAAATCAAGGTGAACCCAAAGATGTTTTCTCAATACATTACGAGTAAGAGGATAACTAAGGGGAGAGTAGGACCCATAATAGATCAGAAAGGTAACCTTTGTATAAGGGTGGAAGATATTGGTATGGTTCTTTATTGAACACTTTGCGTATGTCTTCAAAAAAGAGGGGGGATTTAGATATTGTCGTTAAGGAGGAGGAGTGTGAATTATTGGATGTGTTAAACATAGGGAGAGAGGAAGTATTAATGGGATTAGTATCCTTGAAAGTTGAAAAATAACCACAGCCGGATGAAATGTACCCCAGGCTGTTCGAAGAAGCAAGAGAAGAAATAGCAGAGGGTCTGCCCACCATCATTTTCCAATCCTCACTAGATACAGTTGTGATGCTGGAGTATTGGAGAATTGCTAACATTGTACCTCTGTTTAAAAAGGGAGCGAAGGATAGTCTGAATAATTACAGGCCAGTCAGTCTAACCTCAGTAGTGGGCAAATTATTGGAATCTATTCTGAGAGACGGGATAAACTGTCACTTAGAGAGGCACAGGTTTTTCAAAGATAGTCAGCATGGATTTGTTAAGGGACGCTCTTGTTTGACCAAATTGATCGAATTTTTTGAAGATGTTACAAGGAATATAGATGAGGGTAGTGCAGTTGATGTGGTCTACATGGATATTAGCAAGGCTTCTGACAAAGTCCCACATGAGAGACTGGTTCAAAAAATAAAATCCCATGGCATCCAGAGAAATGCAGCAAGGCAGATACAAAATTGGCTCAGTGGCAGGAAACAAAGGGTAATTATTGACAAGTATTTTTGCGACTGGAGGACTGTTTCCAGTGTCATTCCACAGGGCTCAGTAATGGTTCCCCTGCTTTTTGTGGTCATACTAAAGATTTAGACGTAAATGTAAGGGGTATGAATTAGACTTTTGCAGACGACACAAAGATTGGCCGTGTAGTCGACAGCGAGAAGGCTGCAGGAAGATGTTAATGGTCTGGTCAGATGAGCAGCAAAATGGGATTCGACCCGGATAAGTGTGAGGAGCTCAAACAAGCAAAGGAATACATGATTACTAGGACAATACTGAGAAGTGTAGAGCAAGTAAGGGACTTTGGAGTGAATGCTCACATATCCCTGAAGATGGCAGGATAGGTCAATAAGGCAGTTAAGAAGGCATATGGAATCATTTCCCTTTTTAGCTGAGGTATAGAATGTAAGAGCTGGGAGGCTTTGCTGGAACTGTATAAATCATTGGTTAGGCCACATCTTGAATATTTTGTGCAGTTCTGGTAACCACATTACAGAAAGGAAGTAATTGCACGAGAGAGGGTACACAGGAGACTTATGAGGATGTTGCTCGGACTGGAAAAATGCAGCTATGAGGAAAGATTGGATAGGCTGGGGTTGTTCTCCATGGAACAGAGAAGGCTGAGGGGAGATCTGATTGAACTGAACAAAATTTTGTGGAGCCTGGATAGAGTGGAGGTGAAGGCTCTATTCACCTTAGCAGAAAGGTCAGTGACTAGGGGACATAGATTTAAAGTGATAGGTAGAACTTTCAGAAGGGAGTTGAGGAAAAACATGTTCACCCAGAAATACAAAATTGTCTCAGTGACAGGAAACAAAGGGTAATTGTTGACGGGTATTCACTGGAGGACTTTCCCGTGGTCTTCCATAGGGCTCGGTATTGGGTCCCTTGCTTTTAGTGAGGGTCTGGAACTCACTTCCTGAAAGGATGGTTGAGGCAGAAACCCTCTACTGATTCAAAAAGAGTCTGAATGTGCACCTCAAGTGTCATAATCTGCAGGGCTGTGGATTAAATGCTGGAAGGTGGGATAAGAATAGGTGGATAACCTTTCGGCTGGCACAGCCACGATGGGCCAAGTGGCCTCTTTCTGTGCCTTAAATTTTCAACGATTCTATGATTCTATAACACGAAACACGCTATCCTCGTTAACACTCACAATTCTGTCAACAAACTATCAAGACTATCAGAAATGATTTTCCATGAAGCTATCCCTGCTGCTTGTCATTTATTAAGATATGATTTTACAAGCAAGAAATATTTTTGTGCTGGGTTATGGCCTCCAGAATTTTCCAAGAATCAACATTAGACTGATAGTTACAGGACTTATCCAACCTCCCCTTCTTTAAACAGGGTGTAATGTTTACATCCCTTCAGTTCTCTGGCATCATTTTTTTTATTCATTCATGGGATGTGGACATCGCTGGCCAGGCCAGCATTTATTGCCCATCCCTAATTACCCTTGAGAAGGTGGTGGTGAGCTGCCTTCTTGAACCACTGCAGTCCACGTGGGGTAGGTACACCCACAGTGCTGTTAGAAAGGAAGTTCCAGTATTTTGACCCAGCGACAGTGAAGGAACGGCAAGATAGTTTCAAATCAGCATGGTGTGTGGCTTGGAGGGGAACTTGCAGGTGGTGGTGTTTCCATACATCTGCTGCCCTTGCCCTTCTATATGGTAGAGGTTGTGTGTTTTGAAGGTGCTGTCGAAGGTGCATTGGTGTGTTGCTGCAGTGCATCTTGCAGATGGTACACACTGCTGCCACTGTGCGTCGGTGGTGGAGGGAGTGAATGTTGTGGATGGCGTGCCAATCATGTGATGCCTTGTCCTGGATGGTGCCGAGCTTCTTGAGTGTTGTTGGAGCTGCAGCCATCCAGGCAAGCAGAGAGAATTCCATCACACTCCTGACTTGTGCCTTGTAGATGGTGGACTGGCTTTGGGGAGTCAGGAGGTGAGTTACTCGCCTCAGGATTCCTCGCATATGACCTGCTCTTTTAGCCATGGTATTTATATGGCTATTCCTGTTCAGTTTCTGGTCAATGGTAGCCCCTGGGATGTTGATAGTGGGGGATTCAGCGATGGTGATGTCATTGAATGTCAACGGAGATGATTCGTCAAATGCCGCCTTGATGTCAGGGCAGTCACTCATACCTCACCTCTTGAGTTCCGCTCCTTTGTCCAAATTTGAGCCAAGGCTGTAATGAGGTCAAGAGCTTTGTGACCCTGGCGGAATGCAAACTGAGCGTCACTGAGCAGGTTATTGCTAAGCAAGTGCCGCTTGATGGCAGTGTCGATGACACCTTCCATCACTTTTCTGATGATTGAGAGGAGGCTGATGGGGCTGCAATTGGCCATGTTGGACTTGTCCTGCTTTTTGTGTACAAGACATACCTGGGCAATTTTCCACATTGCAGGTTAGATGCCAATGTTGTAGCTGTACTGGAACAGCTTGATGGGGGAATGGAAGTTCTGGAGAACAGGTATTCAGTACTATTTCCGGAATATTGTGAAGGCTCATAGCCTTTGCAGTATCCAGTGCCTTCAGTAGTTTCTTGATATCATGCGGAGTGAATTGAACCGTGAGAAACAGTACTGTATACTCCCCTCCACCTCCAGTCTGAACAATGACTGTTCACCACTTCTCGCTGCTTTCTGTCCCTGAGTCAGTGTCATATCCACACCATCACTGTCACATTAATCCATGACATAACAAGTCTATGAAATGTCATTTGATTACAGGCCTTCTGAAAATCTATATACATAAGTGGATATACATGAGTAGGGGCGGAAGATGTTGCCAAGGTTCTTAATAAGTACTTTGTATCTGTCTTAACAAAAGTGGGGGCGATGCAGATACTGTGGTTTAGGAGTAGGAGTGTGAATTATTGGATGTGATATACATAGGAGAGAGGAAGTATTAATGGGATTAGCATCCTTGAAAGTTGATAAATCACCAGGGCCTGATGAAATGTATCCTAGGCTGTCAAATGAAGTGAGAGAGGAAATAGCAGAGGGTCTGACCATCATTTTCCAGTCCTCACTGGATGCAGGTGTAGTGCCAGAGGATTGGAGCAACGGATAGACCAAATAATTGCAGGCCAGTCAGTGTTACCTCAGTTGTGGGAAAATGATTGGAATCTATTCTCAGAGACAGGATAAATTGTCACTTAGAAAGGCTCAGGTCAATCAAGGACAGTCAGCATGAATTTGCTAAGGGAAGATATTGTTTGAACAACTTGATTGAATTTTTCAACGAAGTAGCAAGGATGGTAGATGAGGGTAGTGCAGATGATATGGTCTCCGTGGATTTTGGCAAGGCTTTTGACAAGGTCCCATGTGGCATACTAGTTAAAAAAATAAAATCCCATGGAATCCAGGGAAATGCAGCAAGCTGGATACAAAATTGGCTCAGTGGCAGGAAACAAAGGGTGATTGTTGACGGGTGTTTTACTGACTTGAGGTCTGTTTCCAGTGATGTTCCATGGGGCTCAGTACTGGGTCCCCAGCTTTTTGTAGTATATATTAACGATTTGAAAGTAAATGTAGGGGGCATGATCAAGATGTGTGCAGATGGCACACAAATTAGCCATGTGGTAGATAGCAAGGAAGATAGCTTTAGGCTGCAGGAAGATATTGATGGCAGAAAAGCACCAAATGGAATTCGACCGGTTAAGTATGAGATGATGTAATTGAGGTCAAACAAGGCAAAGGGATAGACGATTAATAGGAAAATGCTGAGAAGCGTAGAGGAAGTGAGGGACCTTGGAGTCAATGTCCACTGATGTCCTGAAGGTAGCAGGTCAGGTCGATAAGGTGGTTAAGAAGGCATATGGAATCCTTTCCTTTATTAGCTGAGGTATAGAATACAAGAGCAGATAGGTTATGCTGGAACTGTATAAATCATTGGTTAAGTCACAACCTGAGTACTGTGTGCAGTTCTGGTCACCTCATTACACAAAGGATGTGTAGAGAGGGTACAGAGGAGATTTACAAGGATGTTTGCCAGGACTGGAAAAATGCAGCTATGAAGCAAGATTAGATAGGCTGGCGTTGTTCTACTTGGAACAGAGAAGGCTGAAGGGAGATCTGATTGAAATGGACATAATTTTGAGAGGCCTGGATAGAGTGGAGGTGACGACTCTATTCACCTGAGCAGAGAGATCAGTGACTAAGGGGCAGTGACTTAAAGTGCTTGGCAGAAGGATTAGCGGGGAGTTGAGGAGAAACTTGTCCACACAAAAATACAAAATTGGCTCAGTGGCAGGAAACAAAGGGTCATTGTTATAATAAAAGCAAAATACTGCGGAAGCTGTAAATCTGAAGTAAGAACAATAAATGCTGGAAATACTCAGCAGGTCTGGCCACATCTGTAGAGGGAGAAGCAGAGTTAAGTTTTCAGATCAGTGATGAATGGTCACGGACCTGTCACGTTAACTCTGCTTCTCTCTCCACAGATGCTGCCAGACCTGCTGAGTATTTCCAGCATTTCTTGTTTTTATTAAAGGGTAGTTGTTGACAGGTATTTTACTGACCGGAGAACTGTTTACAGTGGCGTTCCACAGGGTTCAGTACTGAGTCCCCTGTTTATAGTGAGGATCGAGAACTTACTGCCTGAAAGGATAGTTGAAGCAGAATCCCTCCACTCAGTGAAAAGGAAACTGGATGTTCACCTCAACTGTCATTATCTGCAGGGCTATGGATCAAATGCTGGAAGGTGGGATTAGAATAGGTGGATCATTTTTCGGCCGCTGCAGACACAATGGGACAAGTGGCCTCTTTCTGTATCTTAAACTTTCGATGATTATATTACGTGAAACACTCACAGTTACGTCCTCAACGAACCTGATGAAGATTATCAGGAATGATATTTCATTAACCTTTCCGTGCTGCTTGTCATGTATAAACCTTTGTATTGCAAGCAAGATATATATTTGTGCTGGGTTATGACCTCCAGAAGTTTCCAACCACCAACATTAGACTGATACTTACAGGGTTTACCAAACCTCCCCTTTTTAAACAGGGTGTAACGTTGACAATCCTCCAGACCTCTGGCATCACTCCCATATCCAAGGAGGACTGAAAGATTTTGTCCATTGCCTCTGTCATTTCCACCATTTCTTCCCTCAGTAACTCTCATAATTCCCATGCAGACTGGATAAATGTTCTACTTTATTGTGGTACAAAATGTGCTGAATTGAAAGGGGTTAACTGAACCTGTTTGATCAGTGACTGTAATTAATGCCAGTCTCCATGGACCCTAATGGTGTCACTGGAGGGTTTCCCTCTTCTATTAATACAGGACTCCTTTCAATGTGTTTTCTGAAAGTGTCAGCGGGAGCATCAGCTCCGGCACTCATAGGGAACTGTGGCTGCAGAGAGATGGTGAGGAGAGATCATAATCTGAACAATAGGTTGGAATGTTACAACAATGGGTCAGAATAGGAGAACAATAGATTGGAATGTTACAACAATGGGTCAGAATCTGAGAGCAATAGATTGGAATGTTACAACAATGGGTCAGAATCTGAGAACAATAGATTGGAATGTTACAACAAGTGACAGGAGTGTATCCTATTGGTTTGACTATCTTACAGCGGATTGTTATTGGATAACATTAGAACAGCGGATCTATTTTGCTCTGAAGATGATTCAATGTATTTACTATCCTATCCTCACTACTATTGGTGTCCCTGGTAAGTCTCTGTATCCAACTATTAGATTCATAAACCATATTTCACTAATTTAGTGTTCTTGTCATTTAAATCGTGAGAAGACTGAAAGCATTGTCTTCAGTTCCTGTCACAAGCACCATTCCCTGTCCATGATATGCATCCCCCTCGTTAGCCATTGTCTCAGGCTGAACCAGGAAGTTTACAACCTCTGGAATCTATTTAATGGTGAGCTGAGTTCATCCCCATATTCTCTCCATCCCCAGCCCGGCCAATTGTTATGGCCAGGTGAGGAGGGGTCAGAGTGGCGCTTCTTTATGTGACTGCAACAGTGTTTGTCCTTTATAAACAGTGCAATAGTAACGTCTCATTGAGTGTTTTACATTTTACCTTTGGTGTGATGGTGAAGGAACTGATTGGACTGGTTCTCTTGAGTTTAAACATGGAAGAGGTGAGTTTATAATACTTAACAATATAAACCCGATCTAAATAAAATCATTAAAAAAACACAACACACGGTTACACACACAGTCACACGAGAATCACACACACACAAACAAATAGATTACAGAGTGAGAAGTAAATTTGTGGTTGGATTTGAGTCCAGACTAAATTTAAAAAAAAAAAACTCATTCTGTGATGTTGGGCGATTCCGTGGTCTTCCAGCTGAAGTTATATTCTTGACGTCTTTTGCTTGTCGAAGTGAGGTTTGTGGCTGGTCCACATTGCTCAGGGTTTTCTTTGAGGCAGACTTGTAGGTGGCTTTCTTCCCCTGGTTACTCTGTCTGTATCAATCTGTAGGCTTGAGGGGCCCACAGTCGAATGTGGTTTTCAAACTTGTGATGTTAGGTGGAGAGAGAGTCGGAGAGAGAGAGCTTGGGGGGGGGGGGGGTGGGGGGTGGTCACAGCCCTTCTGCTTCTGCACAGTTTGAATCACTGGCTTGTCTGTCTTTGTCCAGGGGAATCTCCCAGCTTTCACAGAGATGGACAGAAGGTCTCATGACTGCCTCAGTGCATTCTCTGGACCCTTCTAATGAAAGCAGTTAGAAACTTCTATCTCCCCAGGGTTCAGGATGCCAGTATTAATACTTGGAGGAGTTTGCTCTTTGAAATTGAATGTGTCAGGGTAGCCTTGTATGCCGTGTTAATGAATGTAATCTTCGGTAATTCAATCACTAGAGCAAGCCAATGATATAGGTCCAGGCTCATCATACATGTGTCTCCTGTCGTAGGCCTTGGAATGTGAAAAGATGTTTCAGATACCAATTGCGGTGGCCATCTTGGCTGCTAGCTTTTTCAAGGTTAACTGTCGGATGTTTTCTATTAAAAGTTGAGTGTAAGTTTCCAATCGATGAATTAAAATTCCTCATTTGGCATATTGTGTTATCTTGACACCGCCACAGCTCATGGAAAGAAATGTGATAATAGGAACATTTCATTACAGAATTGTGGGAAGAAAACGAAAGAAATACACATTCATTCTCAGTAATCACTTCTCAAATTCACACATTAATCTTAGAATTACTGCAGCTGACATTGTCTGTTACAGCTGTACTGATTTAATTTTTTTGGCGTTTTGTCTGGGATGGTTATGTGTCGGGTTCGACCCTGGACAATGCATTACCAATTGCTTGTTTTCCTTTTCTCTCCTCTAATGAAGTTTTAACTACTCAGGTACTATGCACCTTGATAATCTTTCTCCTTAGGCAGGGAGGGAGGAAGTTGTCGAGCGAGGGAGCCGTGGTTTACTCAAGAAGTTGAAGCGCTTGTCAAGAGAAAGAGGGCGGCTTATGTTAGGATGAGACGTGCAGGCTCAGTTAGGGCGCTTGAGAGTTACAAGCTAGCCAGGAAGGATCTAAAGGGACGGCTAAGAAGAGCAAGGAGAGGACACGAGAAGTCATTGGCGGATAGGATCAAAGAAAACCCTAAGGCTTTCTATAGGTATATCAGGAATAAAAGAAAGATAAGTGTTAGAACAGGGCCAATCAAGGATAGTAGTGGGAAGTTGTGTGCGGAATCAGAGGAGATAGGGGAAGCGTTAAATGAATATTTTTCGTCAGTATTTACAGTAGAGAAAGACAATGTTGCCGAGGAGATTACTGAGATACAGCCTACTAGGCTAGATGGGATTGAGATTCACAAGGAGGAGGTGTTAGCAATTTTGGAAAGAGTGAAAATAGATAAGTCCCCTGGGCCAGATGGGATTTATCCTAGGATTCTCTGGGAAGCCAGGGAGGAGATTGCAGAGCCGATGTTGTTGATCTTTATGTCGTCATTGTCGACAGGAGTAGTGCCGGAGGACTGGGGGATAGCAAATGTTGTCCCCTTGTTCAAGAAGGGGAGTAGAGACAGCCCTGGTAATTATAGACCTGTGAGCCTTACTTCGGTTGTGGGTAAAATGTTGGAGAGGGTTATAAGAGATAGGATTTATAATCATCTTGAAAAGAATAAGTTCATTTGCGATAGTCAGCACGGTTTTGTGAAAGGTAGGTCGTGCCTCACAAACCTTATTGAGTTTTTCGAGAAGGTGACCAAACAGGTGTATGAGGGTAAAGCAGTGGATGTGGTGTATATGGATTTCAGTAAGGCGTTTGATAAGGTTCCCCACGGTAGGCTATTGCAGAAAATACGGAAGTATGGGGTTGAAGGTGATTTAGAGCTTTGGATCAGAAATTGGCTAGCTGAAAGAAGACAGAGGGTGTTGGTTGATGGCAAATGTTCATCCTGGAGTTTAGTTACTAGTGGTGTACCGCAAGTTTCTGTTTTGGGGCCACTGCTGTTTGTCATTTTTATAAATGACCTGGATGAGGGTGTAGAAGGGTGGGTTAGTAAATTTGCGGATGACACGAAGGTCGGTGGAGTTGTGGATAGTGTCGAAGGGTGTTGTAGGGTACAGAGGGACATAGATAGGCTTCAGAGCTGGGCTGAGAGATGGCAAATGGAGTTTAATGCGGACAAGTGTGAGGTGATTCACTTTGGAAGGGGTAACAGCAATGCAGAGTACTGGGCTAATGGGAAGATTCTTGGTAGTGTAGATGAGCAGAGAGATATTGGTGTCCAGGTACATAAATCCCTGAAGGTTGCTACCCAGGTTAATAGGGCTGTTAAGAAGGCATATGGTGTGTTAGCTTTTATTAGTAGGGGGATCGAGTTTCGGAGCCACGAGGTCATGATGCAGCTGTACAAAACTCTGGTGAGGCCGCACCTTGAGTATTGCGTGCAGTTCTGGTCACCGCATTATAGGAAGGATGTGGAAGCTTTGGAAAGGGTGCAGAGGAGATTTACTAGGATGTTGCCGAGTATGGAAGGAAGGTCTTACGAGGAAAGGCTGAGGGACTTGGGGTTGTTTTCGTTAGAGAGAAGGAGGAGGAGAGGTGACTTAATAGAGACATACAAGATAATCAGAGGGTTAGATAGGGTGGATAGTGAGAGACTTTTTCCTTGGATGATGATGGCAAACATGAGGGGACATAGCTTTAAGTTGAGGGGTGAAAGATATAGGACAGATGTCAGAGGTAGTTTCTTTATGCAGAGAGTAGTAGGGGCGTGGAACGCCCTGCCTGCAACAGCAGAAGACTCGCCAACTTTAAGGGCATTTAAGTGGTCATTGGATAGACATATGGATGAAAATGGAATAGTGTAGGTCAGATGATCGGCGCAACATCGAGGGCCGAAGGGCCTGTACTGCGCTGTAATATTCTAATGTTCTAATGTTCTAAACCGACAGTGTGTAATAAATTGTTTTTTTAGACCCAGTGAGGTGTCTGAGATTTCCTCTGGGCCTTTGTTCTTGCTGAGTTCGGCTTTGAAATTGTTGGGTTTGATGAGCTTTGGGTTTGGGACCTGATCATTGGGTTCTTCAGTGGGTAGATGCACACTGACCTTACTTTTAGCTTTCTGGTGAGGTACACAAGTGCTGTTTACTTTAGGTTATTTTCCCTTCACTTCTCCCTTAACTATGGGAAGGAACATTTTTTTTATCTACCCTATGTCTTTTGCGACATTACTGCTAGCAGGTGTCTATACAGCTTTCACTGCACTCTCCAGCGGCACTTCGACTAGGGGAGGCATCGCCCTCACCATTGACATGCCTTTTTGGGACCTTTCCTTGTCCTTGCACGTTTCTGTAAATGCTGTTAGCAGCCTTTTTAGGGTGCATCTTTGACCTGCATTTAATGAGGAGAGTGTGTGGTCCAATTTATCTAACATTTCAGGGTTGGCTCATCGGAGAGTAGGGGGTTCAATTGGGAATACTCCTGGCCCTTCTCTAACCTGTCCTCACTGTCCTTTTCAATCCTCCCTTCCTGACTGTCTGACAGATCTGTACTTGTCTGTCCCCTCCACAGCATTTACTTTTTTTCCTTTGGTCTGGGATGTCAATTAAATAATTTACCTGACTATTCCTTTTGCCACTCGATATGGACCACTGAACTGGGCTTTAAGGGGTTCGCCGTGCATTGGGAGTATTAACAATACATGGTTTCTGGGATGACATGTTCCAGCCTTGGCATTTCTATCTGCTTACCTTTTCATAGCTGCCTGTGAGATCTTTTGCTGTTACTGAGCCATTGCACAGCCTGGCGTGAAACGCTCCCAGAGCACGGAAATGTGGTCGAACATGGAAGACTCATCCCTGTGTCCCAAAAACGTCTTCTTGATTAATTTAAGAGGACCACTCACCTCGTATCCATAAACTAATTCAAAGAGACTAAAGCCAGTGGAATCATTAGATAAGTCTCGGTAACCAACAGGAGAAATCCCATCCCTTTGTCCCAGTCATGGGGTTGCTCATTGCAGTATGGACTGATCATTGTCTTTAGGGTCTGGTGGTACTGCTCCAAAGCCCATTGTGACTGTGGATAGTAGGCTTAGGACTTTATTTATTTACTTATTTTATTTATTTAGAGATGCAGCACTGAAATAGGCCCTTCAGCCCACCGAGTCTGTGCCAACCATCAACCACTCATTTATACTAATCTTACATTAATCCCATATTCCTACCACATCCCCACCATACCTCAACTCCCCTACCACAAACCTATACTAGGGACCTATCAAGCTGAAAATCTTTGGCTGTGGGAGGAAACCGGAGCACCTGGTGAAAACTCATGCGGTCACAGGAAGAACTTGCAAACTTCGCACAGGCAGTACACAGAATCGAACCCGGGTCGCTGGAGCTGTGGGGCTGCGGTGCTCCAGATTACCCATGACCTTTTCAAAAATACTGGACATAAAATGTGTGCCCTGATCCGACTGGATCTCAGCAGGAAGCCCATATAGGGTAAAGAATTGAGTTAGCCCCTTCACCACTTCCTTGGCAGAGATAGTTCTTCGGGCGAATGGCCTCTGGGAATCGGGTCACCACATCCATAATGGTGAGAAGATACTGGTTGTCCCGTTATATTTTCAGCAGGGGCCCCACACAATCTACCAGCATTCTGCTGAAGGGTTCCCACAACCTGGCACGTGAGACCAATTCTACCGAACTCCACCACATCTTTGTGGAATTGTTGCCAGTCAAAATGCTGTCTTCTGCGGTCTTCGATTTTTCATATACTGACATGTCCATCCATTAGAAGTTCGTGGGCCATTGTTAATATTTCTTTAAGGGACTTCAGCGGCACCACTATCTGGTGAACATCTGTCCACTCTTCATCCACTGTTCTGTGAGGAGGTCTCCACTTCCTCATTAGCTCCTCATTCTTTAAATAGTAACAGTCTGCAACTCCCTCTGCTTCAGTTTTGGTTTTTACAGTCTGTGCTATTTTTTAACGTTGGGTCGGGTTGTGGAGCCTCAAAAAAGGAAGAACTGTTTAACACATCCTTTGGGTCCTCTAACTTCCCAACGAAGGTTTCAGACAACCAGACAGTAGGGTCATCCGTCTGCAGTGTCAGTTCTGGGGATTGTTTGGCCATGGACCGAGTCACCACACAATCAGGGATTTCTGCTGTAACTACTCTGTCTCCCGGACCTCTTTTGGTCTCTCTAGAACTACTGGGGAAGCTGCCACCTTATCCCCTGTCAGATCATTACCCAGGAGCAGTTCGACCCATCAATCAGTAAACTAGGGACAATCCGCATGGTAAAGGGTCATGAAACTGGGTCACACTCCAAGTGCACCGGATATAAGTGTATGGACATATACTGTCTTCCGATACCATTCACTAACGCTCTAGCATTCACTACACTTTCTTTTTCCCAGCAGAAGGATTGGCTGGCCCCTGCATCCATGAGTATGACTATTGGTTTACTTCCCTCACTCAAGGGGTATGGTTTCACTTTTCCTTAGGATACAAATTCCTGGTAGCTCTCAAGGATTTTGTTTATTTTTCCCGCCCTCTCTGTGGTAGGTTTAATGGGTCTGACTGCCACAGTTGGAGGCACAGCCTGATCTGTTGTGATTTCCATCAGGGCCCTTTTTCCTGCTATGATCTGGTGGACCCTGATTAATCCTCCAGGTTTTCCCCATCACTTGCATCATTCAGCTCGATGGCGACCTACCTTATTACACTGGAAACACACAGGTCTTCGGCCGTTTCTACTGCTCTCAGTACCGTCCTATTTGACCTGAGGATGGACCCCCGTGTGTCCAGCATTTCCTCTTTGCCCTTGGCTGTTCGGGTTTCTATAACCCCCCCCCCCCCCCCCATCATTTATTCTCGGGTCTTTGTGGTGACCAGGGAAGTGTTTCCCTTTGGGGTTACGGCTTTGTGTACAAGGAAAAATTCATCACCAGAATTGCAACTTGTCCAGCTCTTTGAACCCTTTGTTCCTCTTTGTGGGTTTTAATGGGAGGGGGAGCGAGTTTGTGAACTCCTTGAGATGGATCACCACTCTGAGGTTTCGATATGTGGGCTGTAATATGAGTGTTTCTATCCACTGGTCAAAAGTAAACACAAAAACTGACTTTAAATATTCTTTAGCTACCTAAAAATGAAACATTTGGCGAAGACAAATGTGGGTCCAATACAGGCAGTGTCAGGGGAATGTACAATGGTGAATAGAGAAATGGCAGTGAAACTAAATGATTACTTTGTGTCTGCCCTCATTGAGGAAGATACAAGGAAATTTCCAGAATTAGAGATCCAAGGGATTAGGGAGATTGAGGAAGTGTAGGAAATTAATATTAGTAAGAATGTTGTATTGGAGAAATTAATGGGGCTGAAGTTTGATAAGGCGCCAGGATCTGATATTCTGCATCCCAGGGTGTGGGAAGAGATAGCTATGGAGATTGTGGCTGCATTGGTGATCATCTTCAAAAATTCTATAGATTCTGGACAGGTTCCTGTAGATTGGAAGGTAGGAAATGTCACCCCAATATTTAAGAAGGGAGGGAGAGAGAAAACAGGGAATTATAGACCTGCTCTCATACATCAGTCGTTGGGAAAATGCTGGGATTTCATTCTAAAGGATGTGATCAATGGACAGTTGGATAATAATCTGTTCAGGCATCGTAAACATGGATTTATGAATGAGAAATCATGTTTGGCGAACCTGTTGGAGTTTTGTTGGGCATGCTACTAACAGAATTGATAAAGGGGAGTCGGTGGACGTGTTATACTTGGATTTTCAGAAGGATTTTGATAAAGTCCCCCACAGGAGGTTGGTTAGCAACATTAAAGCACATGGGATAGGAGGTAATATACTGGCATGGATTAAAGATTGGTTAATAGGCAGAAAACAGAGAGTAGGAAGAAACGGGTCACTCTCACTGTGGCAGCTGTGACTGGTTGGGTACCGCAAGGATCAGTACTTGGGCCCCAGCTGTTAACAATATATGTCAATGATTTGGATGTGGGGACCAAATGTAGTATTTCCAAGTTCGCAGATGACACAAAACTAGGTGGGAATGCATGTTGTGAGGTAGATGCAATGCGTCTTCAAGGGGATTTGGACAGACATTGTGACTGAGCAAGAACATGGCAAATGGAATATAATATGGGCAAATATGAGTTATCCACATTGGTAAGAGGAACAGATGTGCAGAGTATTTCTTAAATAGTGAAAAATTAGGAAGTGTAGATGTACAAACGGACCCGGGTGTCAGTTAATCACTGAAAAAGATGCAGGTGCAGCAAGCAATTAGGAAGGCTAATGGTCTGTTAGCCATTATCAGGAGATGATTTGAGTACAGGAGTAGTGAAGTCTTGCTTCATGTGTATAGAACCTTGCTTAGACCACACCTGGAATATTGTGTGCATTTTGGGTCACTTTACATTAGGAAGGATATTATTGCCATCGAGGGAGCGCAATGAAGGTTCACCAGACTTGTTCCCGGGATGGCGGGAATGTTCTATGAAGAGAGATTGGGGAAACTGGGCCTGTATTCTCGAGAGTTTCAAAGAATGTGTCGGGATCTCATTGAAACGTACGAAATAATTAAAGGGATAGACAGCGTAGACGTATGGACGAAAATTCCCCTGGTTGCGGAGGCTGAAACTAATGGATACAATTTCAAAATAAGGGGGAAGCCATTTAGGACAGAGACGAGGAGAAAACTTTGACTCAGAAGTTTCTGAATCTTTGGAATTCTGCATCCCAGGCGGATGTGGAATCTCAGTCGTTGAGTATATTTAAAGTATAGATTGACAGATTTCTAACTACAAATGACAAAAAAGGGGATATGGAGATTATGTGTGAAAAAGGCATTAAAGTGGATGATCAGCCATGGTCATATTGAATGGTGGAGCAGCCTCGATGGGCTGAATGGCCTACTCCTGCTCCTATGTCCCGATGTTCGGAAGCAGCTTAACTCTTTCAAACTCGAGGTCAGTTTAGTCAGGCTGCTTTCTGAGGGTTTGGAATGTTTGATGGTACACTTCCGGTATTATTTCATGTACACCCAGGATAGCAATTTTAATCATCTCATAATCTGATCAACTTTCATCTGGCAACAGTGAATAAATCTCATGGGATTTTCCTGTTATTTTGTTTTGTGAAAACAGTGTCCAGCTCTCTGACGGCCATTTCAGTTGCATTACAAGTTTTTCACAATTGACGAAAAATTCTGCCACATCCTCCTCATTGAACTTTGTCATGAACTGGGAGAACTTTAAGAGATCAGCACATGGTCCTGAGCTAAGGGCAGCTCCCACACTAGCTGTGCCTTCACTGGGTGTATGGGTCTCCCTCTAGTTGTTTGAGCTGCCTTAACTCCCTTTCCTCATTCTCATTCTGGAACACTCTTACTTTTACCCTTTCTTGACACTCACTCTGCTCCTTCTCGCTCTCTCTGGAATTCTAATTCTAGTCTATCCTGTTCTAGTTTTACCTTAGCTAACATTACTCTATCTGTTAGTGATTCTAACCCTGTTAATCCCTAACTGTCCAGCTACATTACTCAACTTTTCAACAGACAGACGTTTTAACCCGTACCAAGTTACTTCACTCTGTATGCAACTCCTTTATTGGGAATGTAACTCCTTTAGTCAGAAAGGGAGGGAAACAGAAAACAGGAAACTACAGGCAAGTTAGCATCACATCTGTCTGAGGTAAAATGTTAGAAGCTATTATCAAAGACAGTGTAGCCGGCACTTAGAAAAGTTCAACGTAATCAGGCAGAATCAAAATGGTTTTATGAAAGGGAAATCATGTTTAATCAATTTGTTGGAGTTCTTTGACGAGGTACCATGTGCTGTGGAGAAAGGGGAACCGGTTGATGTACTGTACATAGATTTCCAGGAGGCAATTGATAAGGTGCCACATCAAAGGTTTTGTGAAAATAAAAGCTCATGGTGAAGGGGGTAACATGTTGGCATGGATAGAAGATTGGTTAGCTAACAGAAAACAGGCAGTAGGCATAAATGGGTCACTTTCTGGCTGGCAAGATGTAACGAGTAGTGTGCCACAGGGATCAGTGCTGGGACCTCAACTTTTTACAATTTATATAAATGACTTGGATGAAGAGACCGAAGGCATGGTTGCTAAATTTGCTGATGACACAAATATGAGTAAGAAAGTAACATGTGACGGGGACATAAGGAGGCTGCAAATGAATATAGATAGGTTAAATGTGTGTGTGAAGACCTGGAAAATGGAGTATAATGTGGGAAAATGGGAAATTGTCCATTTTGGCAGGAATTATAAAAAAAGAAGCATATTATCTAATGGTGAGAGATTGCAGAGCTCTGAGATGCAGAGGGATCTTGGTGTCCGTGTGCATGAATCACAAAAGGTGAATATGCATGTTCAGAAAGTAATTAGGAAAGCTAATAGAATGTTATCGTTTATCGCAAGGATAATTGAATACAAAAGTAAGGATGCTATGCTTCAGCTATAGAGGGCATTGGTGAGACCACATCTGGAGTACTGTGTACATTACTGGTCTCCTTATTTAAGGAAGGATGTAAATGCATTGGAAGCAATTCAGAAAAGGTTTACCAGACTAATACCTGGAATGGGTGGACTGTCTTATGAGGGAATATTGGACAGGCTCGGCTTATATCCACTGGAATTTAGAAGGGTAGGAGGAGACTTGATTTGAACATCTAAGATCATGAGCGGTCTTGACAGGTTGCATGTGGAAAGATGTGTGTATCTTGGTGTATCTAGAATTAGGGGTCACTATTTAAAAATGAGGGCCTGCCCATTTAAAACAGAGATGAGGAGAATTTTTTTTCTCTGAGGGTTGTGAGCCTTTGGAATTCTCGTCCTCAAAAGGCAGTGAAAGAGAGACTTTATGTACGTGTAAGGCAGAGATAGATAGATTTTTGATAAGCAAGGGGGTGAAAGATTATCGAGGGTAGGTGGTAATGTGGAGTTGAGGTTTCAATCAGATTGGTCATTATCTTATTGAATGGCAGAGCAGGCTTGAGGGGCCGAGTGGCCTACACCTGCTCCTAATTCATATGTTCATATGTTCGTCTGCTCTGTCTTCGAACGTGGGCATTTCAGTGTTCCAGCAGTGAAAGCCACAATAAAACCTTCATTGACATTTTAAGTTTTTTCTCAGGATCAATTGTTTTCCCTACTTCCAATTTCTCATTTGTTGTTGGTTTACGATCACTCGAACCTCCAGATTTCTGTGACAGCCAGGTGAGGAGGGGTCCCAGGCTCCCCTCTTGTCTTATATCTTATTTCACCACAACAGAGTTTATTCCTTTTTAGCCGTGGACCAGCTGACCAACTCAGTGAGTGTTTTACCTTTTATCTTTGATGTGATCGTGAAAGAGCCAATAGGAGAGGTTTTCCTGAGCTTAAACAAGAGATGAGTTTATTATACTTAACAATCTAAGCTGTATCTAAATAAAATAATAAGAAAATACGCTTCACATTCACGCACACACTCACACGAGAATCACACACAAATAAATTAGAGTAAGAAATAAATTTGAGATGGATTAGTGTCCAGAATGAATAAATTTTAAAGAAAAACGTCTGTGACGTTGGATAATTCTCTGGTCTGCATTTTCCCACCTTTAGTTATGCGTTTCATGTCATCTGCAAGAGTTGAAATTATGTTTTTTTTTTACGTATACGTTTGTGTCATTTATATATCTATCTATATGCCAGGAACAGCACTGGTTCTAATACTGAAACCTGCAAAACAGCACTGCATACTCCCCCTCTCCCAGTCTGAACAATGTCTGTTCACCACTTCTCTCTGCTTTCTGTCCCTGAGTCAGTATCATATCCACACTGTCACTGTCACATTAGTCCATATGTTCCATTTTTCATAACAAGTCTATGAAATGTCATTTGATCACCGGCCTTTTGAAAGTCTGTACACATAACACAAAACATGTTGTCCTCATCAACACTCACAGTTATGTCATCAACGAACTTGATTAAGATTATCAGACATGATTTTCCATTAAACTATCCATGCTGTTTGTCATTTATTATCCCATGTTTTCACAAGAAAGATAGATTTTTGTGCTGGGTTCTGGCCTCTTGTAATTTCCAACCACCGACATTAGACTGACTGGTCAGTAGTTACAGGATTTATCTAATCTCTCCTTTTGCAACAGGGAGTAACATTTACAGCCCTCCAGTCCTCTGTCATGACTCCCATATCCAAGGAGGATTGGAAGACTCTGACCAGTGCCTCTGCTATTTCCACCATTCCTTCCCTCAGCAACCGTCTCCATTGTTTTATCAAAGAACTGCATCAAGTTTAACTTACCACCACCTCTCTCCTCTCCTCCACTGTTGTTAAATTATCAAACTGCTTATCTGATATCCAGTACTGGATGAGCAGAAATATCCTCCAATTAAATATTGGGAAGATTGAAGCCATTGTTTTCCCTGCCTACTCCAACTCTGTTCCCTTGCTATTGATTCCATGGTAACCGTCTGAGATTCAGACAGTCTGTTTGCAACCTTGGTGTCATATTCGGGACAGCATTAATAGGCACATGGACAAATGTGGGTCAATTAAGGAAAATCAGCATGGATTTGTTAAGGGGAAAATGGTGTTTAACAAACTTACTGGCGTTTTTTGAAGAGGTTAAAAGGAAGCCTGATGAGGGCAATGCTGTGATGTGGTGTAAATGGAATTCCAAAAAGCATTTGATAAAGTGTCACACAACAGAATTGTGAGCAAAGGTACAGCTAATCAAATGAAAAGGACAGTAGCAACATGAAACTAAACTGGTTGAGTGACAGGAAACAGAGATTAGTGATTAATGGATGCTTTTCGGGCTGGAGAAAAGTTTGTAGTGGAATCAAAACAAAATACTGCAGATGCTGGAAATCTGAAATAGAATCAGAAAGTGCTGGAAATACTCAGCAGTGTCTGTGGAGAGTGAAACAGAGTTAATGTTCCAGGCTTGTGACCTTTCATCAGAACTGGCTTAGGTTAGAAATGTAATAGGTTTTAAGCAAGTGAAGTGGGAGTGGAGGGTGTAAACACAAGGACACAAATGTAGCCATGAGAGCAGGGGTGGGGGATGGAGTGTGTTGAAATGACAAGCGAGCGGAAGCTCGGGGTCATGCTTTTGGACTGAGCGGAGGTGTTTCACAAAGCGGTCACCCAATCTGCGTTTGACCTGCTGTGGTGTTCCAGTGAACATCAATGCCAGCTCGAGGAACAGCACCTCATTGTCCATTCTACAGACTTCTGGAGTAAACATTGAGTTCAATAATTTCAGAGAATGACTGGTCCATTTTTATTATTATTTTGTTTCATCAGTTATTTTTTACCATGTGCCAGACTTAAACTGGGATTTTTATGTTGGTGCTTTTAGCTCGGGCTGTTCATTATTCTGTCATTTAACACCTGCTCTGCACTAATGCTTTGTCTTTCACCACACCATGAGCACACTCTCTTTGCCTTTGCCCCATGACCTCCTGGTCAGTTAATCTCTCTGACCCTCTGTTCTATCAACACCCTTTTTGCTCCATTTTGCCCCATCCCTGCTTTATCTGCTTCAAACTTGATATTTCTAACCTTTTCCAGTTCTGATGAAAGATCACAGACCTGAAACATTAACTCTGTTTCTCTCTCTCAACTCAGATGGTGCCAGACCTGTTGAGTATTTCCAGCACGTTAAGTTTTTTTATTTAAGATTTGAGGTGGAGGTCCCCGGGGATCAGTGTTAGGACCCTTTTTCTTCCTGACATATATTAATGACCTGGACCTTGGTGTACAGGGCACAATTTCAAAGCTTGTAGATGATGCAAAAGTTGGAAACATTGTGAACTGTTAATAGGATACTATAAAACTCAAAAAGGACATAGACAAATTGGTGGAATGGGCAGACAGGTGGCAGATGAAGTTCAATGTGGAGAAATGTGAAGTGATTCATTTCGTAGGAAGGACATGGAGGGAAAATATAGAATAAAGGTTACAATTCTAAAGGGGGTTCAGGAGCAGAGGGACCTGGGTGTATATTTTAGATTAGATTAGAGAGACAGCACTGAAACAGGCCCTTCGGCCCACCGAGCCTGTGCCGAACATCAACCACCCATTTATACTAATCCAATATTCCTACCAAACATCCCCACCTGTCCCTATATTTCCCTACCACCTACCTATACTAGTGACAATTTATAATGGCCAATTTACCTATCAACCTGCAAGTCTTTTGGCTTGTGGGAGGAAACCGGAGCACCTGGAGAAAACTCACGCAGACACAGGGAGAACTTGCAAACTCCACACAGGCAGTACCCAGAAACTCCACACAGGCAGTACCCAAAACCCCCAAGTTGGACAGGGATCTAGTGTGTTCAGCACAGTGCCCCATGTTGGACAGGGATCTAGTGTGTTCAGCACAGTGCCCCAGGTTGTACAGGAATCCAGTGTGTTCAGCACAATGCACCATGTTGGACAGGGATCTAGTGTGTTCAGCACAATGCCCCAAGTTGGACAGGGATCTAGTGTGTTCAGCACAATGCCCCAAGTTGGACAGGGATCTAGTGTGTTCAGCACAATGCCCCAGGTTGTACAGGAATCCAGTGTGTTCAGCACAATGCACCAAGTTGGACAGGGATCTAGTGTGTTCAGCACAATGCCCCAGGTTGTACAGGAATCCAGTGTGTTCAGCACAATGCACCATGTTGGACAGGAATCCAGTGTGTTCAGCACAATGCCCCAAGTTGGACAGGGATCTAGTGTGTTCAGCACAATGCCCCAGGTTGTACAGGAATCCAGTGTGTTCAGCACAATGCCCCATGTTGGACAGGAATCCAGTGTGTTCAGCACAATGCACCATGTTGGACAGGAATCCAGTGTGTTCAGCACAATGCACCATGTTGGACAGGGATCTAGTGTGTTCAGCACAATGCACCATGTTGGACAGGAATCCAGTGTGTTCAGCACAATGCCCCAAGTTGGACAGGGATCTAGTGTGTTCAGCACAATGCCCCAAGTTGGACAGGGATCTAGTGTGTTCAGCACAATGCCCCAAGTTGGACAGGGATCTAGTGTGGTCAGCACATTGCACCATGTTGGACAGGAATCCAGTGTGTTCAGCACAATGCACCATGTTGGACAGGAATCCAGTGTGTTCAGCACAATGCCCCAAGTTGGACAGGGATCTAGTGTGTTCAGCACAATGCCCCAAGTTGGACAGGGATCTAGTGTGTTCAGCACAATGCCCCAGGTTGTACAGGAATCCAGTGTGTTCAGCACAATGCACCATGTTGGACAGGGATCTAGTGTGTTCAGCACAATGCCCCTTGTTGGACAGGGATCTAGTGTGTTCAGCACAATGCCCCAAGTTGGACAGGGATCTAGTGTGTTCAGCACAATGCCCCAGGTTGTACAGGAATCCAGTGTGTTCAGCACAATGCACCATGTTGGACAGGAATCCAGTGTGTTCAGCACAATGCACCATGTTGGACAGGGATCTAGTGTGTTCAGCACAATGCCCCAGGTTGTACAGGAATCCAGTGTGTTCAGCACAATGCACCATGTTGGACAGGAATCCAGTGTGTTCAGCACAATGCACCATGTTGGACAGGGATCTAGTGTGTTCAGCACAATGCCCCAAGTTGGACAGGGATCTAGTGTGTTCAGCACAATGCCCCAAGTTGGACAGGGATCTAGTGTGTTCAGCACAATGCCCCAGGTTGTACAGGAATCCAGTGTGTTCAGCACAATGCCCCAAGTTGGACAGGGATCTAGTGTGTTCAGCACAATGCCCCAAGTTGGACAGGGATCTAGTGTGTTCAGCACAGTGCCCCATATTGTACAGGGATCTAGTGTGTTCAGCACAATGCCCCAGGTTGGACAGGGATCTAGTGTGTTCAGCACAGTGCCCCATGTTGGACAGGGATCTAGTGTGTTCAGCACAGTGCCCCAGGTTGGACAGGGATCCAGTGTGTTCAGCACAGTGCCCCATGTTGGACAGGGATCTAGTGTGTTCAGCACAATGCCCCATGCTGGACAGGGATCTAGTGTGTTCAGCACAGTGCCCCAGGTTGGACAGGGATCCAGTGTGTTCAGCACATTGCACCATGTTGGACAGGGATCCAGTGTGTTCAGCACAATGCCCCATGTTGGACAGGGATCTAGTGTGTTAAGCACAATGCCCCATGTTGGACAGGGATCTAGTGTGTTCAGCACAGTGCCCCATGTTGGACAGGGATCTAGTGTGTTCAGCACAATGCCCCATGTTGGACAGGGATCTAGTGTGTTCAGCACAATGCCCCATGTTGGACAGGGATCCAGTGTGTTCAGCACAATGCACCATGTTGGACAGGGATCTAGTGTGTTCTGCACAATGCCCCATGTTGGACACGGTTCTAGTGTGTTAAGCACAGTGCCCCATTTTGGACAGGGATCTAGTGTGTTCAGCACAATGCCCCATGTTGGACAGGGATCTAGTGTGTTCAGCACAGTGCCCCACGTTGGACAGGGATCTAGTGTGTTCAACACAGTGCCCCATGTTGGACAGGGATCTAGTGTGTTAAGCACAATGCCCCAGGTTGGACAGGGATCTAGTGTGTTCAGCACAGTGCCCCATATTGGACAGGGATCTAGTGTGTTCAGCACAATGCCCCATGCTGGACAGGGATCTAGTGTGTTCAGCACAATGCCCCATGTTGGACAGGGATCTAGTGTGTTCAGCACAATGCCCCAGGTTGGACAGGGATCTAGTGTGTTCAGCACAGTGCCCCATATTGGACAGGGATCTAGTGTGTTCAGCACAATGCCCCATGCTGGACAGGGATCTAGTGTGTCAAGCACAATGCCCCATGTTGGACAGGGATCTAGTGTGTTAAGCACAATGCCCCAGGTTGGACAGGGATCTAGTGTGTTAAGCACAATGCCCCATGTTGGACAGGGATCTAGTGTGTTCAGCACAGTGTCCCATATTGGACAGGGATCTAGTGTGTTCAGCACAATGCCCCATGCTGGACAGGGATCTAGTGTGTTCAGCACAATGCCCCATGTTGGACAGGGACCTAGTGTGTTCAGCACAATGCCCCATGTTGGACAGGGATCCAGTGTGTTCAGCACAATGCACCATGTTGGACAGGGATCTAGTGTGTTCAGCACAATGCCCCAGGTTGGACAGGGATCCAGTGTGTTCAGCACAATGCACCATGTTGGAAAGGGATCTAGTGTGTTCAGCACTATGCCCCATTTTTGACAGGGCGCTCGAGTGGTCAGCACAGTGCCCCATGCTGGACAGGACTGTCGCGTGATCAGCACAGTTCCCCATGCTGTGCAGAACTGTCTTGTGATCAGAACAGTGCCCCATGCTGCACAGGGCTCTAGTGTGGTCAGCACAGTGCCTCATGCTGGACAGGACTGTAGTGTGATCATAACGGTGCCCCATGCTGGACAGGACTGCAGTGTGCTCAGCACAGTGCCCCATGCTGGACAGGACTGTAGCGTGATCAGCACAGTGCCCCATGCTGGACAGGGCTTTAGTGTGGTCAGCACAGTGCCCTATGTTGGACAGGACTGTAGTGTGATCAGCACTGTGCCTCATGCTGGACAGTCGTCTAGAGTGGTCGGCAGAGTGCCCCATGCAGGGCAGGACTGTAGTGTGATCAGCACAGTGCCTCATGCTGGACAGGACTCTGGTGTGGTCAGCACATTTTCCATGTTGTACATGACTGTAGTGTGATCAGCACAGTGCCCCTGCTGGGCATGTCGCTAATGTGGTCAGCACAGTGCTCCATTTTGGGCAGGTCACGAGTGTGATCAGCACATTGACCCATGCTAGGTAGGACTCCAGTGTGGTCAGCACAGTGCCCCATGCTTTACAGTGCTCTGGAGAGGTCAACACGGCGCCCCATGCTGGGAAGGGATCAAATGTGGTCAGCACAGTGCCCCATGCTTTACAGTGCTCTCGAGTGGTCAGCACAGCGCCCCATGCTGGGAAGGGATCAAATCTGGTCAGCACCGTGCCCCATGTTGGAAAGACGCTCGTGTGGTCAGCACAGTGCCCCATGCTGGAAAGATTCTAGTGTGGTCAGCACAGAGCCCCATGCTGGGCAGGGTTATAGTGTGGTCAGCACAGTGCCCCATGCTGGGCAGGGTTCTAGTGTGGTCCGCACAGTGCCCTATGCTGGTCAGGGTTCTAATGTGTACAGCACAGAGCCCCATGCTGGTCAGGGCTCTAGTGTGTACAGCGCAGAGCCCCATGCTGGGCAGGGTTCCAGTGTGATCAGCACAGTGCCCCATGCTGGGCAGGGTTCTAGTCTGGTCAGCATAGTGCCCCATGCTTGACAGTGCTCTACAGTGGTCAGCACAGTGCCCCATGCTGGAAAGACGCTAGTGTGGTCAGCACAGTGCCTCATGCTGGTAGGATTCTAGTGTGGTCAGCACAGTGTCCCATGCTGGGCAGGGTTCTAGTGTGGTCAGCACAGTGCCCCATGCTGGGCAGTGCTCCAGTGTGGTCAGCACAGTGCCTCATGCTGGACAGGACTGTAGTGTGATCAGCACTGTGTCTCATCCTGGACAGGACTCTAGAGTGGTCAGCACAGTGCCCCATGCTCGGCAGGACTGTAGTGTGATCAGCACAGTGCCTCAAGCTGGACAGGACTCTAGTGTGGTCAGCACAGTGCCCCATGCTGTACAGGCCTGTAGTATGATCAGCACAGTGCCTCATGCTGGAAAGGACTGTGGTGTGATCAGCACAGTGCCCCATGCTGGGCAGGTCTCTGGTGTGGCCCGCACAGTGCTCCATGTTGCGCAGGTCACTAGTGTGCTCAGCACATTGCCCCATGCTAGGTAGGTCTCCAGTGTGGTCAGCACTTGCCTCCTCGTGCTGGGCAGGACTCCAGTTGGCCAGCACAGTGCCCCATGCTTTACAGTGCGCCAGAGAGGTCAGCACAGCGCCCCATGCTGGGAAGGGATCAAATGTGGTCAGCACCGTGCCCCATGCTGGAAAGACGCTAGTGTGGTCAGCACAGTGCCCCATGCTGGTCAGGGTTATCGTGTGGTCAGCACAGTGCCCCGTATTGGACAGGGATCTAGTGTGTTCAGCACAATGCCCCAGGTTGGACATGGGTTCTAGTGTGCTCAGCACAATGCCCCATGCTGGACTGGGCACTAGCGTGATCTGCACAGTGCCCCATGCTGGGCTGGTCGTTCGTGAGGTCAGCACAGTGCCCTATGCTGGACAGGACAGTCGTGTGATCAGCACAGTGCCTCATGCTGCACAGGACTGTAGTGTGATCAGCACAGTGCCCCATGCTGTACAGGCTCTAGTGTGGTCAGCACAGGGCCCCATGCTGGACAGGACTGTCGTGTGATCAGCACAGTGCCCCATGCTGTACAGGGCTCTCGTGTGGTCAGCACAGTGCCCCATGCTGGGCTGGGCGTTAGTGAGGTCAGCACAGTGCCCCATGCTGGGCTGTGTTCTAGTGTGGTCAGCATGGTGCCCGATGCTGGGTAGGGTTCGTGTGTGGTCAGCGCCGTTCCCATTTGCTGGGTCGGGTTCGTGTGTGGTCAGCACGGTGCTCCATGCTGGGCATGGTTCTAGTGTGGTCAGCTCCGTTCCCATTTGCTGGGTAGTGTTCCAGTGTGGTCAGCATGGTGCCCCATGCTGGGCAGGGTTCCAGTGTGGTCAGCACTGTGCCCGATGTTGTGCACGTCTGTAGTGTGGTCAGCATAGTTACCCATGTTGGACAGGGCTCTCGTGTGGCCATGACATTCCTCCATTTTGGGCAGGGCTCTAATATGGTCAGCACTGTGACCCATGACGGGCAGGGCTTTGGTGTGGTTAACACTGTGCCTCATGCTGGACAGGGTTCTAGTGTGGTCATTACATGTCCCATGTTGTGCCAGTCTCTCGCCCAGGCTAATTGACCATGTGCTGTTAGTGTGAGGAGGGGTTTGAATTGACATCAATCAACCATTTCGACATCTTTGCCAGACATCTTTGTAGCTTCGTCTGTGCACGTCTACTGTCCGCCTGTGTTAGTCACGCTCACCTGAACATACATTCAGCAGCACGAGTGTTATGTAAAAGGACCAGGCATCCAACTTACAGGTGTGGGTGTTTTGACTTACTTCTGCTATTGTAAAGTCAGTGGAGGTGCTGTGGATGGCTTTCTGGAGGTTATGTTGTGAGCTGTACAGACATTCAGGGTTGACAGAGGATTTCGTGACCTAACTCTGCATGAGATATGGGGACTGTAATTAGTGCCTCTGGAGATGTGTTTCTCTGGGAATTCCTGGACGTAGGTAGATCTTATAATCCATGTTGAGGAGGGAGACCGGACGCCCGTTCTTAAGCAAGCAGAGATCACCCCTTTTCAGCAACAGGATGACAACCGCCCTGTGCCACGAGAGGGGCACCCCCGAGTCGCTAGGCTTTCCCCCAGGAACTGCACGCTATTGTCCTCAGGACGTATCCCAATGCCCCGAGGAACTCCACGGTGGCCCCGTCCAGCCCCGGCGATTTGCCCATTCAGTGCTGGTGGAGGGCACCGTACAATTGTGCTAATGTGAGCGGAGTCTCCAATCCTTTGGTGCCCTCCAGTCTGATCTTTGGCAGGTCCTCCTACAAAACTCTACACGTGTCCTCGCTGGACGGGTCCGGAGAGAGCAATGCACTGTTATAGGTTCGGACCAATATTCCCATTCCCTCCGGATCCATCGTCTGCCAGCTGCTCGAAGAGCTGCTTATGCACCCTCTGCCAATTTTCCATTGAGTAGAAGAAGGGTGAGGCGCGGTTCAAATCTTCCAGGATCTGGATCCGCGACCTCACGTACACGCCTCGTGAGCTGCAGGTCCCTCAGCGCGCCCTCTTCTCTTTGTACACCTGCCACAGGATGGGGTCTGTGATGGCCTGACCGAGATGGGACTCCAAGTCAAGCACCTCCCTCTCCAGAAGCTCGATCTCTGCTTCCCGCCTCTTGGTCGACACCTTCGTGTTCTCCTGACAGAAGACGCGGATGTGAGTCTTGACCACATCCCACCATAGCCTCAAGTAGAGGAAGCCTCCCTGCTTCCTTCTCCAGTCAGCCCAGAATCGACGGAATGAGTCACGGAATCACTCGTCCTCCAGGAGCCATTTGTTAAAAGTGCCATTACAGGGAACCGTCCCGTGTGCGGAGTGGAGTGAATTCCTCCCAATTCAGGTGGTGGTCCGAGCGCGGAACCAGCCACTTGGAGGCCACCGTGATGCAGGAGGCGTATGCCTGTAAAATGTAGAGGCGGTCAATTCCGGTACCCTTCTTCTGAGTCCTCCAGACGAAAGCACTGGAGTTGGGATGGAGATTCCACCAGGCGTCCACTAATTTGAGGTAGTTGATCCATCAAGTCACCCTGCTACTCCAGGAGCCAGGTGGCTTCATCTCCCGGAACGGTGTGGGTTTCCTGCATAAAACCCATCACAAATCTCCCTTCCCTGAGGACTGTGAGATTGTGAAAACGGCTGAGAGACCCCCTGCTGCTGTTGATGTTGAGGCTGGCTATGGATATCTTCATGTCAAAAATACAACCATCCTGTCACCAATACCTTACTGTGAGGAGAGAGTGGAACTGCTCATCGCCTTGCACTCCCCCAGCAATCCAGAGAGGACTCATTGAACAGACATCGCACGACCTTTTTCATGTCTGCACATTTGCAACCCTCCTTGAGGGCAAGACGGACAGACCAGATGATCAGCGCCAGCTACACACACTGGTCAAGGGGCGGCTGAACTTCCCTGCAAGCAGCAAGGAAGTCCCGGAGTTCTACAATGGGGATGAGAGGAGACTCGGTAGGAGGCAGGAGGGAGTGCACGGCCTCACTGGCAATGGATTCAAGGTCGTCCTCCGTGCCCCTCACCGAGACTCCATCCTCCTCCGGACCGTCACCGCCAGTGGCCGACACACCCACCACACAATGTGGTGTGGACATCCCGGCCACGCCAGCGAGTCTCACCTCCCTCATGATCACACCCCCAGGATCGGTGGTGGAGGAGTCATTCCTATATTCCTCTGGGGAAACTGGGAATATGAGTGCCTGTGGTTGAGGACACCCTCTCCCCCTCGGTGCCCGGGCTTGTGATCAGCCTCGGGGGAGGCAGTTGTTTCTTGACTCTGGAAATCCAGCCGGTGCGGGACCCGAGGTAGAGAGAGGAGGCCATCTCCCACCCTGCCAGCGCCACAGTACCAGCAGACAGAGCACTGTTAACATTATTCAAATCAACCGCCGGGTCGGATCCATCCTGGATGACAGCAACAGGCGCCAAGAGCGTTGGCCCTCACAGATCTCAGCCCCACCCAGGACACCGGACCAAGTGGGAGATGGAATGATTTCTCCTGGTGGATCCACAGGCTCCCCCATCAGGGGAGGGGCCCTTCACCACTCCCCCGCCCCACCTCGGGTGTTGCGAATGGTACAGAGGCTTCTGTCCCCACTCCATTTTATGGGATAGAAAGTTGTGACTTAGGGCTCGAGCCCCAATGGTGCTGGTAGTGCGGGGAGTCCGAGGACCCGCCAGGAGACTGACCCTGTTCCTCTCGGCAATCTGCAGTGGAGGGATGCCTCCTCCTCTTATTCATGGAGAGGTGAGGAGGTTCAGAGACCTCAGTCTCACGAGACATCTCTGTTTATCCCTCCACACCCTCAACAGTGTAGAGGGAGATTTACTCTCGATCTGACCCTCAGGCCCGTTTTGTTTTTTTGTCCAGGGGGACTTTATTCGCCAGGACCCCTTTATTTAAATTTTGAATTCAGTTTATTAAAAACAGATAAATAAACCAAAAACGCAAACTAAAATGCCATTCTCGGCATTAAAGATGTATCACAGCCCTTGTGGTATCCACCGATGGTGGAAGGCCTCAAGTGTGACAGATTCTGAATAGATCCCTGTTAAAGACAGGAACTTCAGTCCGTGTCATCCACACCCATAGCAGCAGGAGGTGGAAAGAGGGTTTTCAAGGTTTTTACCTACAGGAACAATCAAAGTACCAGAGCTCACATTTCCTCTGTCCCTGAGTGTCATTACTCATTATCCCCCCGGAGGAACACCTCTCTCTCTCTCTCTCTCACTCACTCCCTCTCTCACTCTCTCCCCCTCTCTCTCTCTGTCTCTCTCTCTCACTGATTCTCTCTCTCACTCTCTCTCTCTCTGTCTCCCTTTCTTTCTTTCTCTCTGTCTCCTTCCCAGCTGAAAGCAATTGCTATTTAACACTCCAATATCCATGTTATCAAAACTTTTGTCCTCCCCACTCACACCAATTTAAAATATAACTATACACACTTGTTAAACAACCAACTACTTTCAGACAGCATGCAGGACCAGACGTAACTGACCGTAATAGACACTGGCTGAGACAGACAAAGAAATCAAACAGGAAACTTCAAATACAAAAACAGACCCACTTACTCAAACACAAGCTTTTCCTCCTGTTCTCCTCAGACAGTGTTTCAGCCTTACTGTGGCTCCGAAAGATTTCCTTTCCTTTTATATCTCAGGTATAGACAGGGTGGATAGCAAGAAGCTTTTTCCCAGAGTGGGGGATTCAATTGCAAGGGGACACGAGTTCAAAGTGAAAGGTGAAAACTTTAGGGGGGATATGCGTGGAAAGTTCTTTACGCAGAGGGAGGTGGGTGCCTGGAACGCATTGCTGGTGGAGGTGGTAGACGCGGGCACGATAGCGTCTTTTAAGATGTATCTAGACAGATACATGAATGGGCAGGAAGTAAAGAGATACAGACCATTAGAAAATAGGCAACAGGTTTAGATAGAGGATTTGGATCGGCGTAGGCTTGGAGGGCCGAAGGGCCTGTTCCTGTGCTGTAATTTTCTTTGTTCTTTGTTCTTTGTTAACGTCACACGTGACTTGGTGGGATTGAGAGTAACAGACTGTTCCATTCGGTGTTGTCACCACATTAACGGGACAGCCTGTCAAGGAGGTTACCTTAACGGTAAACGTTCTCCCTCTCCAACATTGTCCCCCTCCGAGGCCTCCTGCTCCGTTTTAGTGCCACCTGTGTGATACTCTGCTTTTTGTGAAGGCTGCTACACCCGCCTGGGAGCTGCTTTCCCTCTGGGTTTGCAATCACTGAATGTTAGACCTGTACTGTGCATGCTCTGTCTTCAGGTGGGGTCACACCTGTAACTCCCTAAGGACACCTCTAGAATCCTCTATCTTCTGGGTCAACTGGACATTATCCTGTGTGACAGTAACAATATGTTTCTCTGCAAACTCTAACTGCTGCTGAACTGCACAAGCTTGTCCTGCATTAAGTGGCTGTTGTTGTATAGTGACATTAAAGTACACTAGCTTATTGTGTAACTCATGTAGCTGTGTCTGCTGCTGCTGCTGGGTCTGTTCACTTTGAGCTACCATTTCTCTCACCTGTGACTCTATCACTTCCTCATCGCACTGTGCACGATGCTGCACATGGAGTCAGATTTAAAGCCTTTTCACCCTTCTGATGTTTAGCCAAGACGTGTGCCTGGATAAACTTCAATATATTTTAAAAGGAACGTGTGCATGCTTCCATACACAGTCTCCGAACAGGGACTGGATACTGTCCATATTACACTTAGTGCTTAACTCTTCCTCATATGTTTCCCAGAGACCCTTCTTCCCATTGTCTTTTTTGTGACATAATGTGTATTTAAAGAGACATCACTGGGTCAGTATAATCGTCTGCCCCTCAAAAGAGTTTATCCCTGCAAGAGTTTTCACTGGTCAAACGAATATTGATACATTTGCGAAACTTTGCTACAACATCCTCGGTTTGCATTGCAGTCAAAGTCCCGGGTTTCAGCACCACTTGTAAGATCTGGGGTTTGATTTAATGTAATTGTCAGACTTAGGTCAATTACAATGACAGTCTATGTTGGGAGATCAGATTTAAAAGGGACTTGAAGCTCAGACTAGCTATAAAACTACATGTGTACGATGCTGCTTTCACAAGCTTCACAGACTGAATGAAGTTCTGCACAATAAGCAGAACATGGTAATACTGAGCAAAGGGCAGTGGTCAGCAGTTGTGTTCTCAATGGAACACCCGGTCCTCAACCTCCGGTTATCTGTCGAACCTTGTCTCTTCATTGGAGTCTATCTTCTGTCTTCTTCTTGATGATGATGTGCCCTTTTGGGGTCTTACAAGCTCTTAATTTATATACAGTTCCCAGCTTGGTTCTGTTCCATATTAGGTAAAAGGCCATTTCTGTTCATTTGATTGGTCAGTCATTAACTAACTACCCTTCCATGATCGTACCTTGAGCCTGGTTTAAGTCATTGTCATTGTCGTTCAGTGGGGAGTGGTGGGGGGAGGGGAGGGGCCTCCAGATTCCAGCTGCCTTAACTCTCCGAATTCCTTTACAAAAGGTCATATCTTGACCCAGTGCCACCCTGCTGTGCCTATTCAACCACAGTGACCACTTAATGGCATTGAATTGTACATATCTCATTTCACAGCTTCCTGGCCACACGGGCATTGTTTACAGTTTTACACCGTTTAAAAACCAGCAGTCTCCCTGGGATAATCCACAGTCTAACGACTTTAAAATAAAGGGTCTCAACAGGTCAGGACTTGTCCAGATATTTAGCTAACATCATGCGTTGTGGTTATGTTACATACAGAATACTATTTTAACCGTTATACTGAAGGAAATGACAACTAAGTTCTAACAGTCCTATCATAAAATAAACTCAATCCTACAGTTTTGTCCCAACAAGGACGCAGATATCTAGCTTTGTGTTTGGAAACATCAGCCACTACTGGCCACTGTTGACTGATTGTGTCTGAAGCTGTTGGGTTTTAGCTAAACACAGGGCATTTCTTTTATTCGCTCATTCATGGGATGTGGGTGTCGCTGGCTCTGCCAGCATTTATTGCCATCCCTAATTGCCCTTGAGAAGGTGGTGCTGAGCTGTCTTCTTGAACCCCTGTAGTCCATACCTGGGGATGGTGATGGCATTGTCTGGGACACTGTAAGGTGTGATTCGATGAGTATGACTATGTTTTCTGCTGCTTGACTAGCCTGTGGGACAGCTCTCCCAACGTTGGCACAAGCCCCCAGATGTTAGTATGGAGGACTTTACAGGGTCGACAGGGCTGGGTTTGTCTTTGTTGTTTCTGGTGCCTCGGTCGATGCTGGGTGGTCTGTCTGGTTTCATTGCTTTTCTTAGATTTTGTAGCCGTTTCGTACAACTGAGCAGCTTGCTAGGCCATTTCAGAATCAACCACATTGCTGTGAGTCTGGAGTCACATGTAGGCCAGACCAGGTTAGGATGGCAGATTTCCTTCCCTAATGGACATTGGTGAACCAGATGTGTTTTTACAACAATTGACAATGAACACCATGAGAATAGATATTTTAATTCTAGAGTTTTATTCAAGATGATTAATGATGTCAGAGTATGTCTTGTTTTGAAATGCAAATAAACCAGAAATTCTCTAAGCAACAGTTTGTAAGACGTCAGGAATGTAAGGGATTTGGATTGTTTAATTGTCCTGTGGTTTCAAATGTGTATGTGACCAGGAAGAAAAGCTGCTATTGTTTGTGTTGAGAACAATCCTGAGGCATCTGTAACATCCACAAGTGGTGATGAAAATACTGAAGGAAATGTAAACACATGCTCACCATCAAGGCAGTCTCTCATATCATCATCTGAACAAAGAATTAGGCATCTCATTGGACAATTGTAGCTTACGGTGGATTTTGATAGGACAGTGTGATCTTGTCAGTGAAACATTCAGCCCACCTTGATATGAAAGGTGCAAAATCATTGGAAATAGTGATTCAATGATAAGGTCGAGGAGATTGGTCAGCGGCAGAACGATTAGCAGGGAGGGAAATGCTCACTGGGTTATCATGTATGCATGACTCTTTGCAACATGTTTGTGACTAATGGGTGTATTGTTCACCGGTACATTGTGAATGGGTATTTTGTATAATTGTTAACTAGTAGTATTCCTACTGAATCTAGTACAGTCATTGGTGTTTAATTTGAGCTCTGAGTGCTGTCTCATTATTTCTTGTAATACTCATGATTGAACCATCGAGTAACCAATCAAAAAGATGACAGTTTATAAACAACAATTGTTTCGAAATGTGGACATGAGGCTTCACATTATCATTCCCAGGAATGTCAACCCAAAGACCTGTGTCCAGAATTACGACCGAGACTAGTTAACGACCCTTATGAAAATCTCTGGAATACCATTCCTACATCTTTGTTGTCCATCCATAATTATGCTTGACACTGATTGGCTTTCTAGACTATTTCAGAGGACAGTTAAAAGTGAACCACATTGAGTTACATGGCGACCAGAACAGATAAGGATGGTAGATCACCTTCCCTAAAGGACATTAGTGAACCAGATAGATTGTTATAAAAATCGATGATACTTTCATGGCAACATTCTTAAGTCGAACTTTCAATTCCAAATTTGTATTTATCAATTGAATATATTAAATCATTGAATTTTAAATTCCGCCAGCTGCTGTGGTGGGATTTGAACCCAGGGCATTAGCCTGAGCCTCTGGATTACTAGTTCAATGACATTACCACTATCCCACTGTCACTGCCTTTCTGCATCACATTCCTCCCTTAAGACACTACATAAAACCTTCCTCTTTGACCAAGCTTTTGGTCATCTGACCTCATATCTCCTGTTGTGGCTCAGTGTCATACTTTGCTTCATAATGCTCCTATGGAGCTCTTGCGATGTTTTATTGCATAAAAGGCACGATATAAATATACGTTGTTGTTGTTGGCATTTACCAGACATGACTTGTCTTACCATATCCTTGCTGCTGGCCATTTGTTGTCCATGGTTTTTTTCTTTTCTCAAGCAGCAAATACTTTTGTCCTGGGATGTGAACTCTAGAAATTTCCCCATCACTGACAGTAAATACAGTGTTTACTCCACCTCTCCTTTTTTAATCAGAGTGCAACATTGGCAACCCTCCAGTCCTCTGCCACGACTCCCATATCCAAGGTGTATTGGAAGATTCTGGCCTGTGCATCTGCTATTCTCATCTTTCCCTCACTCAGCAATCCTCATACATCCCATTCAGACAGGGCAAATGTTATCGTTCATTGTGGTACAAAAGGTGTCCAAATGAAAAGGGTTAACTGAACCTGTTTGTTCAGTAACTGCAATTAATGTCAGTCTCCATGGACCCTAACTGTGTCACTGGAGGGTTTTCCTTTTCTATTAATAAGGGACTCTTTCAATGTGTTATCACATAGCGTCAAAGGGAACATCACGCTCAGCACTGACAGGGATCAGTGGCTCCAGAGAGAGGGAAAGGATAGATCAGAATCTGAGAACAATAGATTTGAATGTTACAACAATGGACAGGAGTTTATCCTCGGATCTTTACTATCTTTCTACATATTGGGATTGGTACTCATTAGACGATCGGATCCTGTATGCACTTGTGATATTTCAATATATTTACTATCCCATCCTGGCTATTGTTGGTGTCCCTGGTAGGTCTCTCTATACAGCTATTATTTCTACAAACCATGTTTAATTGCAATACTGCTCCTGTAATTTACTCTGCCCTTCTTGCTGCTGCGACTGTTGCTGGTGAATCTCTACCTCCAGCTATTAGCTGTAAATCCATTGCTAATTGTATTGCAGTTCTTGTAAGTTCATCACTCATCTTCGGTCTTGTCTGTGCTCCTTGTAAGTCTCTATTTTCCGCTAGGAGATCTGCAAACCCTGTTTCACTGAAATACTGTTCTGTAATGCAAATATTGGGAAGACTGAAACCAGTGTCATTGGTCTTCATCACAAATTCCATCCCCTATCTGTGAAACATATACCCCACCCTGCCCGATATCTGAGGCTGAACCAGACTGCTTACAACATCTGTATTCTATTTATACCTGAGCTGAGTTCATCTCCATATTCCCTACATCACCAATCCTGCCTATTACCACCTCTGTAATATCATCCATCTCCACCTCTGCCTCAGCCCTTCTGCTGCATAAACCCTCATCTGTGCTTTAATCACTTGATTTTTCCAATTCTATCCTGGTCCCCCTGCAGGTTATAAACTTCTATAAACCACAGCCCATCCAGAAATCTGCTGCCTGTATTCTAACTCACACCAAATCCCGATCACCCATCACCCCTGTGCTCACTGATCTACATTGGCTCCCGGTCTGACAGCACCTTAATTTTAATAATCTCATTCTTGTGTTTGAATCCCTCCATGGCCTCGCCCCTCCAATTAGCCCCATTCCCCTGCCCATTCCCATATTCCAGCATTTCTTCCACCATCAAGTCTATTTCCATGTCCCCTTTTAAAGTGAATTTCCTTCCCTCACTATCTCACCTTGGTGGCGAGTTTCAGCTCTTACAGCAGCATTGTTGCCCACACTGTGGAAGCCTGGATCCAGAAAAGGGTCTGAACTGAGCTCCCAGTCACTTCTGGTGTGGCCTGCACACTGTCCCATGCTGTGCAGTACTCTAGCCCGGGTGTACATTGTGTGCACTAGTAGCATGAGGAATTGTGGAATGTCATGTCAAACTGCTATTCCAGCAGCTTTGATGCACGTCTTTGAAACTTGATCTGTGCATGTCCACTGACTGCCTGTGTTAGTCACTCTCAGCTGAACATACATTCAGCAGCACGAGGAACTCCCTCCAGTGTTATTTAAAAAGACCAGACATCCAACTTACAGGTGAGAGGCTTTTGACTTCCTTCTGCTTTTGTAAAGTTGGAGGAGGTGCTGTGGATGGTTTTCTGGAGGTTGTGTTGTGAGCTGCTGCAGACATTCAGGGAGGACAGAGGATTTGGTGTCCCAACTCTGGACGAGGTATGGGGACTGTAGTTACAGTGTCTCTGGGTCTGTAACATGACCAACAAATGGAGCAGAGGCTGCAGAGAGGGGAAGCTCTGTAACGATGGAGGAGGAGGGGACTCTGCTCTACCCACCCCTGGTTTTCCAAGAACACTTTTCCTACCTACATCTAACCCAGGAGTAGTGTGTGAGGTGACTCTGATTCAATACGGATGTGGTCACAGAGCTGTGTCACCTCCTGTCACATAACCTGGAGCCTCACACCAGGGTGAGGACGGAGCTGTCAGTGGCTGTTAAGGTCACAGTTTCATTGAACGTCTATGTATCTGGATCTTTCCAGGCAGGAGCAGGAGACATATCTAACATTCAGTCATAGACAGTGACAGAGTCAAAGTCACTTACTACACATAAGGAGTCCATTCGTCCCATCGAGACCATGCTGGTTCTCTGTGGATCAATCAAGTCAGTCTTACTCCCCCGCCCAATTCCCGTAGCCCTGCAAGTCCACTTCCTTCAATCACCCATCCAGTTTCCTTTTGAAATTGGAAGGAAGGATCAAATTGGAAGGAAGTAAAGCTGGTAACAGGAGGTAGAAAAGTAGAAGGTGACATTCGAAGGGAGGCGAAACAAAGGTGAGCTTCAACTAGAATGCAGAATGTCAATAAGGCACGGTTATGGGCACTGTACCTGAATGCGCGCAGTATTTGGAACAGGGTAGATGATTTAAAGGCCCAAATAGAGGTACATGGGTATGATCTAATAGTCATAACGGAAACGTGGCTACAGAGTGACCAAGACTGAGAACTGAATATGCAGGCATATTCGACCTTTTGGAAGGACAGGCAACAAGGGAAACGACGTAATGTTGCGCTGATAATAAGGGATGGGACCAGTACATTAGTAAGGAAGGATCTCAGGTCTGCAGAACAAAATATGGAATCTGTTTGGGTGGAGCGAAGAAACTGAAAGGGCAGAAAACATTGGTAGGAGAGCTGTTTATAGGCCACCAAACAGCATTGTTAGTGTGGGGCACAGCATTAATGCAGATGGGAGAATCATACAGGATGGGTAATGCAATAATCAGGGGTGAGTTAGATCTTCATATAGACTGGGTAACCTAATGAGAACAAATTTCATGGATAGCGAGTTTCTGGAGTGTGTTACGGATGGTTTTCTAGAGCAGTATGTTCAGGAACCGACTAGAAAACAGGCTATTTTAGATCTAGTATTATGTAATGTGACAGGGCTAATTATTAATTGTATTGTAAAATTACCTTTAGGGATGAATTACCATAATGTGATAGAATTTTACATTATGCTTGAAAGTACGTTCGTTCAATCTTAAGCCAGGGTGTTAAATTTGCACAAAGGAAATTATGAAGATATGAGGAGCAAATTGCCCGAGGTGGATTGGGAAACTACATTGAAAGGTATGATAGTACATAGGCAATCGATAGTCTTTAAAGAAAGATTATATAGCTTACAGCACCGATACATTGCTTGCAGGCACATAAACCCCAAAAGTAAAGGCAGTCAACTGTGGATAACAAAGGAAGTTAAGGATTGTATAAGATTAAAACTGCGGTTAGCACCGCAGCTTCACAGCTCCAGCAACCCGGGTTCAGTCCTGGGTATTGCCTATGTGGAGTTTGCAAGTTCTACCTGTGACTGCGTGGGTTTCAGCCGGGTGCTTCAGTTTCCTCCCACAGCCAAAGACTTGCAGGTTGATAGGTAAATTGGCCATTGTAAATTGCTCCTAGTGTAGGTAGGTGGTAGAAGAATGGTGGGAATGTGGTGGGGAATATGGGATTAATGTCGGATTGGTATAAATGGGTGGTTGTTGTTCGCCACAGACTCGGTGGGCTGAAGGGCCTGTTCCAGTGCTGTATCTCTCTATGACTCTATAAAAGGCCTATAAAGTTGCCATAAATCGGAGTAAACCTGAGAATTGGGAGGACTTTAGAATAGATCAAAGGAGGAAGAAGAAACTGATAAAGAAAGGGAGAATAGAATATGAAAGTTTGTTGGAAAAAATATGAAAAACTGACTGTAAAAGCTTCCACAGGTACACAAAAAGGAAACGTTTGGCGAAGCCAAATGTGGGTCCATCACAGGCAGTGTCAGTAGAATTTATAGTGGGGAACAGAGAAATGGCAGAGAAGCTAAATGATTATTTTTTGTCAGTGGAATATATAAGAAATCTCCCAGAATGAGAGATCCAAATGATTGTAGGAATAAAAATTTGAAGGAAATTAAAAGCATAATACTATGGATGCTGGAAATCTGAAATAAAAACAAGAAATGCTGAAAACACTCAGGAGGTCTGATAGCATCTGTGTAGAGAGAAGCAGAGATAACGTGACCCTTCTTCAGAACTGCAATGAATTGAAGGAAATTAGTATTACTTAGAAGAAATTGAAGAAATTAATTGGGCTGAAGGTTGGTATGTCCCCAGGACCTGATATTCTACTTGCCAGAGTGTTGACGAGATAGCTATGGAAATGCATTGCTGATCATCTTCAAAGAATCTGCAGATTCCGGAGCGGTTCCTGCAGCTTGGAAGGTCGCAAATGTCACCCACTATTTAAGAGGGAGGGAGAGAGAAAACAGGGAATTACAAAGCTGTTAGCCTTTCATTAATCGTTGGGAACCTGCGAGAATCATTTCTAAAGGATGTGATAAATGGACTTGGATAACAATGATCTGATTGGGCACAGTTAACATGGATTTATGAATGTGAAATGATGTTTGACGAACCTGTTGGAGATTTTGAGGATGTTACTAACAGAATTGATAAAGGGGAGTTGGTGGACATGGTATACTTGTATTTTCAGAAGGTTTTTGATGAAGTCCACCAGAAGGAGCTTGCTTCGCAAAATTAAAATAAATGGGATAGGAGGTAGTATACTGGCATTTTCACGTTGGCATGGTGTGACTAGTAGGGTACTGCAAGGATCAGAGCTTGGCCTCAGCTGTTCACAATATGTATCGATGATTTGGATGTGGGGACCAAATGTAATATTTCCAAGTTTGTGCATGACACAAAATAAAACGAAACCAATAAAATTCAAGCAGGACTTGACACGGTAGATGCAGGAAGGATGTTTCCGATGGTGGGGAGTCCAGAACCAGGGGTCATAGTCTAAGGATACGGGGTAAAACTTTCAGGACTGACATGAGGAGAAATTTCTTCACCCAGAGAGTGGCGAGCCTGTGAAAATCTGTCATCACGCCCATATCCAAGGGGGATTGGAAGATTCTGGCCAGTGCCTCGGCTATTTCCACCATTCCTTCCCTCAGCAACCCTCATACATCCCATCCAGACTGGGTAAATGTTCAACTTTATTGCGGTACATAAAGTGTTGGATTGAAAAGAGTTAACTGAATCTGTTAATTCTGTGACTGTACATAATGTCAGTCTCCATGGACCCGAATTGTGTTTTCCATCTTCTATTAATAAGGGGCTTCTTTCAATGTGTTATTCCATAGTGTCAGTGGGAACATCAGCTCCGGCACTTACAGAGATTAGCTGCTCCAGAGAGATAGAGAGAGGATAGATCAGAATCTGAGAACAAAAGACTGGAATGTTACAACAATGGGTCAGAATCTGAGAACAATAGATTGGAATGTTACAACAATGGGTCAGAATCTGAGAACAATAGATTGGAATGTTACAACAATGGACAGGAGTTTATCTTCGGAACTTTACTCTTTTTCTACATATTATGATCGGATGTCATTAAACACTCGTATCTATCTCGCACTGAAGATTATTCAATACGTTTACTATCCCATCCTGGCTATTATTGGGGTCCCTGGTAAGTCTCTCTATCTAGCTATTAATTCTAAAAACATGTTTAACAGCATTACTGTTCGTGTAATTTACTCTGTCCTTCTTGCTGCCGTTGTCTGCCTGGTGAGTATCTCCAGATATTAGCTCTATAAACCATTGTCAACTGTATTACAGTTCTTGTCATTTACTCTCTCATTTTATTTATTTAATAATAATTAACTAATTAGTGTTAGAAATGTCAGTTGGAGGGGTGAAGTGCTTCACCTGTGAGATGTGGGAAGCCCGTGACGCTTCCAGCGTTCTGGAGGACTACATCTGCAGGACGTGTACCCAGTTGCAGCTCCTCATAGACCGCATGGATGGGTTGGAGCGGCAACTGGATGCAGTTAGGAGCATGCAAGTGGCGGAAAACGTCATAGTGAGGAGTTTTAGAGAAGTGGTTACACCCAAGGTGCAGGGGATAGATGGGTGACCGCTAGAAGGGGCAGGCAGTCAGTGCAGGAATCCCCTGTGGCTATCCCCCTCTCTAACAAGTATACCGTTTTGGATACTGTTGGGGGGGATGGTCTATCAGGGGAAAACAGAAGCAGCCAGAGCAGTGGCACCATGGCTGGCACTGTTGTTCAGCATGGAGGGACAAAACACAGAAGAGCAATAGTTATCGGGGACTCTATAGTCAGGGGCACAGATCGGCGCTTCTGTGGACGTGAAAGAGACTCCAGGATGGTATGTTGCCTCCCTGGTGCCAGGGTCAAGGATGTCTCTGAATGGACAGGGGACATTCTGAAGGGGGAGGGTGAACAGCCAGAGGTTGTGATACACATCGGTATCAATGACATAGGCAGGAAGAGTGATGAGGTCCTTCAGGGGGAGTTTAGGGAGTTAGGTAGAAAGTTAAAAAACAGGACCTCGAGGGTTGTAATCTCCGGATTACTCCCTGTGCCACATGCCAGTGAGGCTAGAAATAGGAAGACAGTGCAGCTAAACACGTGGCTGAGCAACTGGTGTAGAAGGGAGGGTTTCAGATATCTGGACCATTGGGATCTCTTCAGGAACAGATGGGACCTGTACAAGAAGGACGGGTTGCATCTAAACTGGAGGGGCACAAATATCCTGGCTGCGAGGTTTGCTAGCGTCACTCGGGAGGGTTTAAACTAATGTGGCAGGGGGGTGGGAACCAGAGCAGTAGGACAGCAAGTGAAATAAATGAAGGGGAACTAGTAAATAAGGCCAGTAAGACTAAGAGGAAGAGCAGGCAGGGAGATGTTGCGGAGAACAGCGGGACTGGTGGTGTGAAGTGCATTTGTTTCAATGCGAGAAGTATAACGGGTAAGGCAGATGAACTGAGAGCTTGGATTAGTACTTGGAACTATGATGTTTTTGCTATTACAGAGACTTGGTTGAGGGAAGGACAGGATTGGCAGCTAAATGTCCCAGGCTTCGGAAGCTTCAGAAGGGATAGAGGGGGATATAAAAGGGGTGGGGTAGTTGCATTACTGGTGAAGGAGAATATCCCAGCTGGACTGCGGGAGGACACCTCGGAGGGGTCATACAGCGAGGCAATATGGGTGGAGCTCAGGAATAGGAAGGGTCCAGTCACGATGTTGGGGCTTTACTGCAGGCCTCCCAACAGCCGGTGGGAGGTAGAGGAGCAGAAATGTGGACACATTTTGGAAAGGTGTATAGGTAGCAGGGTTGTAGTGGTGGGTGATTTTAACTTCCCCTGTATTGACTGGGACTCACTTAGTGTTAGGAGTTTGGATGGGGCAGTATTTGTAAGGAGCATCCAGGAGGGCTTCTTGAAACAATACGGAGATAGTCCAACAAGGGATGGGGCCGTACTGGACCTGGTATTGGGGAATGAGCCTGGCCAGGTGGTCTACGTTTCAGTAGGGGAGCATTTCGCGAACATTGACCATAATTCCATGTGTTTTAAGGTACTTGTGGATAAGGATAAGAGTAGTCCTCGGGTGAAGGTGCTAAATTGGGGGAAGGCTAATTATAACAATATTAGGCAGGAACTGAAGAATTTAGATTGGGGGCGGCTGTTTGATGGTAAATCAATATCTGACATGTGGGAGTCTTTCAAACGTCAGTTGATTAGAATCCAGGACCAGCATGTTCCTGTGAGGAAGAAGGATAAGTTTGGCAAGTTTCGGGAACTTTGGATAACGCGGGATATTGTGAGCCTCGTCAAAAAGAAAAAGGAAGCATTCATAAGGGCTGGAAGGCTAGGAACAGACGAATCCCTTGAGGAATATAAAGACAGTCGGAAGGAACTTAAGCAAGGAGTCAGGAGGGCTAAAAGGGGTCATGAAAAGTCATTGGCAAACAGGCTTAAGGAAAATCCCATAGCTTTTTATACGTATATAAAGAGCAAGAGGGTAACCGGGGAAAGGGTTGGCCCACTCAAGGACCGAGAAGGGAATCTATGTGTGGAGCCAGAGGAAATGGTACTAAATGAGTACGTTGCATCAGTAATCACCAAAGAGAAGGACTTGGTACATGATGAGCCTAGGGAAGGGAGTGCAGATAGCCTCAGTCATCCCATTATCAAAAAGGAGGAGGTGTTGGGTGTCTTGCAAAACTTTAAGGTAGATAAGTCCCCAGGGCCTGATGAGATCTACCCCAGAATACTGAGCGAGGCAAGGAAAGAAATTGCTGGGGCCTTGACAGAAATATTTGCATCCTCATTGGCTCCAGGTGCGGTCCCAGAGGACTGGAGAATAGCCAATGTTGTTCCTTTGTTTAAGAAGGTTAGCAAGGATAATCCAGGAAATTATAGGCCAGTGAGCCTTACGTTAGTGGTAGGGAAATTATTAGAGAGGATTCTTCGGGACAGGATTTACTCCCATTTGGAAACAAATGAACTTATTAGCGACAGGCAGCATGGTTCTGTGATGGGGAGGTCGTGTGTCACTAATTTGATTGAGTTTTTTGAGGAAGTGACAAAGATGATTGATGAAGGAAGGGCAGTGGATGTTATCTATATGGACTTCAGTAAAGCCTTTGACAAGGTCCCTCATGGCAGACTGGTACAAAAGGTGAAGTCACATGGGAACAGAGGGGAGCTTGCAAGATGGATGCAGAACTGGCTCGGTCATAGACGACAGAGGGTAGCAGTGGAATGGTGCTTTTCTGAATGGAGGGATGTGACTAATGGTGTTCCGCAGGGATCAGTGCTGGGGCCTTTGCTGTTTGTAGTATATATAAATGATTTGGAGGAAAATGTAGCTGGTCTGATTAGTAAGTTTGCGGACGACACAAAGTTTGGTGGAGTTGCGGATAGTCATGAGGATTGTGAGAATATACAGCAAGATATAGATCAGTTGGAGAGTTGGGAGGAGAAATGACAGATGGAGTTTAATTCGGACAAATGTGAGGTAATGCATTTTGGAAGGTCTAATCCAGGTGGGAGGTTTGCAGTAAATGGCAGAACCCTTAGGAGTACTGACAGGCAGAGGGATCTGGGCGTCCAGGTCCACAGATCATTGAAAGTGGCAACGCAGGTGGATAAGGTCGTCAAGAAGGCATACGGCATGCTTATCTTCATGGGTCGGGGCGTAGAGTATAAAAATTGGCAAGTCATGCTGCAGCTATCCAGAACTTTAGTTAGGCCACACTTAGAATATTGCGTGCAATTCTGTTCGCCACACTACCAGAAGGATGTGGAGGCTTTGGCGAGGGTACAGAGGAGGTTTACCAGAATGTTGCCTCGTCTGGAGGGCATTAGCTAGAAGCAGAGGTTGGATAAACTCGGATTGTTTTCACAGGAACGACGGAGGTGGAGGGGCGACATGATAGAGGTTTACAAAGTTATAAGCGGCATGGACAGAGTGGATAGTCAGAAGCTTTTTCCCAGGGTGGAAGAGTCAGTTACTAGGGGACATAGGTTTAAGGAGAGAGGGGCAAAGTTTAGAGGGAATGTGAGAGGCAAGCTCTTTCCGCAGAGGGTGGTGAGTGCCTGGAACGTGTTGCCGGGGGAGATGGTGGAAGCGGATACCATAGAGATGTTTAAGAGGCATCTTGACAAATACATGAATAGGATGGGAATAGAGGGATACGGACCCCGGAAGTGCAGACGGTGTTAGGTTCGGCAGGCATCAAGATCGGCGCAGGCTTGGAGGGCCGAATGGCCTGTTCCTGTGCTGTACTTTTCTTTGTTCTTTGTTCTTGTTCTTTGCTGCTGTTGCTGTCTCTATTTCAGGCTCGGAGATCTGTAAACCCTGTTTCACTGAAATACTGTTCTGTTATGTAAATTTTGGGAAGACTGAAGCCAGTGTCATTGGTCTCCATCACAAACTCCATCCCCTATCTGGGAAGCACATACTCCACCCTGCCCAATATCTGAGGCTCAACCGGACAGTTTACAACTTCTGAGTTATATTTAAACCTGAGCTGAGTTCATCTTCATATTCTCTCCATCACCAACCCTGCCTAATACCACCTCTGTGATTTCACCCATCTCCACCTCTGCCTCAGCCCATCTGCTGCGTAAACCCTCATCCGCATCACTGATAAATCCACACTTGACTATTCCAATTCCATCTTGGTCACCCTTCTCGTTCTAAACCTCCATAAACCACAGCCCATCCAGAACTCTGCTGCCTGTATTTTAACTCATTCCAATCCCGATCACCCATCACCCCTGTGCTCACTGATCTACATTGGCTACCGGTCTGGCAGCACCTTAATTTTAATATTCTCATTCTTATGTTTGAATCTCTCCATGGCCTCAGCCCTCCATTTATTCACTTTCCCCTTTCCAATTCATATATTCCTGCAAATCTTTCGACTTCACTCTTTTTTCAGTTCTCCTTGTAAAGTGAATTTCTTTATCTGTATGTGTCCCGAGACAGGATTATAGACTCTGCAGCAAGACTGCTGCTGACGGTACAGAAGCTGGTTATCCATAAAGAGATGTGAATCGCACAGCCGGCCGCTTCCAGTGCGGTCTGCACAATATCCCATGCTGGGCGGGGCTCCAGCCCAGTCGTATCATCCATGTGCTGTTCGCCTGGTCTTCACAGCCGGCCACTTCTACTGTGGCCTGCACACTGTCCCAAGCTGGGCAGAGCTCTAGCTCAATTGTACCTTGTATGTGTTGTTCCTTTGAGGGTGGATTTGAAAGTGATGTCAATGTACCATAGCAGCAGCTTTGATGTACTTCTCTGAAACTTGGTCTGTGCATGTCCACTGACCGCCTGTGTTAGTCACTCACAGCTGAAAATACACTCAGCAGCAGGAGGAACCCCCTCTAGTGTTATTTAAAAGGACCAGGCATCCAACATACAGGTGAGGGGCTTTTGACTTACTTCTGCTCTTGTAAAGTTAATGGAGGTGCTGTGGATGGTTTTCTGGAGGTTGTGTTGGGAGCTGCTGCAGACATTCAGGGAGGACAGAAGATTTGGTGACCCAACTCTGGAAGAGGTATTGGGACTGTAGTTACAGTGTCCCTGGGTCTGTCACATGACCAACAAATGGAGCAGAGGTTGCAGAGAGGGAAGCTCTGTAAATATAGAGGAGCAGGGGGCTCTGCCCTACCCACCCCGGGTGTTCCAAGAGCTCTTTTCCTACCTACACTTAACCCAGGAGCAGTGTGTGAGGTGACTCTGATTCAATAAGGAGGTATCACAGAGCTGTGTCACCTCCTGTAACACAACCTGGAGCCTCACACCAGGGTGAAGACGGAGCTGTCAGTGGCCGTTCAGGTCACAGTTTAATTGAACTTCTATGTATCTGGATGGTTCCAGGCAGGAGCAGGTGACATATCCAACATAGAGTGGTAGAAATCGATGGAGTCATTTACAACACTGAAGGAGGCCATTCAGTCACTCTATGCCGGCTCTCTGTGGAACAATCCAGTCAGTTCCACTCCCCCGCTCAATTCCCGTATCCCTGCAAGTTCATTTCCTTCAGGTGTCCATCCAGTTTCCTTTTGAAATCATTGATTGTCTTGGCTTCCACCACCCTCATGGGTAGTGAGTTCCAGCTCATTACCATCCACTATGTAAAAACGTTTCTCCTCATATTCCCCCTGTATCTCTTACCCAAAACCTTCCATCTGTGTCCCCTAGTCCTTGCTTCATCAGTTAATGGGAACAGTTTTTCCTTGTCTATCTTATCTAAGTCTATCATAATCATGTGCACCTCTATCAAATCTCTCTCAATCTCCTTTACACCAGGGAGAACAACTCCATCTTCTCCGAACTCACTTTGTAACTAAACTTCCATCCCTGGAATCATTCTGGTAAATCTCCTCTGCACCCTTTCAGGGACTTTCACATCCTTCCGACAGTGTGGTGACCAGAACTGTACACAGTTCTCTAGTTGGGGTCTAACCAAAGCTTTATGAATGTTCTGCATAACTTCCCTTATTTTCTATCTTTGCATCCAATGATGAAGCCCAAGATCTGATATGATTTGCTAAGCACCCTCCTAATATGTCCTGGCACCTTCAAAGATCAATGCATATGGAGCCCCAGGTCCCTCTGTTCCTGCACAATCTTTAGAACTGTGTCATTATGTCTATATTGCCTTCCTCGTCCATCTGATAAAATACATCACCTCACACTCCTCTGTATTAAATTCTACCTGTCACTTCTCTGTCCATTCTGCTAGCCGATCTATATCATGTTGTAGGTGGTTTGTGACATCCTCACTGCTTACTACTCCTCCAAGATTGCAATCATCAGAAAAAATGTAAATTCTACTCATTATTCCAAGATCCATGTCATTTATATGTAGCAAAAAAAAAAACACAGTGTTCCTCGCACTGACCATTGGGGAACTTCACTGTCTACCATCCTCCAGTCTGAAAAACAACCATTTAACACATTTCTCTTTTTTCTGTCATTTGGACAATTTTTGATTCAACTGGATGCTATTCCTGAGATTCAATTTTGTTAACCAAGCTTTTGTGTGGTTGTTCATCAAACAATTTCATAAAATCCATGCATACAACATCCACCACATTCCCTTCATCAACCTTCTCAGATCATCGAAATAAATTCAATTAGTTCAGTCAAGCATGATCTGCCTTTTTAGAAATCCGTGCTGACAATCCTTAAATATCTCAAACCTCTCCAAGTGTGTGTTGATTTTTCCCTGATAATTGCTTCTAAAACTTAACTCACCAATGATGTTAAACTAATTGAACAGTAGTTGCGAGGCCTGTCTGTTGTCCATTGATAATTCAGGGAGGTGAGGGTGACCATCTATGTCATCAATTTCTCCCTCAGCAGGGAGAAGCAGGATGAGTGATCCCGTAGCTTTGTCAGGATAGCGGGATTCCTGATGACATAGGTGGCTCTGCGGGGCCCCCATGTCAACGGGGAGAGGTACAGGAACTGGAAGCACTCTCACTCCATTAATGTACAGTTGGTGTGTGAGCATGCCCAGTACATCATGGTGGTGAATGTCCACTATCCTGGCAGCAGCAAGGATACCTTCATTCTGAATCAGTCAGCCGGTCCCAATACTCCGGGGCTCCTTGCAGAACCAGAATGCGGCTTCTCGGAGGCGAAGGAAACCCCTCTAGACACAGCTCATGTTTCTGCACCCCCAAATCACATCCCACACCAACCAACCTCACAAAATTACCATGTGTATAATGTGAGCAATGGAATCGCCAGGAACATGGTGGAACAGACCATCGGTGTGATGAAGCAATGCTTCCGATGTCTGAACCGCTCGGGGGTGCCCTCCAGTACACACTGGAGCAGGTGTCCAGGTTCATGGTGTTCTGCTGCATCCTTCATATCATCACCATCATGAGGACACAGGCATTGGCACCAGGAATCTGGAGGATACCTCAGGAGGAGGAGGAGGCAGGGAGTATATTTCCTGGATGCCTTCCAGCCGGACAGGTTGTCGGAGAGTCCCTGCTAAGATACCGGTTCCCATAGGACAACTTCTCTTTCCCGCCATGGATCCCCCATTCTCCACCATTACACCCATCTGAGATGCCCCATCACAGTGTTATTACAGCACAGAAGGAACTATTCAGCTCATAGTGTCTGCACCGGCTCTCCGAATGCACAATTCACCTAATCCCATTCCCTGCCTTCTTCCCGGAACCCTGCACATTCTTCCTTCTCATATACCAGTTTATTCAGCTTTAGCATGTTCATAGATGTGGTCACCACACTGCTGAAGAGCATGCAGGCAGAGAGGGAATGGGTGATCAGCAGGCAGTCAAAAATTATCAGGCAGGTAGTGCCGGAGACCCCTGAGTGCATCTCAGTCTCCAACAGGTATTCAGTTCTGAATACTGAGGGAAGTGATGCTTCACCTGAGGAGAGCAGCCACAGCAAGTCCATGGCACCACGGGTGGCTCAGCTGCAGAGCGGGATACAGGGATGACTGGAAGAGCCATAGTGATAGGTGAGTCAATAGTCAGGGCAACAGACAGGCGTTTCTGTGGCCACAGACGTGAATCCAGGATGGGGTGTTGTCTCCCAGGTGCCAGGGTCAAGGATGTCACTCAGCGACTGTGGAGCATCTTGAAGCAGGAGGGGAACAGCCAGAAGTCGTGGTCCACATGGGAACCAACGACAGAGGTAGAAAGCGGGATGTGGTCTTGCAGTCAGAATTTAGGGAGCTAGGGAAGAAATTAGCAAGCAGGACCACAAACACAGTCAAAAAGTAGAATTCTCCAGATTACTCCCAGTGCCAGGTGCAACGTAGTATATAAATAGAAAGATAAGGCAGACGAATCTGTGGCTGGAAAGATGGTGCAGGAGGGAGGGATTCATATTCCTGGGACACTGAAACCGGCTCTGGGGGAAATGGAACCTTTACAGGCCGGACGGGTTGCACGTGAACAGAGCCAGGACTGGGTTCCTTGCGGAACGTTTTGCGAGTACTGTTGGCGAGGGTTTAAACTAGTTTAATAGGGAGGTGGGGGACCTGAGGGTAGACTTAGCTGGGACAAAATCAGAAATGAAAATGGAAGGTGGCAAATTAATGGATGAGTCTAGAAGACAGAGGAAATGAGGGTGAGAAAATGAAAAAAGGGTTTGGCAGTGCTCAAGGCTATCTGTTTCAATGTATGGAGTGCTGCAAATAAAGCAGATGAGCGGAGGGCAAAGATAGACATGTGGCAGTATGATATCATAGTTGTTACAGAAACTTGGCTTAAGGAGGGACAGGAATGGCAGCTCAACGTTCCTGGTTATCAGGTTTTTAGATGCGATAGAGAGGGGGTTAAGAAAGGAGGGGAATGGCAATTCTGGTCAAGGAATCTTTTGCAGCTGTGAGGAGGGATGATATGTTGGAAGGTTCATCAAGTGAGGCCATATCGATTCAGCGAAGGGACCATAAAGGGGCAATCTCACTGCTGGGAGAGTGATCTCGACAGCCAAATAGTCAGAGGTTGATAGAGGAGCAGATAAGTAGGCAAGTCTCTGAGAAGTGCAAGAACAATAGGGCAGTAATAGTAGGGTATTTTAATCACCCCGATGTTAACGAGGATAATTTTAGTATGAAAAGAATTGAGGGAGCAGCATTCTTGAGGTGCATTCAGGACAACATTTTTGTCCAGCATGCAGAAAGTCCAACAGGAGAGGGTGCAGTTTTAGACTTTGTTTTAGGAAATGACGACGGGCAGGTGTATGGAGTGTCAGGGGAGAGCGTTTTGGTGGGAGTGATCATAATTCAGTCAGTTATAACATAACTATGGAAACGTACAGACATAGAATAGGATTTAGAGTTCTCAATTGGTGCAAGGCCAATTTTACTAAACCGAGGAGCGAAAGTGGACTGGAAACAGCGACTTGAAGGTAAATCAGTCTCAGAGCACTGGGAGGCATTCAAAGTGGAGATTCAAGGGGTTCAGTGTAAACATGTTCCCACAAAGAAAAAGGGTGAGGCGGCCAAATCTCGAGTCCCATGGATGTCAAGGAGCCTATATTGTAAGATAAAACAGAAAAGGGAAGCATACATCCGACACTGAGAACTTAATACTACAGAAAGTTGAGAGGACTTTAGAAAGTGGAAGGATTAAATCAAAAAGGAAATTAGGACAGCAAAGAGAGAGCATGAAAGAATATTGGCAAGCAAAGTCAAGGTGAACCCAAAGATGTTTTCTCAATGCATTAAGAGTAAGAGGTTAACTAAGGGGAGAGTAGGGCCCATAATAGACCAAAAAGGTAACCTATGCGTAGGGGTGGAAGATATTGGTATGGTTTTATTGAATACTTTTAGTGTCTTCAGAAAAGAGGGCGGATGCAGATATTGTAGTTAAGGAGCAAGAGTGTGAATTATTGAATGTGATCAACATACTGAGAGAGGAAGCGTTAATGGGATTAGTATCCTTGAAAGTTGATAAATCACCTGATCCAATTGAAATGTGCCCCAGGTTGCTACAAGAAGCAACAGAGGAAATAGCAAAGAGTCTGACTATCAGTTTCCAGTCCTCACTGGATACAGTATGTGGTGCCGGAGTATTGGAGAATTGCTGACGTTGGACCTCTGTTTAAAAAGGGAGTGAAGGATAGTCTGAATAATTACAGGCCTGTCAGTCTAACCTCAGTAGTGGGAAAATGATTGGAATCTATTCTGAGAGACGGGGTAAACTGTCACTGAGACAGGCACAGGTTAATCAAGGATAGTCAGCATGGATTTGTTAAGGGAAGAGCTTGTTTGACCAACTTGATCGAATTTTTCGAAGATGTAACAAGGGATATCGATGAAAGTAGTGCAGTTGATGTGGTCCACATGGATTTCAGCAAGGCTTTTGACAAGATCCCACATGACAGACTGGTTCAAAAAGAAAATTCCATGTAATCCAGGGAAATGCAGCGAGGTGGATAAAAAATTGGTTCAGTGGCAGGAAACAAAGGGTAATTGTTGACGGGCGTTTTTGCAACTGGAGGGCTGTTTCCAGTGGTATTCCAGAGGGCTGAGTACTGAATCTCCTGCTTTTTGTGGTGTATATTAACGATTTCGACATAAATGTAGGGGGCATGATCAAGAAATCTACGGATGACACAAAGATCGGCCGTGTGGTAGATAGCGAGAAGGATAGCTGTAGACTGCAGTAAGTTATTGGTGGTCTGGACAGATGGGCAGAAAAATGGCAAATGGAATTCAACTTGGAGAAGTGTGAGGTGATGCAATTGGGGAGCTGAAATAAGACAAAGGAATACACGATTACTGGGAAAATACTGAGAAGTGTGGAGGAAGTAAGGGACCTTGGAGTCAATGTCCACAGATCCCTGAAGATAGCAGGACAGGTCAATAAGGTGGTTAAGAAGGCATATGAATCCTTGCCCTTATTAGCCGAGGTACAGAATATAAGAGCAGGGAAGTTATGCTGGAACTGTATAAATCATTGGTTGGACCACTACTTGAGTACTGTGTTCAGTTCTGGCAACAACATTACAGAAAGGATTTAATTGTACTAGTGAGGGTACAGAGGAGATTTACGAGGATGTTGCCAGGACTGAAATAATGCAGTTATGAGGAAAGATTGGATAGGCTGGGGTTGTTCTCCTTGGAACAGAGAAGGCTGAGAGGAGATCTGATTGAAATGTACAAAATTGTGAGTGGCCTGGATTGACTAGAGGTGAAGGGTCTATTCACCTGAGCAGAGAGGTAAGTGATTGGTAGAAAGATCAGAGGGGAGATGAGGAAAAACTTGTACAACCAGAAATACAAAATTGGCTCAGTGGCAGTAAACAAAGGGTAATTGTTGAAGGGTATTTTAGTGACTGGAGCACTGTTTCCCCTGGTGTTCCAGAGGGCTCAGTACTGGGTCCCCGGCTTTTAGTGACGGTCTGGAACCCACTGTCGGCAAGGATGTTTGAGGCAGAAACCCTCTACTCATTAAAAAGCGGTCTGAATGTGCACCTCAAGTGTCATAATCTGTAGGGCTATGGATCAAATGCTGGAAGGTGGGATTCGAATAGGTGGATCATTTTTCGGCTGGTACAGACACGATGGGCCAAGTGGCCTCTTTCTGTCCCTTAAGGTTTCTACGAGTCTATGATTCTATAACATGAAACACGCTATCCTCATTAACAGTCACAGTTATATCAACAAACCCGATCAATATTATCAGAAACGATTTTCCATTAACCTATCCGTGCTGCTTGTCATTTATTATCCTATGATTTTACAAGCAAGATATATTTTTATGTCAGGCTGCTGCTTGACTAGTCTGTGGGACAGCTCTCCCAACTTTGGCACAAGCCCCCAGATGTTAGTAAGGAGGACATTGGAGGGTCGACAGGGCTGGGTTTGTCCGTGTCATTTCCGGTGCCTAGGTCGATGCTGGGTAGTCCATCCGGTGTCATTCCTTTTTATTGACTTCATAGTAGTTAGATACAACTGAGTGGCTTGCTAGCCCATTTCAGAAGGCATGTAAAAGCCAACCACATTGATTTGGTCTGGAGTCATATGGAGGCCACCAGGTAAGGGCAGCAGATTTCCTTCCCTAAAGAACATTAGTGAACCTTATGTTTCACTGGAGAGTTTCCATCTTCTATCACTCCCATATCCAAGGATGACTGAAAGATTCTGGCCAGTGCCTCTGCTGCTTCCACCATACCTTCCCTCAGCAACCCTCATACATCCCATCCAGACCAGGCAAATGTTCAACTTTGTTATTGTACAAAAAGTGTGGAATTGAAAGGGGTTAACTGAACCTGTTTGTTCAGTGACTGTATTTAATGTTAGTCTCCATGGACCCAAATTGTGTCACTGGAGTGTTTTCAACTTCTATTAATAAGGGGCTCCTTTCAATGTGCTATTCCATGGTATCAGTGGGAGCATCAACTCCGGCACTAACAGAGATCAGCGGCTTCAGACAGAGGGAGAGGATAGATCAGAATCTGAGAACAATAGATTGGAATGTTACAACAATGGATCAGAATCTGAGAACAATAGATTGGAATGTTACAACAATGGATCAGAATCTAAGAACAATAGATTGGAATGTTACAACAATGGACAGGGGTTTCTCCTCTTTGTTTGACCTGGTTACTGCTGATTATTATTGGATGACATTAGAATTGCGGATCTATTATGCTCTGAGGATGATTCAATTTATTTACTATCCCATACTCGCTATTATTGGTGTCCCTGGTAAGCCTCCATCTGCAACTATTGGATTCAGAAAACATATTTCACTGATTTAATGTTCTTGTCATTTAAATCATGAGAAGACTGAAGTCATTGTCTTCAGTTTTTGTCACATACTCTATTCCCTATCGACAGTCTGCATCCCCCTCACTGACCATTGTCTGAGGCTGAACCAGGAAGTTTACAATCTCTGGTACCTGTTTAATGCTGAGCTGAGTTCATCCCCATATTCTCGCGATCCCCAACCCTGCCTATTGTTACGGCCAGGTGAGGATGGGTCACAGTCGCTCGTCTTATTTGACCACAACTCTTTTTGTTCTTTTTAACCAGTGGGTGTGCTAACCCTCTCATTGAGTATTTGACCTTTTACCTTTGGAGTGATTGTGAAGGGCCTGGTCGGGCAGGTTCTCTTGAGTTTAAACAGGAAAGAGGTAAGTTTATTATACTTAACAATGTCAACCCGATCTCAATAAAATCATAAAAAATACACCACACATTTACGCACACATTCGTACGAGAATTACACAGAAATAGATTACAGAGTGAGAAGATGGGAGTCCGGCATAAATAGAAAAATAAAATACTCATTCTGTGATGTTGGATGACACGGCGGTCTTCCGGCTGCAGTTGTATTCTTGAAGTCTTTGGCTGGTCGAAGCACCCTTTGTGGCTGGCCCACGTGGCTCAGGGATTTCTTTGAGGCAGACTTGTAGGTGGCTTTCTTTCCCTGCTGTCTCTGTCTGTAGTAATCTGTCGGCTTGGAGGGACCACAGTCGCATGTGGTATTCAAACTTGTGACGTTATCTGGAGAGAGAGAGACGGGGGGACACAGCCCTTCTGATTCTGCACAGTTTGAATCACTGGCTTGTCTGTCTTTGTCCAGGGGGAACTCCCAACTTTCACATAGATGGACAGAAGGCCTCATGACTGTCTCAGTGCATTCGCTGGAACCTTATAATGAGATTCAAGGTTAGAAACTTCTGTCACCCCAGGGCTCAGGATGCCAGTATTTATAATTGTAGGAGTTTGCTCTTTCAAAGTCAATATGTCAGGATGCCCTTGTATGCCGTGTTAATGAAAGTAATTTAAGGTAATTCAATCACTAGAGCAAGCCAATGATACAGGTCTAGACTCAGCAGACATGTGTCTCCCGTTGGTGGCCGATGAATGTGAAAAGGTGTTTCAGATGCCAATTGCGGTGGGCATCTTGGCTGCCAGTTTTGTCAAGGTTAACTGTGGGATTTCTTTTTTCATTAAAGGTTTATTGCAAGTTTCAAATCGGTGAATAAAAATTCCTCATTGGGCATATGGTGTTATCTTGAAACCACCACAGCACACTGAAAGAAATGTGATAATAGGAACATTTCATTACAGAATTGTGGGAAGAAATAGAAGGAAATACACATTCATTCTCAATAATCACTTCTCAAATTCACACATGAATCTTGGAATTACTGCAGCTGTCATTGTCTGTTACAGTTGTGCTGATTTAATTGTTTTGGAGTTTTGTCAGGGATGGTTATGTGTCGGGTTCGACCCTGGACAATGCATCAGCGATTACATCGGTTTTTTTCTCTCTTGCAATGAAGCTTTAACTATTCAGGTTCCTGCACCTTGATGATCTTTCTCCCTGTGAGGTGTCTGAGATTTCCTGTGGACCTTTGTTCTTGCTGAGCACGGCTTTGAAATTTATTTATTTAGAGGTACAGCACTGAAACAGGCCTTTCGGCCCACCAAGTCTCTGCCGACCATCAACCACCCATTTATACTAATCCTACATGAATCCCATATTCCTACCACATCCCCACCTTCCCCTGCCACCAACCTATACTAGGGGCAATTTATAATGGCCAATTTACCTATCAACCTGCAAGTCTTTGGCTGTGTGAGGAAACCGGAGCACCCGACAAAAACCCACGTGGTCAAAGGGAGAACTTGCAAACTCTACACAGGCAATACCGAGAATCGAACCTGGGTCACAGGAGCTATGAGGCTGTAGCGCTAATCACTGCACAACTTTGCAGCCCCAAGTTGCAGGGTTTGATTAGCTTTGGGTTTGGGATCTGATCATTGGGTTCTTCAGTGGGTAGATCCACACTGACCTTACTTTTAACTTTCTGCTGAGGTACGCAAGTGCTGTTCACTTTAGGGCAATTTCCCTTCCCTTTTCTCTTCACTATGAGGAGGATATTTTTCCTAATCTGCCCTATTTCCTCTGGGACAGTAGTGTTCGCTAGTGTCTGTCCAGCTTTCACTGAACTTTCCAGCGGCACTTTGACTAGTTCAGACATCTCCCTTACGATTGACATGCCTTTTTCGGAACTTTCTTTGTCCCTCCACGTTTCTGTAAATGTTGTTCGCAGCCTTTTTATGGTCCCTGTTTGACCTGCATTTAAGGAGGAGAGTGAGTGGTCTAATTTCTCTAACATTTCAGGGTTGGCTAATCGGAGAATAGGGGGTTCCAATTGGTAATCCTCCTGGCCCTCCTCCAACCTGTCCTCACTGTCCTTTTGAATCCTTCCCTCCTGACTGTCTGACAGATCTGTACTTGTCTGTCCCCTCCACAGACTTGATTTTTTGCCTTTGCTCTGGGGAGTCAATTATATAATTTACCCGCTATTCTTTTTGTCACTCGCTGTGGACCACTGAAACGGGCTTTCAGGGGTAGACCCTCCATTGGGAGTAATAACAATACATGGTCTCTGGGCGGAAATGTTCTCGCCTTGGCATTTCTTCCTGCTTACCTTCTCATGGCTGCCTGGGGGGTCTTTGGTTGTTCCTGAGTCATTGCACAGGCTCCCGTGAGCCGATCCCAGAGCATGGAAATGTATTCTAACATGGAAGACTCATCCCTGTGTCCGAAAAACTTCTTGAATAGTTTAAGCAGAGCTCTCACCTCGTGTCCATAAATTAATTCAAAGAGACTAAAGCCAGTGGAAGCATTGAATAAGTCCCTGGTAACCAACAGGTGAAATCCTAGCCCTTTGTCCCAGTCATGGGGTTATTCATAGCAGTATGGCCTGATCATTGTCTTTAGGGTCTGGTGGTAACGCTCCAAAGCCCCTTGTGACTGTGGGTGGTAGGCTAAGGACCTTAGCTGGGTTATGTCCAGATTGCCCATGACCTTTTCAAAAATACTGGACATAAAATGTGTGCCCTGATCCAACTGGATCTCAGCAGGCAGCCCATTATCGGGTAAAGAATTGGGTTAGCCCCTCCACCACTACCTTGGCAGAGATAGCTCTTCGGGAGAATGGCCTCTGGGAATCAGGTCACCACATCCATAATGGTGAGAAGATACTGGTAGTCCCGTTTTGTTTTCAGCAGGTGTCCCACAAAATCCACCAGCACTCTGCTGAAGGGTTCCCCAAAAGCTGGTAGATGAATTTGGGTGCAGATTTTATTGCAGGTTGGGGCTTCCCCACCACCTAGCGCATGTGACTAGTTTTACAGAACTCCACCACATCTTTGTGGAGTTGTGGCCAGTCAAAATGCTGTCTTATGCGGCTTCGATTTTTCATACACTGACATGTCCAGTCATTGGAAGTTCGTCGGCCATTCTTAATATTTTTTTAAGGGACCTCAGCGACACCACTATCTGGTGAACCACTGTCCTCTCTTCATCCGCAGGTCTGTGAGGAGGTCTCTACTTCCTCATCAGCACCTCGTTCCTTAAATAGTAGCACTCTGCAATTCCCTCTGCTTCAGTTTTGGTTTGGACAGTCCGTGCTATTTTTTAACACAGGGTCGGGGGATTGAGCCTCAACTAAGGAAGATCTGTTTAGCAAATCCTTTCTGTTCTCTAACTTCCCAAAGAAGGTTGCAGACAGCCAGGCAGTCGGGTCATCCATCTACAGTGTCAGTTCAGGGATTGTTTGGCCGTGGACCGTGTCACCACACAATCAGGGAGAATGTCAGGGGCCTTATCCTGTAACTGCTCATGTCTCCCTGCGTTATCTTAGTCTCTCGAGAACTACCGGGGAAGCTGGCACCTTTTCCCCTGTCAGATCATTATCCAGGAGCAGGTCGACCCATCCATCGGTAAACTAGGTACAATCCCCATGGTTACCGGTCCTGAAACTGGGACACACTCCAAGTGCAGTCGTTATAAAGGTATGGACATATACTGTCTTCCGATACAATTCACTAACTCTTTAGCATTCACTACACTATCGAAGAAAGGTCATTCCTTTTCCCAGCAGAAGGGATTGGGTTGCCCCTGTATCCCTTAGTATGACTATGGGCTTGCTTGCCTCACTCAAGGTAGATGGGGTCACTTTTCCTTGGGATTATAATTCCTGGTAACTCTCAGGGATTTTGTTAAGATTTCCTGCACTCTCAGTGGTAGGTTTACTGGGTCTGACTGCCACAGTTAAAGGCACAGCCTGATCTGCTGTGATTTCCATCAGGGCCCGTTTTCCTGCACTGATCTGGTGGACATTTAAAAAAATATATTCATTCACAGAATGTGGGCGTGGCTGGCCAGGCCAGCAATTATTGCCCAACCCTAATCGCCCTTGCCAAGGTGGTGGTGAGCTGCCTGCTTGAACTGCAGTAGTCCATATGGGGTAGGTACACCCACAGTGCTATTGGGAAGGGAGTTCCAGGATTTTGACCCAGCGACAGTGAAGGAACGGCGATAAAATTCCAAGTCAGGATGGTGTGTGACTTGTAGGGGAACTTGCAGATGGTGGTGTTCCCATGTATTTGCTGCCCTTGTCCTTCTAGTTGGTAGAGGTCGCGGGTTTGGAAGGTGCTGTCTAAGGAGCCTTGGTGCATTGCTGCAGTGCATCTTGTAGATGGTACACACTGCTGCCACTGTGCGTCGGTTGTGGAGGGAGTGAATGTTTGTAGATGGGGTGCCAATCAAGCGGGCTGCTTTGTCCTGGATGGTGTTAAGCTTCTTGAGTGTTGTTGGAGCTGCACCCATCCAGGCAAGTGGAGAGTATTCCATCACACTCCTAACTTGTGCCTTGTCGATTGTGGACAGGCTTTGGGGAGTCAGGAGGTGAGTTACTCGCCTCAGGATTCCTAGCCTCTGACCTGCTCTTGTAGCCACGGTATTTATATGGCTACTCCAGTTCGGCTCCTGGTCAATGGTAGCCCCTAGGATGTTGATAGTGGGGGATTCAGCGATGGTAATGCCATTGAATGTCAAGGACAGATGGTTAGATTCTCTCTTCTTGGAGATGCTCATTGCCTGGCACTTGTGTGGCGCGAATGTTACTTTCCACTTATCAGCCCGAGCCTGGATATTTTCCAGGTCTTGCTGCATTTCTACACAGACTGCTTCAGTATCTGAGGAGTCGCGAATGGTGCTGAACATTGTGCAATCATCAACGAACATCCCCACTTCTGACCTCATGATTGAAGGAAGGTCATGGATGAAGCAGCTGAAGATGGTTGGGCCCAGGACAGTACCCTGAGGTAATCCTGCAGTGATGTCCTGAAGCTCAGCTGATTGACCTCCAACAACCACAATCATCTTCCTTTGCGCTAGGTATGACTCCAGCCAGCGGAGGGTTTTCCCCCTGATTCCCATTGCCCTCAGTTTTGCTAGGGCTCCTTGATGCCATACTCGGACAAATGCTGCATTGATGTCAAGGGCAGTCACTCTCACCTCACCTCTTGAGTTCAGCTCTTTTGTCCATTTTTGAACCAAGGCTGTATTGAGATCAGGATGAGTGGCCCTGTTGGAACCCAAACTGAGCATCACTGAGCAGGTTGTTGCTAAGCAAGTGCCGCTTGATGGCACTGTTGATGACACCTTCCATCACTTTACTGATGATTGAGAGGAGGCTAATGGGGCGGTAGTTGGCCGGGTTGGATTGGTCCTGTTTTTTGTGTGCAGGACATACCTGGGTAATTTTCCACATTGCAGGGTAGATGCCAGTGTTGTAGCTGTACTGGAACAGCTTGGCTAGGGCCGCAGCATGTTCTGGAGCACAGGTCTTCAGTACTATTGCCGGAATATTGTCAGGCCCCATAGCTTTTTCAGTATCCATTCACTGCAGTCGTTTCTGGATATCACGTGGAGTGAATCGAATTGGCTAAAGTTTGGCATCTGTGATGCTGGGGACTTCAGGAGGAGGCCAAGATGGATCAACTCGGCACTTCTGGCTGAAGATTGTTGCAAATGCTTCAGCCTTATCTTTTGCACTGATGTGCTGGGCTCCCCCATCATTGAGGATGGGGATATTTGTGGAGCCACCTCCTCCAGTTAGTTGTTTAATTGTCCACCACCATTCACGGCTGGATGTGGCAGGACTGCAGAGCTGAGATCGGATCCGTTGTTTATGGGATCGCTTAGCTCTACGCAGTTTGGCATGCAAGTAGTCCTGTGTTGTAGCTTCACCAGGTTGACACCTCATTTTGAGGTATGCCTGGTGCTGCTCCTGGCATGCCCTCCTGCACTCTTCATTGAACTAGGGTTGGTATCCTGGCTTGATGGTAATGGTAGAGTAGGGGATATGCCGGGCCATGAGGTTACATATTGTGGTTGAGTACAATTCTGCTGCTGCTGATAGCCCACAGCGCCTCATGGATGCCCAGTTTTGCATTGCTAGATCTGTTGGAAATCTGTCCCATTTAGCACGGTGATAGTGCCACACAACACAATGGACGGTATCCTCAATCTGAAGGCGGGACTTCGTCTCCACAAGGACTATGCAGTGGTCACTCCTACCAATACTGTCATGGACAGATGCATCTGTGGCAGGCGGATCGGTGAGGACGAGGTCAAGTATGTTGTTCCCTCGTGTTGGTTCCCCCACCACCTGCCGCAGCCCCAGTCTAGCAGCTGTGTCCTTTAGGACTCGGCCAGCTTGGTCAGTAGTGGTGCGACTGAGCCACTCATGGTGATGGACATTGAAGTCCCCCACCCAGAGTACATTTTGTGCCCTTGCTACCCTCAGTGCTTCTTACAAGTGGTGTTCAACATGGAGGAGTACTGAGTCATTAGCTGAGGAGGGCGGTAGGTGGTAATCAGGACTCTCATTAATCTTACAGGTTTTCCCGACACTTCCACCAGTCAGCATGACGGTGATCTGCCTCATTACAATGGAAACACACATGGCTTCGGCTGTTACTCCTGCTGTCAGTACCGTCCTATTTGGCCTGAGGAAGGGCTCCCGTGTGTCCAGCTTTTCCTTCTTGCCCATGGCTGTTCAGGGTCCGATCAGCCTCCCACCTTTTATTCTCGGGTCTTTGGGGTTACTAGGGAAGGGTTTCCCTTTGGGGCTAAGGCCTTGTATACAAGGGAAAATTCATCAGCCAGAAGTGCAACCTGCCTGGCTCTTTGAACCTTCTGTTCCTCTGTGTGTGTTTTAATGGGAGGGAGAGCGAGTTTGTGAACTCTTCGAGATGGATCACTGCTCTGAGATTTATATATGTGGGCTGTATCCTGATCTTCTGTATCCACTGGTCAAAAGTAAGCACCAAAACAGACTGGAAATCTACTATTGGTTCATAAAATGGTAATGTTTAGCTTAGACAAATGTAGGGCTATTACAGGCAGAGTCAGGAGAATTTATAATGGGGAATTGAGAAATGACAGAGAAGTGAAATGTGATTCGCACCGCAGCCTCTGAGCTCCAGCGACCCAGGTTCAATTCTGGGTACTGCCTGTGTGGAGTTTGCAAGTTCTTCCTGCGTCTACGTGGGATTTCTCCGGGTGCTCAGGTTTCCTCCCACAGCCAAAAGACTTGCAGGTTGGTCGGTTAGTTGACCATTATAAATTGCCCTTAGTATAGGTAGGTGGTAGGGAAATATAGGGACAGGTGGGGATGTGGTAGGAATATGGGATTAGTGTAGTATAAAATGAGAGGTTGATGGTCGGCACAGACTCGGTGGGCCGAAGGGCCTGTTTCAGTGCTGTATCTCTAAACTAAACAAAAAAATATTTTGTGTCTGTCTTCACTGAGGAAGATACAAGAAATCTCCCAGAATTAGAGATCCAAGGGATTGGGAGAATGAAGAATTGAAGGAAATTGGTATTAGTGAGAAGTTTGTATTGGAGACATTAGTAGGGCTGATGTTTGACAATTATCCAGGATCTGATATTCTATATCCCAGAGCGTTGAAGGAAGTAGTAATGGAGATTGTTCATGCATTGGTGATCATCGTTCAAAATTCTATCACTTCCGGAACGCTTCCTGCAGATTGGAAGGTAGCAAATCTCATCCCACTGTTTAAGAAGGGAGGGAAAGAGAAAATTGGGAACAACAACCACCCATTTATGCTAACACTACAGTAATACCATATTCCCTACCACCTACCTACACTAGGGGTAATTTATAATGGCTAATTTATCTATCACCTGCAAGTCTTTGGCTGTGGGAGGAAACCGGAGCACCAGGCGAAAGCCCACGTGGTTAGCATTTCATCAGTACTAGGGAACATGTTAGAATCTATTCTAAATTATGCGATAAATAGATCTGATTGGGCAGAGTCAACATGGATTTATGAATGGGAAATCATGCTTGATGAACCTGTTGGTTTTTATTTTTTGGATGTCACGAACAAAATAGAGAAGGGGAGTCGGTGGATTTTCAGAAAGCTTTTGATAAAGTTCCCCACAGTATGTTGGTCAGCAAAGTTAAAGAACATGGGATCGGAGGTAATATACTGACTAGCAGTAAGGATTGGTAAACAGGCAGGAAACAGAGAGCAGGAATAAATGGGCCATTCTTGCTTTGGCAGGCTGTGACTAATGGAGTACCGCAGGGATCTGTGCTTGGGCCCCAGCTGTTCACAATATCTATCAATGATTTGGATATTGGGACCAAAGTAATATTTCAAGTTCGCAGATGACACAAAATTAGGTGGAAATGTGTGTTGTGAGGAAGATGCAAAGTGGGTTCAAGGAAATTTGGACAGACGTAGTGAGTGGGTAAAAACATGGCAGATGGAATATAATGTGGAAAAATGTGAAGTTAGCCACGGTGGTAGGATGAATAGATGTGCAGAGTGTTCTAATTGGTGAGAGATTAGAAAGTGTAGATGTACTAAGGGACCTGGATATCCTCATTATAAGTAATTGAAAGCTAACATGCAGGTGCAGCAAGCAATTAGGAAGGCAAATGGTATGTTGGCCTTTATCACGAGTTGATTTGAGTAGTGAAGTCTTGCTACAATTGTCTAGAAACTTTGTTAGACCGCAGATGGAGTGCTGTGCACAGTTCTGGTCTCTTTACCTGAGGAAGGATATTATGACCACAGAGGGAGTGCAAAGAAGGTTCACCAGACTTCTTCCCGGGATGGTGGGACTGTCCTATGAAGAGAGATTGGGGAAGCTGGGCCTGTATTCTCTAGAGTTTCGAAGAATGAGAGGTGATCTCATTGAAACCTACAAAATGCTTAAAGGGATAGACAGGGTAGATGCAGCTAAGATGTTTCCCCTGGTTGGGGAGTCCAGAAATAGCAGACATAATTTCAAAATAAAAGAGAAGCCACTTAGGACAGAGATGAGGAGACATTTCTTTTACTCAGATGGTTCTGAATCTTTGAAATTCTCTACCCCAGAGAGCTGTGGAAGCTCAGTCATTGAGCATGTTTAAAGTAGTGATTGACAGTTTTATAAATACCACTGACAAAAAGGGATATGAGGATAATGTGGGGGAAAAGGCATTGGATGATCAACCATGATCATATTGAATGGTGGAGCAGGCTCGATGGGCTGAATGGCTTACTTCAGCTCCTATGTTCCTATGTTCGGAAGCTGGTTAACTCTTTCAAACTCGAGGTCAGTTTAGTCAGGCTGCTTTCCCAGGGTTCGGAATGTTTTACAGTAAACTTCTGATACTATCTCATATGCACCCAGGATACCATTTTTATCCATCTCATAATGTGATGAACTTTCATCTGGCAACAGTGAATAAACCTCATGGACTTTTCCTGTTATTCTACTTGGTAAAAACAGTGTCCAGCTCTCGGTCAGTCATTTCAGCGGCTTTGCAAGCATTTCAAAACTGATGAAAAATTCTGACACATCCTCCTCATTGAAATTTGGAACTAACTGGGAGAACATTAAGAGCTCAGCACATGGTCCTGAACTATGGGTTGCTCCTTCACTAGCTGTGCCTTCAGTGGGTGGACTGGGACTTCCTCTAGTTGTTTGAGCCACCTTAACTCCCTTTCCTCCTTCTCCTTCTGGAACACTCTTACTTTTTCTCTTTCTTGACGCTCTGCTCTTTCTCGCTCTCTCTAGAATTCTAATTCTAGTCTTTTCTGTTCTAGTTTTACCTTAGCTAACATGACTCTATCTGTCAGTGATTCTAACCCTGTTTGAATTTTCTGCTGCAAATAAAAAATGGTTGGCCACAAGTCTTAGGATTTCGGGTTTCCAATCTTTTGGACGGAGAATAATCCCTAACTGTCCAGCGACATTACACAACTTTTCAACAGAGAGGGGTTTTAACCTGTACCGAGTTACTTCACTCTGTATGTAATTCCTTTATTGGGAATGTAAATTCTTTATTTAAAAAAGGGACAGAGACAGAAAGCACGAAAAATTATGAGGGTATGGATAGGGTAGATAGGAAAAAACCTTTTCCTTAGCGGAGGTGTCAATAACCGGGGTGCATTGATTTAAATTAAGGGGCAGGAGGTTGAGAGGGGACTTGAGGGGAAGAAAAATCACCCAGAGGGTATTTGGAATCTGGAACACACTGCCTGAAGGGGCTTCAGAGGCAGGAACCCTCCACAACATTTACGAATTATGTCGATGAGCACTTGAAACGCCATAGCGTACAAGGTTACGGGCCAGGTGCTGGAAGATGGGATTAGAATGGATAGGCTTGTTGGCCAGCACAGACACAGTGGGCCGAAGGGCCTGTTCCTTTTCTCTATAACTCTGTGACTCTATGACACTTCCAATTTCTCGTTTGTCATTGCGTTGCAATAACTAGAACCTCCACATTTCTGATACAGCCAGGTGAGGAGGGGTTCCAGGCTCCCCTCTTGTCCTATCTTTTCTTTGATCACAATGGGATTTAGTCCTTTTTAGCATTGGACATGCTGACCACCTCAGTGAGTATTTTACCTTTTACCTTTACTGTGATCGTGAAAGAACCAATCAGACAGGTTTTCTTAAGTTTAATCAAGAAGTGAGTTTATTGTAATTTAAAATCTAAAATGAATCTAAATAAAATAATAAAAATATACGTTAGACATTCATGCACAAGCTCACAGGCAAATCACTCAAATGAAGTATACAGTGAGAAATAAATTTGTATTTGGATTGGAGTCCAGAATAAATTAAAAATAAACAAAGTCTGTGATGTTGGATAATTCTGTGGTCTGCGTCTTTGCCACCCGTACTTATGAGTTTCATGTCATCTTCAAGCGTTGAAATTATGTTTTTTTGCATATAAGTCTCTATTACTTGTATATGTATCTACATGTCAGGAAGAGCACTGATGCTAAAACTGACCCCTGAGAAACAGCAATTTATACTCCCCCTCCCCCAGTTTGAACAAAGTCTGTTCACCACGTCTCTCTGCTTTCTGTCCCTGAGTCAGTGTCATATTCACACTATCACTGTCAAAATATTCCATGTGTTATATTTCTCATAACAAGTCTATGAAATGTCATTTGATCACAGGCCTTTTGAAAGTCCGTATACATAACATGAAACACACTATCCTCAACAACACTCACAGTTATGTCATCAATGAACTTGATCAAGATTATCGGACGTGATTGGTCATTACTTACCCGTGCTGTTTGTCATTTATTATCCCATGTTTTTCCAAGAATGATATATTTTGTACAGGCTTATGGCCTCTAGAAATTTCCAACCACCGACATTAGACTGACTGGTCAGTAGCTACAGGATTTATCTAATGTCTCATTTTATAAGCAGGGTGTAACATAGACAACCCTGCAGTCCCCTGTCATCACTCCCAGATCCAAGGAGGATTGAAAGCTTCCAGCCAATGCCTCTGCTTTTTCCACCATTCCCTCCCTCAACTCACCTCGTATCTCCCATCTAGACTGAGGAACACTTCTACACTATTGTGGTACAAAAAGTATTGGATTGAAAGAGATTAACTGAACTTGTTTGTTCATTGACTGTAATTAATGTCAGTCACTACGGACTATAATTGTGTCACTGGAGGGTTTCCCTCTTCTATTAATAAGGGACTCCTTTCAATGTGTTAACTCATAGTGTCAGTGGGAGCATCAACCCCGGCACTAACAGGGATCCGTGGCTGCAGAAAGAGAGAGAGAGAGAAAGACGATCGATCAAAATCTGAGAACAATAGATTGGAATGTTACAACAATGGATCAGAATCTGAAGACAATAGATTGGAATGTTCCAACAATGGGTCAGAATCTGAGGACAATAGATTGGAATGTTCCAACAATGGGTCAGAATCTGAGGACAATAGATTGGAATGTTCCAACAATGGGTCAGAATCTGAGGACAATAGATTGGAATGTTCCAACAATGGGTCAGAATCTGAGGACAATAGATTGGAATGTTACAACAATGGGTAAGAATCTGAGAACAATAGATTGAAATGTTACAATAATGGGTCATAATCTGAGGACAATAGATTTCAATGTTCCAACAATGGGTCAGAATCTGGGAACAATAGATTGGAATGTTACAACAATGGGTCAGAATCTGAGGACAATAGATTGAAATGTTACAATAATGGGTCATAATCTGAGGACAATATATTGGAATGTTACCACAATGGGTCAGAATCTGAGGACAATAGATTGAAATGTTACAATAATGGGTCAGAATCTGAGGACAATAGATTTCAATGTTCCAACAATGGGTCAGAATCTGGGAACAATAGATTGGAATGTTACAACAATGGACAGCAGGAGTACGTATTATTGGTTTGGCCTGGTTACAGCTGAGTATTTTCGGATGACATTAGAAGCGCGGATCTATTATGCTCTGAAGATGATTCAAACGGTTTACTACCCCATCCTCGCTATTATTGGTGGCCCTGGTAAGTCTCTGTATCCAACTATTAGATCCATAAACAAAGGTAATTACATCGGCATGAGTACAGATTTAGCCCTAGTGGACTGGGCAGGAAGACTAAAAGGTAGGACAGTTGATGAGCAGTGGCAGATGTTGAAGGAGATTTTCAATTCCTCCCAACTACAATATATTCCAGAGAGGAAGAAATATTCTAGGAGGGGGGAAAACATCCATGGCTAAGCAAGGAAGTTAAGGATAACGTAAAGACAAAATCTAAGGCATACCATATTGCAAAGGCCAGTGGCAGGCTGGAAGATTGGGAAATTTTTAATGATCAACAAAGGGTTACTAAAAAAGTAATAAAAAGAGCAAAGATAAATTATGAAAGAAAACTAGAGCAAAATATAAAAACGGATAGTAAAAACTTCTTTAAGTATATAAAAGGTAAGAGAGTGGCTAAAGTGAATGTTGATCCCTTGGAGGATGAGACTGGGAAGTTGATAGAGGGGAACACAGAAATGGTGGAGACACTAAATCAGTATTTTTCCTCAGTTTTCACGGTGGAGGACACCAGTACCATCTAAATAGTAACAGGTAATGCAGAGGTTATAGAAAGAGAGGAATTTAGAACAATCATCATTACTAGGTAAAAAGTGCAGAGCAAACTATTGGAATTGAAGGCAGACAAGTACCCAGGGGCTGATGGCCTGCATCAGAGTGTCTTAAAGTAAGTGGCAGCAGAGATAATGGATCCATTGGTTACAATATTCAAAAATTCGCTGGATGCGGGAAAGTTTCCAGTGGATTGGAAAAAAGCTAATATAACGCCCTTATTCAAAAAGGGAGGGAGGCAGAAAGTAGGAAACTATAGACCTGTTAGTTTAACATCTATCGTTGGGAAATTGTTAGAACCCATTATTAAGGAAGTAATAACAGGACGTTTAGAAAGTCAAAACGCAATCCATCAGAGTCAGCATGGTTTTATGAAGGGGAAATCCTATTTGACGAATTTGCTAGTGTTCATCGAAGCTGTGACAAGAAAAGTGGAAAATGGTGATCCTGTAGATGTAGTATATCTGGATTTCCAGAAGACATTTGATAAAGTGCCGCACAAAAGGTGAATACAGAAGGTAAGATCACATGAGTTCAGGGGCAATTTATTAACTTTGATAGAGGATTGGCTAACCAACAGAAAACAGAGAGTCGGGATAAATGGATCTTTTTCTGGTTGGCAATATGTAACTGGTGGGGTACCACAGGATTTGGTCCTTGGCCCCTGCTATTTACAATATATATTTATGATTTGGATGCAAGGATAGAAGTTACTATAGCCAAATCTCCAGATGACACTAAAATAGGTGGGATAGTATGTTGCAATAATTAAATAAGAAATTTACAAATTGATATGGATAGGTTAGGTGAATGAACGAAAATTTGGCAGATGGAGTTTAATGTGGATAAGTGTAAGGTTATCCATTTTGGTCGGAAGAATAGAAAGGCAAATTATTATCTAAATGGAGATAAACTTCTGAGTGCTTCGGTGCAGAAGGATCTGGTTGTCCTCGTGTATGAATCGCAGAAAGCTAGTTTGCAGGTACAGCAGGTGAAAAGGAAGGCAAATTGAATTTTGGTATTTCTTGCTAATGGAATAGAATATAAAAGTAGGAAAGTGCTGCTGCAACTGTACAAGGCATTAATGAGACCGCACCTGGAGTATTGTGTATAGTTTTAGTCTCCTGACTTGAGGATGCATGCAGTTGCACTGGAGGCAGATCAGAGGAGAGTCACTGGAGAGTCCAGGGAGGAGGGGTTTGTCTTATGAAGAGAGATTGAGCTCTTTATGCCTTTACTCTATGGAGTTTAGAAGAATGAGAGTCGATCTAATTGAGGCCGAGAAGATGGTTAAGGGGATTGACAAAGTAGACACAGAGAAGACGTTTCCTCTTGAGGGGCAACCTAGAATGAGAGGTCATTGTTTTAGGATAAGGGATAAGGATTTAAAATAGAGATGAAGAGAAATTTCGTCTCTGAAAGGGTCGTGTGTCTGTGGGATTCACTACCCGGAGTGCAATAGATGCCGGGACATTGAGTAAATTTAAGGAGGCGATAGACAGATTTTTAATTAGTAATGGGTTGAAGAGATATGGAGAACGGGCAGGAAAGTGGAGTTGAGACCGAGATGAGATCAGCCATGATCATATTGAATGGCGAAGCAGGTTCGAGGGGCTGAATTGCCTACTCCTGCTCCTACTTCTTATGTTATTATGTTCTTATCTGTATCTTTCCAGACAAGAGCGGGTGACGTATCCATTATCTCTCTCTCTGTTGTCCATTCATGTATCTGCTGTGTGACGGAGGCCATCTATGTCGGGTGAGCTGAATTATACTGCTTGCTCTCTCAGCAGGGAGAAGCAGGTGAGAGATCCCGTGGCTTTGTCAGGATAACGGGATTCCTGATGGTCTAGGTGTCTCTGCGGGGTCCCCAAGGCAACGGGGAGAGGTACAGGAACTGGTACAGCTCTCACTCCATTAATGTACAGTTGGTGTGTGAGCATGCCCAGTACATCATCTTGGTAAATGTCCACTGTACTGGCAGCAGCCACTGTACCTTCATTCTGAAGCAGTCAGCCGGTCCCAACACATCGGGCCCCCCTGCAGAACCCGAATGTGGCTCATGACCTCTAAACTCTAGACACTCCCCTCCTCCACACAAAACCACCAGGTGAAGCAATGCTTCAGATGTCTGAACCGCTCGTGGGGAGCCCTCCAGTACATACTGGAGCAGGTGTCCAAGTTCATGGTGTTCTGCTGCACCCTTCACATCAGCACCATCATGAGGACACAGGCTTTGGCACCAGGAATCCGCAGGCTACCTCAGTAGGAGGAGGAGGAGGCAAGGAGGATATTTCCTGGATGATTTCAAACCGGAAAGGCTGTCGTAGAGACGCTGCTAAGATTCCAGTTCCCAGAGGACAACTTCCCTTTCCCACCATGGATCCCCCTCTTCTCCACCAATACATCCATCTGAGATGCCCCATCACAGCGTCCCCGAGGTAACCATCCTGCAATAAAAACACCAACAAAATGTTTTTCATGATCGTCTTTATCCAGCAACACATGCAATTATACAAACAAAACTGAACTATTCACCCTTGTGTCTTCCCTTAGTCCCTGTCCTGTGGGTTCCCTCAACCTGCCTACTGCTCCTACACAGTGTTTCCCAGTGACTGCAGCATGGCTGGTGGAAGGCTGCTGACTTTCACTGGGGTGACTGCAGATGGCCTTGCAGGACTTCCTCGAGCTGCTCTAGGCCTTGAGGACTCGGATTCAGACTGCACCACCTCGACATGGGCAGCAGCTCCAGCAATGTTCACATCTGAGTCCTGTGTATTATAACTCGTTTGTGACCTCGCCCTCCGGTGATCTGACACATGAACTATCCTTTCCCCCTGGCCTGGCTGCAGCTCACTCGTGCTCGGTGACTCACCACATGCAGATTCTGACTCTATACCAGCCTCTAAGGTACACGCACTGTAAGTATTTGATCTGGTGGCTGTGAGCATCAGACCAAGTGATGGGGCTTTAGTGATCTTTTGCTGCTCTCTTTCTGTCTCCTGGAGCTGCTGTGACTGGGAAGTTGGTCGTATTGGGTTATAATTGGAAAGTATAAAATCAGAAGGGGAGGTTTGAGGTGAAGGATTGGGGGTGGAATGGAAAGCAGGAGGTCCATGGTCTCACTATCTCCAGCTTGTACATCAACATTTCTAACGTTTACCAGTTCTGATGAAGGGTCACAGATCTGAAACATTAACTCTGTTTCTCTCTGCACCGATGCTGCCAGACCCACTGAGTATTTCCGGCACTTTCTGTTCAGGTGCACAGATGTGCCCCATTGACCAACTTATCTCAGCCCTTTTTTTGCTTAAATTTGTATTTCTGGACATCCTCAGATATTCCATTGAGAATAAAATCGTAATTCCCATCATACACCTCGAAAATCCTTAGTATGTCCGTCTCCCCAGGCGTGCCTGTTTTTCTTCTCTACCAGGTTATCAATTGACTGTTTCCTGTGATATGCGAGTGAGATTGTATTTCTGGCTTTTTTTATTCAAAACTCTCTGAAAGTCCTCCCCCCCCCCCCCACCCACGCTCTTAGTGATGAACACACACGTTTGATTGAGTGTAAACTCTTTTTGTTGCCAAATCTCCTCCTCATTCATCACTCAACTGAGTTTACTATTTTTCACAAACCAAGTAAACCAAGCCTATCATCCTGATGTCTGTGTTCCGTCTCCTACACCACTGTAAGGTCTGATCTAGGGTCAGAGATCACCCAAAAAGCAGGTCAAAGGGTCACAAGCAGTTTATTGAGGAGTGACAGTTCAAATACAGCACAAAATCAGAATAAACACAGTAGAGAAACAATCTGTGACATATGAAAAAGGCTTTCTGGCTGTGAATTAGTTTTTTAGAAGCTATTATTAAAGATGTTATAACAGGGCAGGTCGAAAAATTCAAGGTGATTAGGCAAAGTCAACATGGTTTTGTGAAAGGGAAATTACGTTTAATCAATTAACTGGAGTTCTTTGAAGAAGTAACATGTGCTGTGGATAAAGGCGAACTGGTGGATGTACTGTACTAGATTTCCAGAAGGCATTTGATAAGGTGCCACATCAAAGGTCATTGCGAAAAATAAAAGCTCATGGTGTAGGGGGTAACACATTGCCATGGATAGACGTTTGGTTAGCTAACAGGAAACAGACAGCAGCCATAAATGGGTAATTTTCTGGTTGGCAGGATGTAACGAGTGGGGTGCCACAGGTATCAGTGCTGGGGCCTCAACTTTGTACAGTTTGTTTAAATGAATTAGATGCAAGGACCGAAGGTGTGGTTGGTAAATCTGTTGATGAAACAAAGTTCTGAAGAGGACATAAGGCGGCTGCAAACGGACATAGATAGATTGAGTGAGAAGGCAAAGATCTGGGAAATGGAGTGGAATGTGGGGAAATGTGAAATTGTCCATATTGGTAGTAATAATGAAATTAAACTAAGCATATTATCTGAATGGTGAGGGATTGCAGAACTCTGAGATGCAGGAGTATCTGGGTGTCCTGGTGTATGAATTGCATAAGGTTAGTATGTCGGTTCAGAAAGTAATTAGGAAAGCTAATATAATGTTATCATTTATTGTGAGAGGAATTGAATACAAAGGTAGGGAGGGCATTGGTGAGACATTATCTGGAATTCTGTGTTCAGTACTGGTCTCCTTATTTAAGGAAGCATGTAAATGCGTTGTAAACAGTTCAGAGAAGGTTTATTAGATGAATATGGGCGGACTGTCTTATGAGGAAAGGCCGGACAGGCTAGGCTTATATCAGCTGGAGTTTAGAAGAGTAAGGGGCGACTTGATTGAAACATTGAAGATTCTGAGCGTGGGATAGAGCAAGTGAGGGCGACAGAGAGAGAGAGGGAGAGATAGAGAAAGAGAGAAGGAGAGAGCTGAGCTCATCGGCTGCTGAAAACCTCATCCATGCCTTAGTTACCTCGAGATTTGACTATTCCAGCACACTGCTGGCTTGTTTCCCACATTCTACTCTCTGTAACCTTGTCCCTTGTGGTCATCCAAAACTCTGCTGCCATCTTCTAATTTACACCAAATTCTGTTCACCCAACATCCCAGTGCTCACTGACCTGCATTGGCTCTTGGTCCAGTAACACCTCAATTTTAATATTCCAACCATGAGATCAAATCCCTCCATGTCCTCGTCCTTCTGATTATCCCAATCCCCTGTCCATTTCCAATATTCCTGAAACTTGTTCATCTTAAATTCTTTTGCTAATTCCCTTTATAAAGGTGGGTTTCTTTCCCCCTGTCTCTATCCCTGACCACACATTTCATCTCTTCATCTTCCACCCTGAAAAATCATATAAAAGGGAGGCAGGAACTCTGTTGCCACTCCTACACCACTGTAAGATCTGATCGAGGGTCACTGATTAACAGAAAGGAGGTCGAAGAGTCACAAGCAATTTTTTGCAGGGAAACCATTGGAAAAAATTCGGAGGGACCGGATTAATCTCCACGTGGAGAGGCAGGGATTAATCAGGAATAGTCAGCATGGCTTTGTCAAGGGGAGTTCCTGTCTAACTAAATTGATAGATTATTTTCGAGGCGGTGACTAGGGGTTTAAATGAGGGTAAAGCAGTAGTCTATATGGACTTCAGTAAGGCTTTTGATAGGGTCCCGCATGGGAGATTTGTTAAGAAGGTAAGAGCCCATGGGATCCAGGGCGATTTGGCAAATTGGATCCAAAATTGGCTTAGCGGTGGGAGGCAGAGGGTGATTGTCAAGATTTGTTTTTGCGAGTGGAAGCCTGTGACCAGTGGTGTACTGCAGGGATCGGTGCTGGGACTCTTGCTGTTTGTAGTGTACATTAATGATTTAGACGTGAATATATGAGGACTGATCAGTAAGTTCGCAGCTGACACGAAAATTGGTGGTGTTGTAAATAGTGAGGAGGAAAGCCTTAGATTACAGGACGCTGTAGATGGGCTGGTAAGATGGGCAGAGGAGTGGCAAATGGAATTTAATCCTGAGAAGTGTGAGGTGATACATTTGAGGGGGGCGAACAATAGAAGGAAATATACAATGGATGGTAGGACCCGAGGAAGTATTGAAGGTCAGAGGGACCTAGGTGTACTTGTCCATTGATCACTGAAGGTAGCAGCACAGGTAGACAATGCGGTCAGGAAGACGTATGGGACACCTTCCTTTATTAGCCGAGGCGTAGAATATAAGAGTAGGTAGGTTATGATGGAGCAGTATAAAACTCCAGTTAGGCTACAACTGGAGTACTGTGTATAGTTGTGGTTGCTGCACTATCGAAAGGAGGTGATTGCAAAGGAGAGGGTGCAGAATAGATTCACCAGGATGTTGCCTGGGCTGGAGCATTTCAGCTGTGAAGAGCGACAGAAAAGGCTAGGGTTGTTTTCCTTAGAGCAGAAAAGGATGAGGGGTGTCATTTTTGAGGTATACAACATAATGAGGGGCATTGATAGGTTAGACATGAAGAATCTTTTTTCCCTCAGTGGACGGGTCAATAACCAGGGGGAATAGATTTAAGGTAAGAGGCAGGAGGTTTAGAAGGGATTTGAGGAAAGTAATTTTCACCCAGAGGGTGGTTCGAATCTGGAACACACTGCCTTAAGAGATGGTCCGGGCAGCTACCCTCACAACATTTCAGAAGTATTTAGATGAGCACATGAAACGCCATAGCATACAAGGCTACAGGCCAAGTGCTGGGAATTGGGATTAGAATAGTTCGGTGCTTGATGGCCAGCACAGACACAATGGGCTGAAGGTTCTGTTTCTGTGCTGTATATCTCTATAATTCTATGACTCTATTGAGGAGTAACAGTTCAAATACAGCACAACATCAGAAGAGACATTGTGTACATACGACCTGTGGCAGGTGAGAATGGCTTTCAGTTATGGATCAAATGTTAGAAGCTATTATTAAAGACGTTATAGCAGGGCACGTAGAAAAAAATCAAGGTGATCAGGCAGAGTCAACATGGTTTTGTGAAAGGGAAATCATGTTGAACCAATATACTGGAGTTCTTTGAAGAAGTAACATGAACTGTGGATAAAGGGGAACTGGTGGATTTACTGTACTTAGATTTAGAGAAGGCATTTGATAACGTACCACATCAAACGTCATTGTGGTAAATAAAATCCCATCGTGTAGGGGGTAACATAATTGGCATGGATAGAGGATTGGCTAGCTAACAGGAAACAGAGTAGGCATAAATGGGTTACTTTCTGGTTCGCAAGCTGCGGCAAGTGGTGTGCCATCATGATCAGTGCTGGGGCCTCAACTTTTTACAATTGATACAAAAAACTTTGATGAATAGACCGAAGGTATGCTTTCGAAATTTGCTAATGACTCCAAGATTGGTAAGAAGGTAAGTTCTGAAGAGGACATAAGGAGGCTACAAAGGGATTAGGAAAGGTTAAATGAGTGGTCAAAGAACTGGCAAATGGAGTATAATGTGGGAAAAGATCAAACTGTCCATTTTGGTTGGAAGACTTGACTGTTACCTCGAGACTTAACTATTCTAACTCACTCCTGGCTGCTCTCCCATAACCTACTCTCTGTAAACCTGTGGTCATCCAAAACTCTGCTGCCACCTTCTAATTTACACTAAATTCTGTTCACCCAACATTCCTGTGCTCACTGATCTACATTGGCTCTTGGTCCAGTAACACCTCAATTTTAATATTCTCACTCGTGTGATCAAATCCCTCATGTACTCACCCCTCTGATTATCCCAATCCCCTGTCCATTTCCAATATTCCTGAAGCTTGTTCATCTTAAAGTCTTTTTCTAATTCCCTTTTAAAAGTGAGTTTCTTTCCCTCTGTCTCACTCCCTGACCACACATTTCATCTCTCCAGCTCCACTGGTGCTGTGGAAGTTCGGATCCATAAAATGGTGTGAGCTGCACTGCCGGTCACATCCAGCACATTGTACAGGACACCCAGGCTGTCCGGGGTGATAACGTGGGTGTAACATGTGTGCGTCTGTAGTGTGAAGAAGGGTCTGAATATGGTGTCAATCAGCCATTCCAGCAGCTTTGATGGACGTCTTTGAAACTTGGTCTGTGCATGTCCACTGACCGCCTGTGTCAGTCACTCTCAGCTGAACATACATTCAGCAGCACGAGGAACCCCCTCTAGTGTTATTTAAAAAGACCAGGTATCCATCTTACAGTTTTCTGGAGGTTGTGTTGTGAGCTGCTGCAGACATTCAGGGAGGACAGAGAATTTGTTGACCCAACAGTAGGGGCGTGGAACGCCCTGCCTGCAACAGTAGTCGACTCGCCAAATTTAAGGGCATTTAAGTGGTCATTGGATAGGCCTATGGATGAAACTGGAATAGTGTAGGTCAGATGGTTTCACAGGTCGGCGCAACATCGAGGGCTAAAGGGCCTGTACTGCGCTGCAATGTTCTATGTTCTATGTTCTATAACTCTGGACAAGGTATAGGGACTGTAGTTACAGTGTCTCTGGGTCTGTAACATGACCAACAAATGGAGCAGAGGCTGCAGAGAGGGGATGCTCTGAAAGAATGGATGAGGAAGGGGCTCTGCCCTACCAACCCCGGGTTTTCCAAGAGCACTTTTCCTACCTACACCTAACCCAGGAGCAGTGTGTGAGGTGACTCTGATTCAATTAGGAGGTGGTCACAGAGCTGTGTCACCTCCTGTAACACGACCTAGAGCCTCACACCAGGGTGAGGACGGAGCTGTCAGTGGATGTTAAGGTCACAGTTTAATTGAACTTCTTTGTATCTGGATCTTTCGAGACAAGAGCAGGAGACGTATCCAACATCGAGTCACAGAGACTGATAGAGTCATTTAGGACATAGAAGGAGGCCATTCATCCCATCATATCCATGCTGGCTCTGCATGGAGCAATCCTGTCAGTCCCACTCCCCCACTCAATCCCTGTAGCAAATTCATTTCCTTCAGGTCTCCACCAGCTTTCATTTGAAATCAATGATTGTCTCTGCTTCTAACGCACTTGTGGGCAGTGAGTTCCAGATCATTAACACCCGCTGCATAAAGAAAACACTTCTTCCTCATATTCCTCCTGCATCCCTTGTCCAGAACCTTCAATCTGTGTCCCTAGTCTTTCTTCCATCAGTTAATGGGAACACTTTGTCATTGTCTAAATTATCTAAACCTGTCATAATCGTGTAACCTAACCTTGGAACTAAAATCCTCCATCCCTGGAACCATCCTGTTAAATCTCTTCAGCACCAAGGACCTTCATAATCTTTCTGAAGTGTGGTGACCAGAATTGGACACAGTAGTCCAGCTGAGACCTAACCAGAGATTTTTAAACATTCATCATAACTTCTCTGCTTTTGAACTCAATACCTCTCTGTATGAAGTCCAAGATTATATGTATTTTACTATCCAATCTCTCAATATGTCCTGCCACCTTAAACGATGGATACACATACACCCACAGGTCTCTTTGTTCCTGCACACTGTTTAGAACATTGTTATTAAGTCTATATTGCCTTCCTATCCTTTCTGACAAAATGCATCACCTCACACTTGTCTCACACTTTCATCTGCCACTCGTCTGCTCATTCCAATCAGTATCTATGTCCTGTTGCAGGTGGTTCTGAACATACTCCCTGTTTGTCACAGCTCCATGTTTGGTATCAGAGGCGGATTTTGAAATTCTACTCTGTATTCCAAGATCCAAGTCATTTATACACAGCAAAATTAAACAGTGGCCCGAGCACTGGCCCTGGGGGAATACCCACTGTCTAACACCTTTCAGTCTGAAAAACTCCCATTTACTATGACACACTGTTTTCTCTATGTAAACCATTTTTTTATCCAATTGGACACTGACCCTCCCATTCCATTTGACTCAATGTTGGTAATTAACCTTTTCTGTGGCACTTTATCAAACACATTGTTCAAACCAATCTAGACAACATCCATCACATTCCCTTCATCAACCTTCTCTGTTACATCATCAAAAGTGCAATTAGATTAGTCAAGCATGACTTTCCTTTTGTAAATCTATGCTGGCTATCCTGAAGTAACTCAAACCTCTCAAATGCTTGTGGTTTTATCCCTGATAATTGTTCTAAAACCTTTCCCACCACTGATGTTGGACTATCTGGCCTGTAGTTGTGAGGAATGTGTGCTGTCCATTGATGTATCCGCTAGGTGAGAGAGGCCATCTATGTTGGGTGAAGTTAATACACCTTTTTCTCCCTCAGCGGGGAGAAACAGGATAAGGGGACCCCTGGCTTTGTGAGGATAGCTGCATTCCTGTTTTTTGAGATGTCTCTACGGTGTCCCCATGTCAACGGGGAGAGGTACAGGAACTGGAAGAACTCTCACTCCATTAATGTACAGTTGGTGTGTGAGCATGCCCAGTACATCATGTTGGTGAATGTCCACCATCCTGGCAGCAGCCACCATCCCTTCATTCTGAAGCAGTCAGCCCGTCCCGACACATCGGGCCCCTATGCAGAACCAGAATGTGGCTCCTCGGAGACAAATGTAACCACCCCTCTCCAGACACAGCTCATGTTTCTACTCCCCCAAACCTCCTCCCACCACCACCCAACATCACACAATTAACATGTGTATAATGTGAACAATGAAGTCACCAGGAACATGGTGGAACAGACCATCAGTGTGATGAAGTAATGCATCCACTGTCCGAATCGCCAGAGGGAGACCTCCAGTCAACACTGGAGCAGGTGTCCAAGTTCATGGTGTTCTGCTGCACCCTTCATATGATCACCATCATGAGGACACAGGCATGGGAACCAGGAATCAGGAGGCTACCTCAGGAGGAGGAGGAGGAGGCAGGGAGGATATTTCCTGGATGCCTTCGACCCAGAAAGACCGTCGGAGAGACCCTGCTAATATTCTGTTTCCCATAGGACAACATCTCTTTCCCACCATGGATCCCCCATTCTCCATCATTACACCAATCTGAGACGCCCCATCACATTGTCCCCTTGCTCACCATCCTGCAATAAAAAACACCAACAAAATTATTTACTTTGACATCTTTACCCTACAGCACATCCAATTATACAAACAAAACTGAACTATGCACCCCTGTGTATTCTCTTAGTGCCTGTCTTGTGGGTTCCCTCGACTTGACTAGTGCTCCTACACAGTTTTTCTCCAATGACTGCAGCATGGCTGATGGAGGGCTGCTGACTTTCCCTGGGGGAGACTCCAGGTGGCCTTGCAGGACGTCCTCGAGCAGCTCTGGGCTTTGAGGACTGGGCGTCGGTCTGCACCACCTCGACATGGGCAGCAGTAGCCTGGGATGTCTGATGGGTAACAGCAAGTACACTGGTGGAGTGGCGGTGAAGGGAGAACAAATACTGTCATCCTGAGAGAGGACAGCAGGTTCATGCTCCATGGAGACACTGTCAGTCCCACGGGCGACAGTTCATCAATCCTAGTAATCTACTGGATCACAGAATGCTGGACTGCTGTGAGATCCTGCAAACCCCTTTGAACACTGAGATCCACAGCCATGTTGACAGCAGTCTGATCCTGCATGGCAGCAAGCATGGATCTCATGACATAAAAGCAAAATACTGCAGATGCTGGAAATCTGAAACAAAAACAAGAAATGCTGGAATCACTCAGCAGGTCTGGCAGCATCTGTGGAAAGAGAAGCAGAGTTAACGTTTCGGGTCAGTGACCCTTCTTTGGAAAAGTAGGACCCTTCCGAAGAAGGGTCACTGACCCGAAATGTTAACTGTGCTTCTCTTTCCACAGATGCTGCCAGACCTGCTGAGTGATTCCAGCATTTCTTGTTTTTGTTATGGATCTCATGACTTCAGTCTGAGCTTCCACTGCAGCACTGAGACGTCATATAACTCTGGACTCTTGAGCATCTCCGAGTTTAATTACTCTACCATTGATGGCCGTACCTTCGGCTGCCGAGGCCCTAAGCTCTGGAAGAGAAGAGCAGAACGTCTTTAAGGTAGGAATTCCTGGAATAGAAGTGACAGTGAATTAAATACTAAAATAAAAACAAAATACTGCGGTTGCTGGAAATCTGAAATGAGAACAGAAAGTGCCAGAAATACTCAGCAAGTCTGGCAGCATCTGTGCAGAGAGAAACAGAGTTAATGTTTCAGATCTGTGTCCCTTCATCAGAACTGGAAAACGTTAGAAATGTAACAGTCTGTCATTTAAACTCTCCCCTCTCCGTCCCATCACAATCCTTCCTTCTTGTTCCTCTTCCCCCTTCCCCTCTTTCACTTGCTCAAAGACTGTTACATTTCTAACATTTACCGGTTCAACTGACAATTTCCTGTGATATGCTAATTTCATTGTATTTCTGGCTTTACTTATTCAAAACTCTCTTAAAGTTCCCCTACCCCCGCCCCGCCCCGCAACTCTTAGCGATGAACACACACACGTTTGATCGAGTGTAAACTCTCTCTGTCTCCTAATCCATTTGGACAGTGAGAATAAAAACTGATCATATTATTTGAATGGTGATGGATTGCAGAAGTCAGAGTTGCAGAGGGATATGTGTATCCTGCTGCATGAATTGTATAAGGTTAGTCTGCAGGTTCAGCAAGTAATTAGGAAAACTAATAAAATATTATCATTTATTGCGAGCGGAATAGAACACAAATGTAGGGTGTTTATATTTCAGTTATACAGGTCATTGATGAGACCTCATCTGGAGTACTGTGTACAGTATTGGTCTCCTTATTTAAGGTAGCATGCAAATGCGTTGGAAGCAATTCAGAGAAGGTTTCCGAGACTAATACCTGGAATGGGCGGGTTGTCTTATGTTGAAAGGCTGGCGGGCTAGTCTTATATCAGCTGGGGTTTAGAAAAGTAAGAGGCGACAAGATTGAAGCATATAAGACTCTGAGTGTGGGCCAGAGCAAGAGAGGGAGACAGAGAAAGAAACAGGGAGAGAGAGAGAGAGAGAGTTCAGCTCATCTGCTGCTCAAACTCTCATCCATGCCTTTGTTGACTTGAGACTTGACTATTCTAACACACTCCCAGCTGGTCTCCCACATTAAAACTTTCTGTAACCTTGTAATCATCCAAAACTCTGCTGCCATCTTCTAATTTACACCAAATTCTGTTCACCTAACATCCCCGTGCTCACTGACCTACATTGGCTCTTGTTCCAGTAACACCTCAATTTTAATATTCTCACTCGTGTGATCAAATCCCTCCATGTCCTCAACCCTCTGATTATCCCAATCCCCTGTTCATTTCCAATATTCCTGAAACTTGTTCATCTGAAAGTCTTGTTCTAATTCCCTTTTTAAAGTGAGTTTCATTCACTCTGCCTCTCCCTGACCGCACATTTCATCTCTCCAGCTCCACTGATGTTGTGGAAGTTTGGATCCATACAATGGTGTGAGCTGCACTGCTGGTCACATCCAGCACATTGTGCAGGACACCCAGGCTGGCCGGGGTGCTAGCGTGGGTGTAACATGTGTGTGTCTGCAGCGTGAGGAGGGGTCTGAATAAGATGTCAATCATCCATTCCCGCAACTTTGATGCACGTCTGTGAAACTTGGTCTGTGCATGTCCACTGACCGCCTGTGTTAGTCGCTCTCAGCTCAACATGCATTCAGCGGCACGAAGAACCCCCTGGTGTTATTTAAAATGACCAGGCATCCAAATTACAGGTTTAGGGCTTTTGACGTACTTCTGCTATTGTAAAGTTAGTGGGGGTGCTGTGGATGGTTTTCAGGAGGTTGTGTTGTGAGCTGCTGCAGACATTCAGGGAGGACAGAGTATTTGGTGACACAACTCTGGACGAGGTATGGGACTGTAGTTACAGTGTCTCTGTGTCTGTAACATGACCAACAAATGGAGCGGAGGCTGCAGAGAGGGGAAGCTCTGTAAAGAGAGAGGAGGAGGGGGCTCTGCCCTACCCACCCCTGGTTTTCCAAGGGCAAAAAGAGCAGTGGTCCTAATACCGAGCCTTGGGGAACACCACTGTATACTCCTATCGAGTCTGAACAACAACCTTTCACCACTTCTCTCTGTTTACTGTTCCTTAGTCAATGTTATATCCACACTGTCACTGTCCCTTTCATCCATAAGGTTCAGTTTTCCTAACCTGTCCATTGAATGACACTTGATCAAACACCTTTTGAAAGTCCATATATATAACTTCAATCACACCACCCTCATCAACCCTCTCCATTGTTTTATCAAATAACTCCATCAAGTTTACCTCAGCACTACCTCTCTCCACTCCTCCACTGTTGTTAAATTATCAGACTGCTTATCCGACATCCAGTGCTAGATGAGCAGAAATTTCCTCCAGTTAAAGATTGGGAAGACTGATGCCATTGTTTTCACTCCCCACTCCAACTCTGTTCCCTTGCTATTGATTCCATCCCTCTTCCTGGTGACAGTCTGAGATGCAGACAGTATGTTTACATCCTTGGTGTCACATTTCACCCAAAACGATCTTTCACCTCATTTTCAGGAATTCATTGCAACCGCCTATTTCCACCTCAGTAACGTCACCCGACTTCACCCCTGTCTCAGCCCATCTGCTGCTGAAACCTCATTCATGCATTCGTCACCTCTGGATGTGATTATTCCAACTCACTCCTTGCTGATCTCCCACATTCTACTCTCTGTAAACTTGAGGTCATCCAAAACTCTGCTGCCCATGTCTTAGCTCACACCAAGTCCCGTTCATCTATCACTGACTGACATTGGCTCCCAGTCAAGTAATGTCTTGATTTTAAAATTATTTTCCTTGTTTTCAGATCCCTCCATGGCCTCGCCCCCCGCACCATATCTTTGTAATCTCCTCCACCTCCACAACCCACCGAGATATATGTACTCCTCTAATTCCGGCCTCTAGTGCACCCGGATTTTAATCACTGCACCACTGGCGACTAGATCTTCAGCTGCCTAGGACCAATGTTCTGGAATATCCTCACTGCACTGTTTTTTTTTTCATTCGTTCATGGGATGTGGGTGTCACTGACAAGGCCAGCATTTTTTGCCCATCCCTAATTGCCCTTGATGACTGAGTGGTTTGCTGGACCTTTCAGAATTCAGTTTAGAGTCAACCACATTGTTGTGGGTTTGGAGTCACATGGAGGTCAGACCGTATAAGGATGGCAGATTTCCATTGCTGAAGAACATCAGTAAGCCAGGCTGTTTTTTTTATGATGATCATTGAGAGCATCATGGCACCATTGCTGAGAATAGTTTTCAAATGAAGATTTGTATTAATTAATTGAATTTTAGCACATATTGAATTTTAACTTGCACCAGCTACCACGGTGGGATTTGAACCCATGTCCTCCGAGAATCAGCCTGAGCCTCAGTATTACAATTTTGGTAATATTACCACTCCGCTACGGTCACCACCTTTCCGTCTCGCTTTCCTCCTTTCAGGTACTCCTTAAAACCTATCTCTTAGTTCAAGCTGTTGGCCATCTGATCTAATATCTCATGTTGTGTCTCAGTGTCATACTTTGCTTCGTAATGATCCTGAGAAGCACTTTGGGATGTTTTATAACATTAAAAGCACTATATAAATATAAGTTGTTGTTGAGGTTTGCCAGACATGCTTTTTCATCACCATATCCCTACTGCTGTCTATTTATTATTCCATGTTTTTCAAAGCAATGAATATATTTGTCCTGGGTTATGAAATTTCCCCATCAGTGACGTTAAACTGTCTGGTCAGTAAATACAGTGTTTACTCAATCGCTCCTTTTTTTCAAGTAGGGTGTAACATTTACAACCCTCCAGACCTCTGTCACAACTCGCATATCCAAGGAGGATTGAAAAATTCTGTTCAGTGCCTCCGCTATTCCCACCTTTCCTTCCCTCAGCATCTTTCATACATCCCATCCAGACCGGATAAATGTTCTACTTTATTGTGGTACAAACAGTCCTGGACTGAAAGGGGTTAACTGAAACTGTTTGTTTAGTGACTGGTATTAATGTCAGTCTCCACGGACCCTAATTGTTTCACTGGAGGGTTTCCAACTTCTATTAATATGGGAGTCATTTCAATGTATTATCACATAGTGTCCTCAGGAGCATCAAACCCGGCAGTAAGAGGGACCAACAACTCCAGACAGAGGGAGAGGATAGATCAGAATCTGAGAACAATAGATTGGAATGTTGCAACAATGGGTCAGAATCTGAAAACAATCGATGGGAATGTTACAACAATGGGTCAGAATCTGAAAACAATCGATGGGAATGTTACAACAATGGGTCAGAATCTGAAAACAATCGATGGGAATGTTACAACAATGGACAGGAGTTTCATCTGGCAATTTGACGATCTTTCCACATATTATGACTGGTTCTCATTAGACGATAGGATCTTTTTAGCTCTTCAGGTTATTCAATATATTTACTATCCCATCCTCACTATTATTGGTGTTCCTGGTAAGACTCTTTATCCAGCTATTAATTCTATGAACCGTGTTTAACTGAATTACTGCCCCTGTCATTTTCTCATCCCTCTTTGCTGTTGTTGTTAGTCCTGGTGAGTCTTTGATAAAGGCTGTAAACTCGACAAAGCATTGCTAATTTTGTTACTGGTCGTGTAATTTTCTCTCTAGGCGTTGCTTGTGTTTATGTTCCTGGTAAGACCTTGTATAGAGCTATCAGATTGTTGCTGCGCCTAATCTGCACTTCCTCTTGAAGAATTCACAGAATCGGACTGGTGGAAGGTATATCAATGTTTATTCACACATTAAATCATCAGGTACAAGCACTCACTACTTGCATGTTATACTACCCCAAGACACGAGGTGATCAGTCTCAGAATGGCAGCTGCCTTTCTATTCTCTGAGTCCATAACTCAGGGAATTTTCTTGAGTGTTCTTCCTCGGGGTTCTCGTGCTGTCACCATTTTCAGCCATTGTCTACTGTGAGTCTAATCCGACCTCATGCCAATAGAAACTCCTTTATCTGGTTTGTGCAGGGACACTGTCTGGTAGAATCTCTCTCTTGTTTCAGCCTGCTTTTATGTATGGTCTACAATTCCTTGACCATCTGTTTGCTGTGCTCCTTCTAACCAGCCCCTCTATGTTTCAAAACGTTGTGTATTGTTGTGTGACGAGCCTCATTGTTTCAATTACGTTCTTATGTGTTTTTCCTGAGTCTACACCCACCACCACCGCCCCCCCCCCACCCCCCGTCCCCCTCTGATCATGCAGGGCTATGCCCAAGGGATCACACTCTCATGTCTCTCAGGTAGTACACTTCTGCAATTATAATTTCATTGTTAACGCAAGATCATAAGCAGTGTAATGTTAAAGAAAGCACAATGTTAACATCGTTGTTACATAATTAATCACTTGTGCGAGCATAACACAGTCGCAATTTAACTTTTAGAATACATTTGTCATTCATTAATTCATTTTAAGTATCTACCAATAGTTATACAACTACCCTCGTGTTACATAATTAATTGTCTATATTTTAATGGAGCAACTTCGAATACTGATTGCCTTTAAGGTAGCTGTCCAACCTGTGTTCATACATCCTCTCACATTCCTTAATCAATTTCTGAAGTTTCCAAATTAAGTATGTCACATATATCACCATGACACCCGAAACGACTATCAGGACATGGGAGATATTTCTAAACCAGGGTGTATCTTCACGTTTGACCCCCAGTTCCATAAGTCCTCCCACCAGGTAGAATCATTTATCTCATCAATCTGAACTTGTATCATCTTCCACTGTTGTTCCAGATTGTAGTACACTACATCAATGGTTTCTCGTTGCTGCCTCTCTTGACCCAAACGTATGGGCAATGGCTGAATAGTATATTTATGTTCCCGAAGGTAATTTATCAAGTCGTCCTTAATACTTTCTGGAACAATTATCGTTTCTGTCTTTCTTTTATGTATGCCGACCAACTCCGTCTTCTCTACTCAAGTTGGTATTTGTGGGTTGACAAGCGACGTACTGTTGCTCACCAGACAAATCCGGTTATGTCCATACTGGTACTTCTTCATTGTGGTGGTTAAGCAATATCTCCCCTTTGCCATATAGGCCACATGGGTTAACCTGATAATGCCTTCCTCGTTTCCATGGTGCAATTTACAGTGGTATTAAATCCACATTTTGATTCTGCTGTTTTATATGTATGTATATATATATATATAGGGTAAGGACATATGACCACCTGGTTTTCCAGACGACACTTAGACAAAGTTGTCCCAATTATCTCCTTTCCAATTTTCACAACATAGGTCAATATATCAAAGTATTTTCTGTAATCCTTTCCTCGCTGCATCTACTATTCTCTGCAGTAATAGGACAGATGGAAAAGGTTTGCCATCTGCTGACACAAAACCTCTCGCTTCCCACAGAGGTAGGTACTCGGTCAAACAGTTACACACGTACATACTGTCAGAATTTATATCAACCAGTGGGGGAAACATGTGGTTGTGTCAGCACAAAGTGACTGCAGCTCATTCGGCACACTGCACACTTAAACTCGCCAGTAACTGTAAGGCAATGTCTTTAATAGGTTTTCCATTATGATCCTGTATTTGTAATCCGCACTTTGCCTGCCTAATCCCATCCTCCACTGCAGATGAACCGTCAACAAAAATGTTGAGTGCTGGTTTGATTTCTGTTTTCTTCCGTTGGACACTCCCGCCCCGCACTGATTTTGACACAAAATGTCCCTTGACGGCCTTTTCTGTCAAAACCTGACACTCATGGGGTTCAGCCTGGTAGATTAAATTGTATGCCAAGCATGTCAAAGTATTTTCCTTTTTTACTGAAATATATCTACCTTGCAAGAGCAAGGCCCACCGAGCAATGTGATTCTGACTAACATTACCGTCCTTCAGTCATCCATCCACTAACAAGTGGAAGGGTGTGTGTTCAGTTAGGATAGTAACAGGGCTGAGGCTGACAATATAACATTACCGTCCTTCAACTGTCCATCCAGTAACAACTGGAAGGGTGTGTGTTCAGTTAGGATAGTAACAGGGCTGAGGCTGACAATATAACATTACCGTCCTTCAACCGTCCATCCAGTAACAACTGGAAGGGTGTGTGTTCAGTTAGGATAGTAACGGGGCTGAGGCTGAGAATATAACATTACCGTCCTTCAGTCATCCATCCAGCAACAACTGGAAGGGTGTGTGTTCAGTTAGGATAGTAACGGGGCTGAGGCTGACAATATAACATTACCGTCCTTCAACCGTCCATCCAGTAACAACTGGAAAGGCGTGTGTTCAGTTAGGATAGTAACAAGGCTGAGGCTGACAATATAACATTACCGTCCTTCAACCGTCCATCCAGTAACAACTGGAAGGGTGTGTGTTCAGTTGGGATAGTAACGGGGCTGAGGCTGAGAATATAACATTACCGTCCTTCAGTCATCCATCCAGTAACAACTGGAAGGGTGTGTGTTCAGTTAGGATAGTAACGGGGCTGAGGCTGACAATATAACATTGCCATCCTTCAACCGTCCACCCAGTAACAACTGGAAGGGTGTGTGTTCAGTTAGGATAGTAACGGGGCTGAGGCTGACAATATAACATTACCGTCCTTCAACCATCCATCCAGTGACAACTGGAAGGGTGTGAGTTCAGTTAGGATAGTAACAGGGCTGAGGCTGACAATATAACATTGCCATCCTTCAACTGTCCACCCAGTAACAACTGGAAGGGTGTGTGTTCAGTTAGGATAGTAACGGGGCTGAGGCTGACAATATAACATTACCGTCCTTCAACTGTCCACCCAGTAACAACTGGAAGGGTGTGTGTTCAGTTAGGATAGTAACGGGGCTGAGGCTGACAATATAACATTACCGTCCTTCAACCATCCATCCAGTGACAACTGGAAGGGTGTGTGTTCAGTTAGGATAGTAACAGGGCTGAGGCTGACAATATAATAATACCATCCTTCAGTCATCCATCCAGTAACAACTGGAAGGGCGTGTGTTCAGTTGGGATAGTAACAGGGCTGAGGCTGACAATATCACATTACCGTCCTTCAGTCATCCATCCAGTAACAACTGGAAGGGTGTGTGTTCAGTTAGGATAGTAACGGGGCTGAGGCTGGCAATATAACATTACCGTCCTTCAGTCATCCATCCAGTAACAACTGGAAGGGTGTGTGTTCAGTTAGGATAGTAACGGGGCTGAGGCTGACAATATAACATTACCGTCCTTCAACCGTCCATCCAGTAACAACTGGAAGGGTGTGTGTTCAGTTAGGATAGTAACGGGGCTGTGGCTGACAATATAACATTACCGTCCTTCAACCGTCCATCCAGTAACAACTGGAAGGGTGTGTGTTCAGTTAGGATAGTAACGGGGCTGAGGCTGGCAATATAACATTACCGTCCTTCAGTCATCCATCCAGTAACAACTGGAAGGGTGTGTGTTCAGTTAGGATAGTAACGGGGCTGAGGCTGTCAATATAACATTACCGTCCTTCAGTCATCCATCAAGTAACAACTGGAAGGGTGTGTGTTCAGTTAGGATAGTAACGGGGCTGAGGCTGACAATATAACATTACCGTCCTTCAACCGTCCATCCAGGAACAACGGGAAGGGTGTGTGTTCAGTTAGGATAGTAACGGGGCTGAGGCTGACAATATAACATTACCGTCCTTCAGTCATCCATCCAGTAACAACTGGAAGGGTGTGTGTTCAGTTAGGATAGTAACAAGGCTGAGGCTGACAATATAACATTACCGTCCTTCAACCATCCATCCAGTAACAACTGGAAGGGTGTGTGTTCAGTTAGGATAGTAACAAGGCTGAGGCTGACAATATAACATTACCGTCCTTCAACCGTCCATCCAGTAACAACTGGAAGGGTGTGTTTTCAGTTAGGATAGTAACGGGGCTGAGGCTGACAATATAACATTACCGTCCTTCAGTCATCCATCCAGTAACAACTGGAAGGGTGTGTGTTCAGTTAGGATAGTAACAGGGATGAGGCTGACAATATAACATTACCGTCCTTCAACCGTCCATCCAGTCGCAACTGGAAGGGTGTGTGTTCAGTTAGGATAGTAACAGGGATGAGGCTGACAATATAACATTACCGTCCTTCAACCGTCCATCCAGTAACAACTGGAAGGGTGTGTGTTCAGTTCGGATAGTAACAAGGCTGAGGCTGACAATATAACATTACCGTCCTTCAGTCATCCATCCAGTATCAACGGGAAGGGTCTGTGCTCAGTTAGGATAGTAACGGGGCTGAGGCTGACAATATAACATTACCGTCCTTCAACCGTCCATCCAGGAACAACGGGAAGGGTGTGTGTTCAGTTAGGATAGTAACGGGGCTGAGGCTGACAATATAACATTACCGTCCTTCAGTCATCCATCCAGTAACAACTGGAAGGGTGTGTGTTCAGTTAGGATAGTAACAAGGCTGAGGCTGACAATATAACATTACCGTCCTTCAACCATCCATCCAGTAACAACTGGAAGGGTGTGTGTTCAGTTAGGATAGTAACGGGGCTGAGGCTGACAATATAACATTACCGTCCTTCAGTCATCCATCCAGTAACAACTGGAAGGGTGTGTGTTCAGTTCGGATAGTAACAAGGCTGAGGCTGACAATATAACATTACCGTCCTTCAGTCATCCATCCAGTAACAACGGGAAGGGTCTGTGCTCAGTTAGGATAGTAACGGGGCTGAGGCTGACAATATAACATTACCGTCCTTCAACCATCCATCCAGTAACAACTGGAAGGGTGTCTGTTCAGTTCGGATAGTAACGGGGCTGAGGCTGTCAATATAACATTACCGCCCTTCAGTCATCCATCCAGTAACAACTGGAAAAGTGTGTGTTCAGTTAGGATAGTAACGGGGCTGAGGCTGACAATATAACATTACCGTCCTTCAACTGTCCATCCAGTAACAACTGGAAGGGTGTGTGTTCAGTTATGATAGTAACAGGGCTGAGGCTGACAATATAACATTACCGTCCTTCAACCGTCCATCCAGTCACAACTGGAAGGGTGTCTGTTCAGTTAGGATAGTAAGAGGGCTGAGGCTGACAATATAACATTACCGTCCTTCAACCGTCCATCCAGTAACAACTGGAAGGGTGTGTGTTCAGTTTGGATAGTAACAGGGCTGAGGCTGACAATATAACATTACCGTCCTTCAGTCATCCATCCAGTAACAACTAGAAGGGTGTCTGTTCAGTTAGGATAGTAAGAGGGCTGAGGCTGACAATATAACATTACCGTCCTTCAACCGTCCATCCAGTAACAACTGGAAGGGTGTGTGTTCAGTTAGGATAGTAACAGGGCTGAGGCTGACAATATAACATTACCGTCCTTCAACCGTCCATCCAGGAACAACTGGAAGGGTGTGTGTTCAGTTAGGATAGTAACAGGGCTGAGGCTGACAATATAACAATACCGTCCTTCAACCGTCCATCCACCAACAACTGGAAGGGTGTGTGTTCAGTTAGGATAGTAACAAGGCTGAGGCTGACAATATAACATTACCGTCCTTCAACCATCCATCCAGTAACAACTGGAAGGGTCTGTGTTCAGTTAGGATAGTAACGGGGCTGAGGCTGACAATATAACATTACCGTCCTTCAGTCATCCATCCAGTAACAACTGGAAGGGTGTGTGTTCAGTTAGGATAGTAGCAGGGATGAGGCTGACAATATAACATTACCGTCCTTCAACCGTCCATCCAGTCGCAACTGGAAGGGTGTGTGTTCAGTTAGGATAGTAACAGGGATGAGGCTGACAATATAACATTACCGTCCTTCAACCGTCCATCCAGTAACAACTGGAAGGGTGTGTGTTCAGTTCGGATAGTAACAAGGCTGAGGCTGACAATATAACATTACCGTCCTTCAGTCATCCATCCAGTAACAACGGGAAGGGTCTGTGCTCAGTTAGGATAGTAACGGGGCTGAGGCTGACAATATAACATTACCGTCCTTCAACCGTCCATCCAGGAACAACGGGAAGGGTGTGTGTTCAGTTAGGATAGTAACGGGGCTGAGGCTGACAATATAACATTACCGTCCTTCAGTCATCCATCCAGTAACAACTGGAAGGGTGTGTGTTCAGTTAGGATAGTAACAAGGCTGAGGCTGACAATATAACATTACCGTCCTTCAACCATCCATCCAGTAACAACTGGAAGGGTGTGTGTTCAGTTAGGATAGTAACGGGGCTGAGGCTGACAATATAACATTACCGTCCTTCAGTCATCCATCCAGTAACAACTGGAAGGGTGTGTGTTCAGTTAGGATAGTAACAGGGATGAGGCTGACAATATAACATTACCGTCCTTCAACCGTCCATCCAGTCGCAACTGGAAGGGTGTGTGTTCAGTTAGGATAGTAACAGGGATGAGGCTGACAATATAACATTACCGTCCTTCAACCGTCCATCCAGTAACAATTGGAAGGGTGTGTGTACAGTTCGGATAGTAACAAGGCTGAGGCTGACAATATAACATTACCGTCCTTCAGTCATCCATCCAGTAACAACGGGAAGGGTCTGTGCTCAGTTAGGATAGTAACGGGGCTGAGGCTGACAATATAACATTACCGTCCTTCAACCATCCATCCAGTAACAACTGGAAGGGTGTCTGTTCAGTTCGGATAGTAACGGGGCTGAGGCTGTCAATATAACATGACCGTCCTTCAGTCATCCATCCAGTAACAACTGGAAAAGTGTGTGTTCAGTTAGGATAGTAACGGGGCTGAGGCTGACAATATAACATTACCGTCCTTCAACTGTCCATCCAGTAACAACTGGAAGGGTGTGTGTTCAGTTATGATAGTAACAGGGCTGAGGCTGACAATATAACATTACCGTCCTTCAACCGTCCATCCAGTCACAACAGGAAGGGTGTCTGTTCAGTTAGGATAGTAAGAGGGCTGAGGCTGACAATATAACATTACCGTCCTTCAACCGTCCATCCAGTAACAACTGGAAGGGTGTGTGTTCAGTTTGGATAGTAACAGGGCTGAGGCTGACAATATAACATTACCGTCCTTCAGTCATCCATCCAGTAACAACTAGAAGGGTGTCTGTTCAGTTAGGATAGTAACAGGGCTGAGGCTGACAATATAACATTACCGTCCTTCAACCGTCCATCCAGTAACAACTGGAAGGGTGTGTGTTCAGTTAGGATAGTAACAGGGCTGAGGCTGACAATATAACATTACCGTCCTTCAACCGTCCATCCAGGAACAACTGGAAGGGTGTGTGTTCAGTTAGGATAGTAACAGGGCTGAGGCTGACAATATAACAATACCGTCCTTCAACCGTCCATCCACCAACAACTGGAAGGGTGTGTGTTCAGTTAGGATAGTAACAAGGCTGAGGCTGACAATATAACATTACCGTCCTTCAACCATCCATCCAGTAACAACTGGAAGGGTGTGTGTTCTGTTAGGATAGTAACGGGGCTGAGGCTGACAATATAACATTACCGTCCTTCAGTCATCCATCCAGTAACAACTGGAAGAGTGTGTGTTCAGTTAGGATGGTAACAGGGATGAGGCTGACAATATAACATTACCGTCCTTCAACCGTCCATCCAGTCGCAACTGGAAGGGTGTGTGTTCAGTTAGGATAGTAACAGGGATGAGGCTGACAATATAACATTACCGTCCTTCAACCGTCCATCCAGTAACAACTGGAAGGGTGTGTGTTCAGTTCGGATAGTAACAAGGCTGAGGCTGACAATATAACATTACCGTCCTTCAGTCATCCATCCAGTAACAACGGGAAGGGTCTGTGCTCAGTTAGGATAGTAACGGGGCTGAGGCTGACAATATAACATTACCGTCCTTCAACCGTCCATCCAGGAACAACGGGAAGGGTGTGTGTTCAGTTAGGATAGTAACGGGGCTGAGGCTGACAATATAACATTACCGTCCTTCAGTCATCCATCCAGTAACAACTGGAAGGGTGTGTGTTCAGTTAGGATAGTAACAAGGCTGAGGCTGACAATATAACATTACCGTCCTTCAACCATCCATCCAGTAACAACTGGAAGGGTCTGTGTTCAGTTAGGATAGTAACGGGGCTGAGGCTGACAATATAACATTACCGTCCTTCAGTCATCCATCCAGTAACAACTGGAAGGGTGTGTGTTCAGTTAGGATAGTAACAGGGATGAGGCTGACAATATAACATTACCGTCCTTCAACCGTCCATCCAGTCGCAACTGGAAGGGTGTGTGTTCAGTTAGGATAGTAACAGGGATGAGGCTGACAATATAACATTACCGTCCTTCAACCGTCCATCCAGTAACAACTGGAAGGGTGTGTGTTCAGTTCGGATAGTAACAAGGCTGAGGCTGACAATATAACATTACCGTCCTTCAGTCATCCATCCAGTAACAACGGGAAGGGTCTGTGCTCAGTTAGGATAGTAACGGGGCTGAGGCTGACAATATAACATTACCGTCCTTCAACCATCCATCCAGTAACAACTGGAAGGGTGTCTGTTCAGTTCGGATAGTAACGGGGCTGAGGCTGTCAATATAACATTACCGTCCTTCAGTCATCCATCCAGTAACAACTGGAAAAGTGTGTGTTCAGTTAGGATAGTAACGGGGCTGAGGCTGACAATATAACATTACCGTCCTTCAACTGTCCATCCAGTAACAACTGGAAGGGTGTGTGTTCAGTTATGATAGTAACAGGGCTGAGGCTGACAATATAACATTACCGTCCTTCAACCGTCCATCCAGTCACAACTGGAAGGGTGTCTGTTCAGTTAGGATATTAAGAGGGCTGAGGCTGACAATATAACATTACCGTCCTTCAACCGTCCATCCAGTAACAACTGGAAGGGTGTGTGTTCAGTTTGGATAGTAACAGGGCTGAGGCTGACAATATAACATTACCGTCCTTCAGTCATCCATCCAGTAACAACTAGAAGGGTGTCTGTTCAGTTAGGATAGTAAGAGGGCTGAGGCTGACAATATAACATTACCGTCCTTCAACCGTCCATCCAGTAACAACTGGAAGGGTGTGTGTTCAGTTAGGATAGTAACAGGGCTGAGGCTGACAATATAACATTACCGTCCTTCAGTCATCCATCCAGTAACAACTGGAAGGGTGTGTGTTCAGTTAGGACAGTAACAGGGCTGAGGCTGACAATATAACATTACCGTCCTTCAACCGTCCATCCAGGAACAACTGGAAGGGTGTGTGTTCAGTTAGGATAGTAACAGGGCTGAGGCTGACAATATAACATTACCGTCCTTCAACCATCCATCCAGTAACAACTGGAAGGGTGTGTGTTCAGTTAGGATAGTAACAGGGCTGAGGCTGACAATATAACATTACCGTCCTTCAGTCATCCATCCAGTAACAACTGGAAGGGTGTGTGTTCAGTTAGGATAGTAACAGGGCTGAGGCTGAAAATTTAACATTACCGTCCTTCAGTCATCCATCCAGTAACAACTGGAAGGGTGTCTGTTCAGTTAGGATAGTAAGAGGGCTGAGGCTGACAATATAACATTACCGTCCTTCAACCGTCCATCCAGTAACAACTGGAAGGGTGTGTGTTCAGTTAGGATAGTAACGGGGCTGAGGCTGACAATATAACATTACCGTCCTTCAACCGTCCATCCAGTAACAACTGGAAGGGTGTGTGTTCAGTTAGGATAGTAACAGGGCTGAGGCTGACAATATAACATTACCGTCCTTCAGTCATCCATCCAGTAACAACTGGAAGGGTGTGTGTTCAGTTAGGATAGTAACGGGGCTGAGGCTGACAATATAACATTACCGTCCTTCAACCGTCCATCCAGTAACAACTGGAAGGGTGTGTGTTCAGTTTGGATAGTAACAGGGCTGAGGCTGACAATATAACATTACCGTCCTTCAACCGTCCATCCAGTAACAACGGGAAGGGTGTGTGTTCAGTTAGGATAGTAACGGGGCTGAGGCTGACAATATAACATTACCGTCCTTCAGTCATCCATCCAGTAACAACTGGAAGGGTGTGTGTTCAGTTGGGATAGTAACGGGGCTGAGGCTGACAATATAACATTACCGTCCTTCAACCGTCCATCCAGTAACAACTGGAAGGGTGTGTGTTCAGTTAGGATAGTAACAGGGCTGAGGCTGACAATATAACATTGCCGTCCTTCAGTCATCCATCCAGTAACAACTGGAAGGGTGTGTGTTCAGTTAGGACAGTAACGTGGCTGAAGCTGACAATATAACATTACCGTCCTTCAGTCATCCAGTAACAACTGGAAGGGTGTGTCTTCAGTTAGGATAGTAACGGGGCTGAGGCTGACAATATAAGTAACATTTTGAATCACCCAGAAGACGGCCAGCAAATCTTTTTCACACATTGTCAAGACCCTTTCTACTGACGTTAACAAGTGAGCTGCGTATTCCACTCGGCAGAATCGGCCATGTTTCTTCTTAAGGAATACCGCTGATAAGGTGGTATCTGTGGTAGTGACATCGAGGGCAAAGGGTAGGGGTGGGTCCGGCACCTGTAACACCGGATTTATGGCCAACCACTGGTGGAATGTTGACGGATTATCATGTAATCCCTGGGGGAGACACATCCAGGTGTACAGTTGTCCGGGAATGTAAACACAAATTTATATTGACACTCTCGTGCCAGCGAGAGTCTGGAAAAACTCCATCTGCCATTTCTCCGCCCAAGTCTCCAACCGATCCAGATCCTGCTGTATCCTCTGACAATCCTCATCATTATCCGCAACTCCACCAAGCTTTGTGTTTTGAACAAACGTACTAATCAGACCAGCTACATTTTCCTCCAAATCGTATATATATACTACTAACAGCAAAGGTCCCAGCACTAATCCCTGCGGAACACCACTATTCACAGCCCTCCATTCAGAAAAGCGCCCTTCCACTGATACCCTCTGTCTTCTATGACCGAGCCAGTTCTGTATCCATCTTGCCAGCTCACCTCTGCTTCCGTGTGACTTCACCTTTTGCACCAGTCTGCCATGAGGGACCTTGTCAAAGGCTTTACAGAAGTCTGTATGGACAACATCCACTGCCCTTCCTTTATCAATCATCTTCGCCACTTCCTCAAAAAACTCATTCAAGTTAGTGAGACACGACCTCCCCCTCACAAAACCATGCTGCCTCTCGCTACTAATAAGTTCATTTGTTTCCAAATGGAAGTAAATCCTGCCCCGAAGAATCCTCTCTAATAATTTCCCTACCACTGACCAAAGGCTCACCGGCCTGTAATTTCATGGATTATCCTTGCTATCCTTCTTAAACAAAGGAACAACATTTGCTATTCTCCAGTCCTCTGGGACATCACCTATAGCCAATGAGGATGCAAAGATTTCTGTCAAGGCCCCAGCTATTTCTTCCCTTGCCTCCCTCAGTATTCTGCGTTAGATCCCATTAGGCCCTGGGGACTTATTTACCTTAATGCTTTGCAAGAAGCCCGACACCTTCTCCTCTGATCCCACGAACTTCAGAACTCTGTGGAGAACCAGAATGTAACTGCTCGGAGAGAATCACTACCCTGTCTTTACATGGCTCATGATTCACCCCCAAGGAATTCAAACCCCACCATCCATCGCCAACCAACCAGGATATTTCCAGAATATTTCCTGGATGCCTTCCACCCGGACAGGCTGCCGGCGATTGCCAGATTCCGGTTGCCATAGGACAACTTCACTTTCCCACCACGGATTCCCCATTCTCCACCATTGCCCCCATCTGAGATGCCCCATCACAGCATCCGCTTGGTCACCATCCTGCAATAAAAACCTTTTCATGAACATCTTTATCCAACAACACATCCAATTATGCAAACACAACGCAACTATTCACCCTTGTAGATTCCCTTAGTGACTGTCTTGTGGGTTCCCTCGACTTTGCTGGGGATCCTACACAGTGTTTCCCCAGTGTCTGCAGCATGGCTGATGGAAGGCTGCTGACTTTCACTGGGGAGACTGCATATGGCCTTGCAGGACGTCCTCGAGCAGCTCTGGGCTTTGAGGGCTCGGATTCGGAGTGCACCACCTCGACATGGGCAGCAGCAGCCTGGGCTGGCTGATGGGTAACAGCAAGGACACTGGTGGAGTGACAGTGAAGGGAGAACAAATACTGTCATCCTGAGAGAGGACAACAGGTTCCTGCTCCACGGAGACACTGTCACTGCCACGGGGCGACACCTCAGGAATCCTAGTAATCTACTGGATCACAGATTGCTGGACTGCTGTGAGAGCCTGCAAAATCCTTTGAACACTGAGATCCACAGCCATGATGGCAGCAGTCTGATCCTGCATGGCAGCAAGCAATCTGAGTCTGAGTTTCCACTGCAGCACTGAGACGTTGGGTGTCTGCCATCTGTGCTGCAGTGGAAGCTGTGACAATGGTCACCAGACACGGTATCACAGCTGGGTCCACTAGTGCTGTCATGGAGTTAGTGACCACTTCCACATGGGAAAGAATGTGCTTCAAACTCTGTGCAATGTCCTGTGCCATGTTGGAGTCGGACTCCTCCATGTTCTTTGACAGTGACAACAGACTGTCAATGGACAAAGTATCTCAGTGTACATGTCCATCAGCATTCTCCTGTATGCTGTTCCAGCAATGTTTACATCTGAGTCCTGTGTATTATAACTCGTTTGTGACCTCGCCCTCCGGTGATCTGACACATGAACTATCCTTTCCCCGTGGCCTGGCTGCACCTCACTCGTGCTCGGTGACTCACCACATGCAGATTCCGACTCTATACCACCCTCTAAGGTACACACAGCGAAAGTATTTGATCTGGTGACTGTGAGTTTCAGACCAAGTGGTGGGGCTTCACCATCAGTGCTGTGCTGCTGCTCTCTCTCTGTCACCTGGAGCTGCTGTGACTGGGAAGCTGGCAGTTCTGGGTTATCATTGGAAAGTATAAAATCAGAAGGGGAGGGTTGTGTTGAGGGATTGGGAATGGGATGGAAAGCAGGAGTTCCATGGTCCCACCATCTGCAGCTTGTACTTCTTCCCAGACAGTAGGATTTGGGGGAGGTGGGAGTTAAGAAGGGACATAAGGCAGCAACATAACATCATCCTGAATGCTCTCGGTGATGCTGGATGCCACGGGCTCTGTCACAGCCGGTTCCATGATGTGGAGAATCACCTCCTCCCTCAGGATCAGGGGATGAAGGTATGCCTGGTCCCCACCGGATCACTGTTGCTCCCTGTGTTTATGAGCCACCTTGTCCTGTAAGAGAGAGGGCAGATTGTCACTGATTGTGTTGCACTGTGTTTGTGTGATGTGCCTGCCATAGCTGAAGAGCTGGAGGCATGTGGAGGCAGGGAGAGGAGGATGTGAGGCTGGTATCAGTGGAAGGTGTGTGAGGGTGAGATGGAGTATGTGAATGTTAGGTGTGGGTCCTGAGTGTTAGGGACAGCTGATGGGTGAGTGATGGGGGTGTGGTTCATTGAGCAGTGTGAGAGGTTACTGGTGTTGAGGGCAGGAGATGTCATGTGGAGATGAATTCACTGACATTGACCACCCGTGTGAGTTCATTTAACTTCTTCTGGCTCTTCTGCCAGGTCCTCGGGGCCAGACGTCTTGCACTGACCTCCCTGGCCACCTGCTCCTTTTAACTTCGAAGTGCATTTCTTGAGGGTCTGCACCCCACCCCATGGGAACATGGCCTGTCTGCTCATGTCACCCTCCATGACTAAGGCCTCCAGCACCACATCCGTGAACCGCAGAACCCTCTCTCTGTCCTCGTACTCCATTTACCTTGTCTCTAATTGCGGCATTTCACAGTCAGCAGCAGCCTCCTGTGATTCAGTGCAACCTCCCTTTAAGAGGAACAGACTGTCTTTAAGAGCTGAATCCTGGATGAAACACGAGCCAGCCTCACACAACCTTAGGGCCCAGCAGACAGACAGCACCGCGTGTAACCCTAGGCGGTACATAGAATTCGTGGAAATGAGAAGGCAGCAGGAAGTTTGTGTGTCACCTGCCTCAACACGAATAGGCAAGGGCAGATCACGAATTACAATCCCTACACCCGAAAAACGAAGCAAACCCGATTTTCTCGCTATATCTATCTTCCTTTCCCACTTACGCATGTCCTCACTCGCTCTTTACACTCTCTGTCTGTTTCTCATAGAATCAGAGACTGATGCAGTACAAAAGGAGGCTATTCGGCCCATTGTTTCAGTGCTGTCTCTTGGAATGAGCTACTTAATGAATTCCACCACCAACACCCACCCCCCTCAACTTTCCGCAGTCTCCTTTTTTCCTATTCAAGTATTTGCTAAATTCCCTTTTGAAAGATATTATTGAATCTGCTTCCACCATGTTTTCAGGCAGTGAATCCCACATCCCAACAACTCGCTGTGTAAGAAAATTCTCCTCATTTCACCTCTGGTTCTTTGCCAATTACCTTCAATCTGTGTCTTCTTAATACTGAACTTCCTGACACTGGAAACAGTTTCACATTAATTACCCGATCAAAACCCTTAATGATTTTGAATTATATATTAAATCACCCCTGACCCTTCATTGCTCCAAAGAGAACAATCCCAGCTTTTCCAATCTCTCCACATAACTGAATTCCCTGATCCCTGGTACCATTCTAATAAATCACCTCAGTCTCTTCACTAAGTCCTTGACATCCTTATCAAAGTGTGGTGACCAGAATTGGACATAATTCTCCAGCTGGGACCTAACCAATGATGTCCAAACATCAGCATTTCCTCATGAGTTTTATTACTCTGTGCCTCTCTCTCTGACACCAAGGACACTACATGTTACCGTCAAAGATCTGTGTGTGTACGCCGCAGGTCTCTCTAATCCTGCACCTGCTTTATAATGGTACCATTTAGTTTATATTGTTTCTCCTCATACTTCCTACCCATGTCTCACTTCACACTTCACTGTGTTAAATTACATCTGCCATGTTCCTGTCCATTACACCAGTCAGTCTCTGTCCTCCTGAAGTTTGTTACTATCCTTCTCACTGTTTATTAACATTTCTGAGTTTCCAGTCATCACAAAACCTTGACATTATCCCCTCTGTACACAAGCCCATTGTATTAACATACTGCAACAGTGATCCCAACAGTGACCATCGGGATAATAAAAGCAAAATACTGAGGATGATGGAAATCTGAAATAAGTACTAGGAATGCTGGAAATACACAGTAGGTCTGGGAGCATCTGTGGAGAGAGAAGTAGAGTTAATATTTCAGGTCAGTGACCCTTCTTCAGAACAGGGGAACGCCATTGTGTACTTCCCTCCAGACTGAACAATAAATATTCTCCACTACTCTCTGCTTTCTGCTTCGCATCTCGATCAGATCTGATTTTACATTTCCCTGCTCTAAGTTGAACCATCCCAGCTACATAACTGTAATCCCTCATCCCTGGAAAAATTCCAGTAAAACTCTTTTATCCCCTCTCCAATGGGCTCATGTCCTTCCTAAAATGTGGTTCCCTGTATTGGACACAATGCTCCAGGTGGAGCCGATCTAGTCTTTTCTATCGGTGTAACATAACATCCTGACTATTCGACTCTGTGTCTCTATTAATAAAACCTAGGAATCTATTTTCTTTGTTAACTGTTTGTTAACCTGTCCAGCTCACTTCAAAGATTGCACACAAACACCCCAGGTCTCTCTGTTATTCTCACCACCTTTAAAGTTGTGTTATCTCTCCTCATTCATCCACCTGCAGTTCGCTATCACCTTCTCAAAGGTTATTAGGGGTGGGTGATAACTGCTGGCCCAGCCAGCGACACCCACAACCCATGAATAAACAATATTATAAAATCTTTCCACAATGTATCACTTCACACATCTGCCAGGCCAATTAAATATTAGGAAAACTAAAGCCAGTGTTTTCAAACCCCACATCAAACATTTCTTAGCTACAGACTCCATCCCTCTCCTTGGCAACTGTCTGAGACTAAAGCAAAGTGTTTACAACCTGGTGTCATAGTTGCTCCTGCGATGAGCTTCCAACCAAATATTCACGCTATCAATAAAACTGCCTATTTCCACCCCCTTAACATAGGACGACTTCATCCCTGTCTCAGCTCCTCTGCTGATGAAACACTCCCCCTTGCGTGTGTTACCTGTAGACTTGACTATTCCATCACACTCCTGGCTGGTCTCCCACATTCTACCCGCCATAAACTTGAGGTGATACACTGCTGCCCATGTCCTAACTCACACCAAGTCCTGTTCAACCATCACCCCCTGAACTCACTGACCGACATTGGATCCTGGTCAGCAACACATCAACATAAAAACTCTCAGCCTTCTTTTCAAATGCTTCAACAGAGTTGCTTGCTAGGCCTTTACAGAGTGCAGTTAAGAGTCAATAACATTGCTGTGAGTCGAGAGTCATATGTGGGCTAGACCAGGAAAGGACGGCAGATTCCTTTCCCTAAAGGACATTAGTGAATCAGATGGTGTTTAACAAAAAGCGATGATAGTTTCATGGCTCCATGACTGAGACTAGCTTTCTATTCCAGATTTTAACACACTCCTGGCTTGTCTCACACATTCTACTCTCTTTAAACTTGAGGTCATCCAAACTCTGCTGCTCTTGTGTAAACTCACACCAAGTCCCGTTCCCCGATCACTGACATACATCTGCTGCCAGTTAAGCAATGTCTTGATTTTAAAATACTCAACCGTGTTTGCAACTCCCTCGATGTCCTCACCCCTCCTTATCTATGTAATATTCGCCAGCCCCACAACCCTCCAAGACATCTGCACTCCTCCAATCCTGGTCTCTTGTGTATGCTTGATTTTCATCATTGCTCCACTGCCAGCCAGGTCTTCAGCTGCCTAGACCCAAAGCTCTGGAATTCCCTAACTACACCTCTTTTATTTTATTCGTGTGTGGGATATGTGCATCGCTGGCAAGGCCAGCATTTGTTCCCATCTCTAATTGCCCTTGACAAATGAGTGACTTGCTCGGACATTTCACAAGGCATTGAAGAGTTAACCACATTGTTGAGGGTCTGGAGTCACATGGAGGCCAGATCAGGTAAGGACAGCAGATTTCCTTCCCGAAAGGACATTAGTAAATCAGATCGGTTTAGACAACAATCGATGACAGATTCATGGCACCATGACTGAGACTAAATTTCATTTCCAGACTTTTATTCATTAATTGAAATTATTAATTGATTTAATTTTAATTCCCGCCAACTGCCATGTGGGAATTGAACCCATGGCATTAGCCTGAACCTCTGGTTTTCTATAATAAAAGCAAAATACTGCGGATGCTGGAAATCTGAAACAAAAACAAGAAATGCTGGATTCACTCAGCAGGTCTGGCAGCATCTGTGGAAAGAGAAGCAGAGTTGACGTTTCGGGTCAGTGACCCTTCTTCGGAACTGGTTTTCTAGTTCAGTGACATTACCGCTATACCACTGTCACTGCCTCTATGCCTCACTTTCCTCCCTTAAGACACTACTTAATACCTCCTGCTTTGACCAAGAAATGTAAGTTGTTGTTGTTGGGCTTTGCCAGATATGATTTGTCATTACCATATCCCTGCTGCCGTCCCGTGTATTTATTGTCCCGTGTTTTTTTCCAAGCAACGAATGTTTTTGTCCTGGGCTGTGAAGTCTAGAAATTTCCCACCAGCGACGTTAGACTGACTGGTCAGTAATTACACCGTTTGTTCCATCTCTCCTTTTTTAAACCGAGTGTAACATTTACAACCCTCCCATCTCTGGCATCAAGCCCATGTCCAAGGAGGATTGGAACATTCTGTCACTACCTCTGCTATTTTCAACATTCCTTCCCTCAGCATCCCCACACATCCCATTCAGACAGGGTAAATGGTCTACTTTATTGTGGCACAAGAAGATTGAAAGGGGTTAACTGAACCTGTTTGTTCAGTGATTGTAATTAATGTCAGTCATCATGGACCCTAATTGTGTCGTTGGAGGGTTTCCCTCTTCTATTAATACAGGACTCCTTTCAGTGTGTTATCCCATAGTGTCAACAACAGCATCATTCCGGCGCGATCAAGGATCAGCAGCCCCAGCGAGAGTGAGGATAGACCAGAATCTGAGAACAATAGATTGGAATATCACAACAATGGGTCAGAATCTGAGAACAATAGATTGGAATGTTACTACAATGGGTCAGAACATGAGAAAAATAGCTTGGGATGTTACTACAATGGGAAGGAGGAGTTTCTCCTATTGGTTTGGCCTAGTTACTGCAGATTATTTTTGGATAACATTAGATGATCGGATCTATTATGCGCTGAAGATGATTCAAACGATTTATTATCCTATCCTCGCTATTATTGGTGTCCCTGGTGAGTCTCTGTATCCAACGTTTAGAATTATAAACATATTTTGCAGATTTAATGTTCTTGTCATGTCAATCTTGGGAAGTCTGAAGCCATTGTCTTCAGTCACTGCCACAAACTCCATTCTCTATCCACTGTCTGCATTCCTCTCGCTGCCCAATGTCTGGGGCTGAAACAGACTGTTTGCGACCTCTGCATCCAGTTGACACTGAGCTGAGATCATCTCCATATTCTCTCCATCACCAACCCTGCCTATCACCACCTCTGTAAATTGTCCCGTCTCCACCTCTGCCTCAGCCCATCTACTGCCTAAACCCTCATCTGTGCCTTTGTTAAATCCACACTTGACTATTACAATTCTATCCTGGTCACCTTGCAATTCTATCCTGGTCACCCTCGAAGTAATTGACCTCCATAAACCACAGCCCATCCAGAAATCTGCTGCCTGTGTTCTAACTCACACCAAATCCCGATCATCCATCACCCCTGTGCTCACTGATCTACATTGTCTCCCGGTCTGGCAACACCTTAATTTTAATATTCTCATTCTTGTCTTTGAATCTCTCCATGGCCTCACCACTCCAATTAGCCCTATACCCCTCTCGATTTCACATATTCTTGTAAATCTTATGCCTTTGAAACTTTTTAAAATTGCCATTTGAAAGTGAATTTCTTTCCCCTCCCTAGCACCTCCGGCTGTGATTTTTACACTAAGGCGCCACTGGTGCCAATGTAACAAAAACCTGGATCTATAAAAACGATGTGAATGGAACCGCCAACCACTTCTAGTGTGGCCAGCACAGTCCCCCATTCTGTGTAGGGATCTAGCCTGGGTGTACTGTGCATTTGCTGTTAGTCTGAGGAGGGGTTTGGAGTAACGTCAATGTCCCTTTCTAGCAGCTAATATGTACATCTTTGAAACTTGGTCCGTGCGTGTCCACTGATCACGTGTGTTAGTCACTCACAACTAAGCATACATTCAGCAACACCAGGTATCCCCTCTAGTATTTTTAAAAGGACCAGGCTTCCTGGTCCTGAATATTGAGGGATATTTGACATTCAAGAAGAATAGGAAGCTAGGTAAATGTGGAGGGGTGGCACTGTTAATCAAGGATGGTGTTGGGGCATTAGTTCGAGATGACCTTGGTTCAGGAGATCGAAATGTAGAATCGATTTGGGTGGAGGTGAGGAATACCAGGAGAAAGAAGTCCCTAGCAGGAGTGGTCTACAGACCTCCTAACAGTAATCACAATGTAGGACATCGTATACAAGAAGAAATATTGTTTACTTGTGATAGACGTACGGCAATAATCATGGGTGATCTTAATCTACATATAAACTGGAAAAATCAGATTGGGAACAGTAGCCCGGATGAAGAGTTCATAGAATGCTTTCGAGGTAGTTTCTTGGAACAGCAAGTTCTGGAAACAACCAGAGATAAGGTTATATTAGACTTCGTATAATGTAATGTGACAGGATAAATTAATGACCTCAGAGTAAAGGCACCTCTAGGTAGCAGCGAGCACATTATGACTGAATTTTACATCCAGTTTGAAAGAGAGAAGAGTGGATCTAAGATCAGTATTTTAAACGTGAATAAGGGCAACTATTTGGGCATGAAAGTTGAGCTTGCTGAAGTGAACTGGGTTACTTGTCTTGAAGATAGATCAATAGAGAAGCAGTGGCAGACATTTAAGGGGATATTTCAAGAATACTCCTCAATAAGTATATTCCTACTATAAGGTGGAGGACCCACCAGCGGTTTAGTAAGAAATTACGGAAAACATCACTCTTAAGGAAAAGGCAGATAATTGTGCAAAGATGAGTGGCAGTTCAGATGATTGGTCAGAATATAAAGAACAGCAGACAATGGCTAACGGGTTAATCAGGAGAAAGACATTCGAGTATAATAGGAAGCTAGCTAGAAATGTAAAAATGGATTGCAAGAGTTTCTCCGCGTATTTAAAAAGGAGAAGAGTAAGTAAAAAGAGCGTTGGTCCTCTGGACAGTGAGAATGTGGAGTTAATAGTAGATAAAAAGGAAACAGCGGATGCAATGAACAAATATTTTGTTTCTGTCTTCACTATAGAGGATACAAGAAACATTCCAGTAGTAGCTGTAAATCAGGAGGTGGAAGGAAGAGAGTAACTTGGTGAAAATACAATTGCCAGGGAAGCTTTACTGAGCAAACTTATGGAGTTGCGGGCTGAAAAGTCCCCGGGTCCTGATGGGCTTCATCCTAGAGTCTTAAAAGAGGTGGCTAATGAGGTAGTAGTCGTGTTGTTGTTAATTTTTCAAAGTTCACTAATTTTGGAAAGGTTCGATCAGACTGGAAAGTAATAAATATAACCCCTCTATTCAAGAAGAGGGGGATGCAGAAAGTAGGTAACTATAGGCCAGTTAGCTTGACATCTGTCCTGGGGAAGATGTTTGAATCGATCATTAAGGAGGCTTTCGCTGGGCACTTAGAAAAACTCAAGGTAATCGCGAATAGAAAACATTGTTTTGTGAAAGGGAAGTCATCTTTAACCAATTTATTGGAGTTCTTTGAAGGAGTAACATGCGATATGGGTAAAGGGGAGCCCTTTGACATACTGCGCTTGGATTTCCAGAATGCATTAGACAAGGTGCCACATAAAAGGTTATTGTGCAAAGTAGGAGCTCATGGTGTAGTGGGTAACATATTAGCTTGGATCAAAGTTTTATTGGCCGGTTGCTGAAAAGAGGGAGTATGCATGAATGGGTCCTTTTCAGATTGGCAGGATGTGACAAGTTGAGTCCATCATGGGTCTGTGCTGGGGCCTCAACATTTTACAATTTATATGAAAGACTTAGATGAGGGAAGCGATGGCATGTTAGCTAAATTTGCAGATGACTCAAAGATAGGTAGGAAAGTATGTTGTGAAGAGTACATAAGGAGGTTGTAGTCCAATATAGATAGGTTGAGTGAGTGGGGAAAAAAAATCTGACAGATGGAGTATAATGTGGGAAAATGTGAAGTTGTTCACTTTGGCAGGAGGACTGCAAAATTCCGAGGTGCTGAGGGATCTAGGTTCTGTAGTGCATGAGTCACAAACAGTTAGTAGGTAGGTACAGCAAGTAACAAAGAAGGCTAATGGAATGCTCGCCTTTATTACAAGAGGAATTGAAAATAAAAGTCAGCATGTGATAATTCAGTTATACAGGGCATTGGTGAGACCACATCTCGAATACTGTCTGTAGTTTTGGTCTCCTTATTTAATGGAGGATGTGAATGCTTTGGAGGCGGTTCAGATGTGGTTTACTAGATTGATACTAGGATTGAGCAGGTTGTGTTCTGAGTAAAGGTTGGACGGAAGGTCTTGTTTTCACTGGAATTTAGAATAGTGAGGGAAGATTTGACTGAAGTTTATAAGACCCTGAAAGGCCTTGACATGGTGAATGAGGAAAGGATGTGTCCTCTTGTGGGTGAGTCCAGTACTAGGGGGCACTGTTTCGAAATTAGGGGTCGCCGCTTTAGGACAGAGAGGAGGAGAACATTTTTCTCCAGAGGGTTGTGTGACTTTGGAATTCTCTGCCACAGAAGGTGGTGGAGACGGGGTCATTGAATATTTTTAAGGTGGAGATAGATAGATTCTTATCAGGCCAGGGAATGAAAGGTTATCAAGGTTAGATGGGAGTGTGGAATTCGAAACACAAACCGATCAGCTATGATCTGATTGAATGGCGGTGCAGATTCGAAGGCCGAATGGCCTACGTCTGCTCCTAGTTCATATGCGTCTATTTTTTACTCAGCTTGCATGTGAGGTGCTTTTGACTTACTTCTGTTATTGTAAAGTTAGTGGAGGTGCTGTGGATGGCTTTCTGGAGGTTGCATTGTGAGCTTCTGCAGACATTCATGGAGGACAGAGGATTTGCTAACCGAACTCTGGACGAGTTATGGGGACTGTAGTTACATGACCTACAAATGGAGCAGAGGCTAGAGAGGGGAAACACTGTAAAGTGGGAGGAGGAGGGGGCTCTGCCCTACCCACCCCGGGTTCTCCAAGAGCAAACAGAGCAGTGGTCCTAATATCGAGCCCTGGGGAACACCACTGCATACTGACCTGGAGTCTGACCAACAACCTTTCACCATTTCTCTCTGTTTACTTTTCATTAGCCAATGTTATATCCACAATATAACTGTCTCTTTAATCCATAGGGTTCAGTTTTCCTAACCTGTCTATTGAATGTCATTTGATCAACCACCTTTTGAACATCCATATATATAACTTCAATCACACCACCCTCATCAGCCCTCTCCATTGTATTATCAAAGAACTTCATCAAGTTTACCTCACCGCCACCTCTCTCCACTCCTCCACTGTTGTTAAATTATCAGACTGCTTATGCAACATCCAGTACTGGATGAGCAGAAATTTCCTCCAATAAAATATTGGGAATACAGAAACCATTGGGCTGGACTCTATTGGGCTCCTGATGTAGGTCTCCATGGAGCCACACATCGGGATTGCTGGGCCTGATCTTTCCAGCTGTGCAGAGGCTCATGGCTCCCCGCCCCCTCCCCCCCAACCGCTCGGCAGTGGTACCCTCCTTTAAATATTTCAATAAACTTAATGTATACATTTCAGTCCAATTCCCTGTGATCTTACTGACAGCCCGGGATCTTCCATGCATCGGCTGACACTCACACATCTTCATAATAAAAGCAAAATACTGCAGATGCTGGAAATCTGAAATACAATCCAGAAATGCTGGAACCACTCAGCAGGTCTGGCAGCATCTGTGGAAAGAGAGGTAGAGTTAACGTTTCGGGTCAGTGACCCTTCTTCTCACACACCGTCGCTTTCCCGTCCAGAGAAAGCCAACGCCACAGAGGTGGGGAAGGGGGGAAAGTAGGATTTTTAGAGTACTGATGGGGTGGGGGGTGGTGGCTGGTGCTTGTGGCGGGCGTGGTCAACTCTGCATTAATAGTGTAGGGGAAGAAGAGGCAAACTCTACACTTTGGACAGTTGTTGGGTTGCGAGGGTACTCGGCAGTTTAAGTCTTTGGAGGGGATGGTGGGAAGGCAACTATACAATGTAAGTTTTTGGGGGGAAATGGGCAACATTTTATTTGCAGTGCACTGGCGGGGGTGTGTGTACGGGGTTAAACTTTGCACTTTTTGTGGCAGGTCTGGTTGCCCTATAAAAATGTCACCAGTGTCTGTACAGAGACAGCTGACAACACTACTGTTGTCGCTGAGGCCGTCCCTGTTACGTGATTGGGGGTGGAGTGGGCGGACCGTTCACTGTATTAAAATGAGACGTCGCCTGCTACATCACAGTGGCACAGCAGACACAGACTGCACATATGGGCCACCAATGTTTCGCACTCAGCTGGGGAGAATAAAATTCAGCCCCTTGTTTTTGCTTCCCGCTCCAATCTCCCTTCCCTAGCTAGCAATTCCTTCCTTCTTCCTAGTAACTGTCTGAGATTACTATAGTCTGTTCACAACCTTGGTGTCACATTGGACCACAAAATAGGCTTCTAACCTCATACTGGTGCCATCACCACAATCGCCTATTTCCATCTCTGTAACATCACCTGACTAAATCCCTGCCTCAGCTCATCTGCTGAAACCCTCATTCAAGAAAAGAGGCGCTGCTGGATCTGGTACTTGGGAATGAGGTGGGCCAAGTGGATCAAATACCAGTAGGGAAGCACTTAAAGGACAGTGGTCATTACGTCATAAGGTTCAGGCTGACTACATAAAAGGACAAAGGGTAAGAATAATTAACTGAGGGAAGGCCAACTTCAGCGGGGTAAGAATGCAGCTGGAGAAAATAAATTGGAGTCAACGATTGGCAGGAAAACAATAGCTGAACAATGGGCTACCTTCAAAGAAGAGATAGTTTGGGCTCAGTCAAGGTATATTCCTTCGAAGGGGAAAGGTAGTGTAATCAAATCCAGAGCTCCCTGAATTACAAAAGAGGTGAGTGACGCAGAGATTAAGATGAAGAAGAAAAAGTGTGCTTATGACAGACGCCAGGTAGACAATCCTACTCAGAACCAGGCAGAGCGGAAGCATAAAAGCAAGTAAGAGAAGTAAAATAGAATATGAGAAGAGTCTGGCGGCTAGAATTAAATGGAGTTCCTAAATTTTCTATAGATGTATAAACAGGTAGCAAAAGGAGGAGTTGCACCAATTAGGGGCAACACAGAGGATTTTCACATGCATGCAGAGGGCATAGTTGAAGTATTAAATAAATACGTTGCATCTGTCTTTACCAAGTGTAACAAAAGTGATTCTTTTTTGGTAAAAAAAAATATTTCTAAAGGCATTTATGGTTCAGCTGAATCAATGTTAGACCGTTTTTTTATTAAAAATTGAACCACCAAGAGGTCACTGAGAGGGAGCTGGACTGGCAACAGAGTTACTGGTTATCACAAGGCTCGGGTTGGAGATGAAGCCGAAACCCTGGTAGCGGGCAGAAAAGTGATACGTTCTCCTTTGATTAGACAAGCCCCGTCGTCGCAGAGAACACCTGGGATGGGCAGAAAAACTGACAAGCTTTCTGGTTGTCGGTCAGTGTGTGTGGTTTTACCTTCTAGAAGGAGATAACGTCAAGTCTGAAGAAAAAGTCAAGAAAGCAGAGAGGACCACAACCCAGCTCATTTTCCAGAAATTCCAGAACAGAACTTGTGAAGTCCGCGGAGTTGAGTCATCTTGTTTCCTGTTTGAAGAAAGCCTGCTAAAAATAATTCTCAATGCCGCCTGAAGAGAACTGTTGTCTGGTAACCTGGATGTGTGTGCTCAGAAGTTAGACTGCATGCTGGTTTGGAACAACATAACTCATCTGCTGTTTCCTTCAAAATGGGCAACTAGTTAACCCAAATGCTTTTTGTTTGTAACAGAGCTCTGATCGAAAAATCTTTTTTTTTAGATCTTGTTTTCGGTTAACCAGTGTATATGTCTGTGTTTGAGTTTTAAGGGACTAAGGTAAAAAAAAGTAACTTTAAAATTTGGTTCTGGTTAAAAGGGACTTTGAACTTTGGTTAAGGTGGGAAAGGGAAGTTAAAAATTAATTGTTGGATTTTTAAAAATTTGATCTGTGTGATATTGTTTTACTTCATTTCTAGTTGAGAGTTTTTTATTCGATCCTGGGATGTAGGCATCACTGGCTAGGCCAGCATTTATTACCCATCTCTCCATAACCCTTGAGAAGGTGGTGGTGAATTGCCTTCTTGAATCGCTGCAGTCCATGGGAGGTAGGTTCACTCACAATTGTGTTAGGAATGGACATCCAGGATTTTGACCCAGCGACAGTGACGGAATGGCGATATAGTTCAAAGTCAGAATGGTGTATGACTTGGAGGGGAACTTGCAGGTGGTGATGTTCCCATGCATTTGCTCCCCTTGTCCTAGATGGTAGAGGTCGCGGGTTTGTAAGGTGCTTTCTAAGGTGCCTTGGTGCATTGCTGCAGTGCATCTTGTATACGGTACACACTGCTGCCACTGTGCGTCAGTGGTGGAGGGGGAGCATGTTTGTGGATGGTGTGCCAATCAAATAGGCTGCTTTGTCCTGGATGATGTCGAGCTTCTTGAGTGTTGTTGGAGCTGCAGCCATCCAGGCGAGTGCAGAGTATTCCATCACTCTCTTGACTTGTGCCTTATAGATGGTGGACAGGCTTTGGGGAGTCAGGAGGTGAGTTACTCGCTGCAAGATTCCTGGTCTTACACCTGCTTCATTTATGATAAACTGTTAATTGTTTAGTTCAGTAAAGTGTGTTCTATTGTGATGAGAATAGTGTATCTGATGGACTGTTTCAGCAAGTGGGAAAATGAGAAAAAAATGCTGTGACCTGTGGAGAAGCTGGACTGAATTAACAGTGCACACCTCTCGCCTCGGGTCATAACACAAGGAAGAAGGTACAACACAGGCAATGGCGAAAGAGCAGGTAATTAAGAAACAAGAAGGGTTTAAAATTGATAAAGTGGACATATTAGATAGGCTGTCTAGAGGTAAAGTGAATAAAGCACCAGGGCCAATGAGGTGCATCCAAGGATTATGAGGGAAGTGAGGGTGGAAATCGCAGAGGCACTGGCCATAAATTCTCAATCTTCCTTAGACTCGGGGTGATGCTGGAGGACTGGAGAATTGCAAATATTACATCCTTGTTCAAAAATGGGTGCAAAGATAATCCCAAGAACTCCAGGCCAGTCAATTTAACTGCAGTGGTGGGGAAACTTCTAGTAATAATAATTCGGGACAAATTAATAGTCACATGGACAAATTCGGGTTAAGTAAGGAAAACAGCATGGATTCCTGAAGGGCAAAGACTATTTAACTAACAGCCTGGAGATTTTGAGAAGGTAACAGAGAGGGTTGATGAGGGCAATGCTATTGATGTGGTGTATTGTATTTACAAAAGGCATTTGATACTGTGCCACATAACAGACTTGTGAGAAAACTTATAGTTCATGAATGAAAAGGGACGGTAACAACATGGGTACGGCTTTGGCTGAGTGGCAGGAAAGAAAGAATTGTAGTTTGTGGATGTTTTTGGGGGGCTGGAGGAAAGGCTGGAGGTCCCCAGGGGTCAGTGTTGGCACCCTTGATTTTCCTGATCTATATTACAAGAGCGACGTCTCAATTCATTCCATCTTCGCTGCCTCTGGAGAATCCTTGGCATCAGGTGGCAGGACCATATCTCCAACGTGGAAGTCCTCGAGGCGCCCAATATCCCCATCATATACACCCTACTGAGTCAGCTGCGCTTGAAATGGCTTGGCCATGTGAGCCACATGGAAGATGGTAGGATCCCCAATGACGCATTGTACAGCAAGCTTGTCACTGGTATCAGACCCACCGGCTATCCGTGTCGCTGCTTTAAAGAGATCTGCAAACGCGAAATGAAGTCCTGTGACATTGACCACAAGTTGTGGGAGTCAATTGCCAGTGATCTCTACTGCTAGCAGATAGCCATAATGGCGGGTCTGAAGAATGGCAAGTCGAAGAGACTTAACAGTTGGCAGGAAAAAAGACAGAAGCACAAGGAGAGAGCCAACCGTGAAATAGCCTCGACAACCAATTTTATCTGCAGCGCCTGTGGAAGAGCCAATTCACTCTAGAATTGGCCTTTATAGCCACTCCAGGTGCGGCTCCACAAACCACTGACCACCTCCAGGCGCTCATACATTTTCTCTCGAGACAAGGAGGCCAAAGAAGGTAACTGACCAAGACCATGGTGTTCAGGGCACAATTTCAGAGTTTGCAGATGATACGAAACGTGGAAGCATTGTGAACTGTGAGGAGGATGGTGTTGAATTTCAAAAGTACTTAGACAACTTGGTGGAATGGGCAGGCAGGTGGCAGATGAATTTCAATGCAGAGAAATATGAAGTGATTCATTTTGGTAGGATGAATATTGAGATAATGTAAAATAAAGGGCACCATTCTAAAGGAGCAGAGAGACCGAGGTGTATATGTGCATAAGTCATTGATGTTGGCAGGAGAGGTCGAGAGAGCATTTAATAAAGCATACAGTATCCTGGGCTTTATTAACAGGGACATTCAGTACAAGAGCAAGGAAGTTATGTTGAACTTATATAAAACACTGATTCAGCCTCAGCTGAAGTATTCTGTCCAATTCTGGGCACCACAGTTCAGGAAGATTGTGAGGGCATTGGAGAGAGTACAGAAAAGATCCATGAGAATACTTCCAGGCATAAGGAATTTCAGTTATGAAGATAGACAGGAGAAGTTAGGATCATTTTCCTTGGAGAAGAGAAGGCTGAGAGGTGAGTTGATTTGATAGAGTTGTTCAAAACCATGAGGGGTCTGGACAGAGGAGACAGAGAGAAACTGTTTCCACTCGTGAAAAGAATCGAGAACGAGAGGGCACAGATTGAAATTAATGGGTAAGAGAGGCAGAAGTGACATGAGGCAATATTTTCTCACGCAAGGAATGGCTAAGGACTGGAATGTACTGCCTGAGAATGTGATTGTGACAGGTTCAATTGAAGCATTCAAAATGCAATCAGACTGTTATCTGAAAAGGAAGAATGTGCAGGGTTATGGGGAGAAGGCGGGGAATGGCACGAGGTTAATTGCTCTTTTGGAGAGCCGATGTGTACATGATAGACTGAATAGCCTCCTTCTGTGCTGTAACAATTATGTGATTCCCTGATTCATGCCTTTGTTACCTCTGTGCATAACTATTCCAACTCACTCCTGGCTGATCTCCCACATTCTACAATCTGTAAACTTGAGGTCATCCAAAACTCTGCTGCCCATGTCCCAGCTCACACCAAGTTTTCTTCCTCTATCACTGACCGACATGGCTCCCAGTCAAGCAATGTCTTGATTTTAAAATTCTCATCCTCGTTTTCAATACCTCCATAGAACAAAGAACAAAGATAATTACAGCACAGGAACAGGCCCTTCGGCCCTCCAATCCTGCGCCGATGCAGATCCTCTATCTAAACATGTCACCCATTTTCTAAGGGTCTGTATCTCTTTGCTTCCTGCCCATTCATGTATCTGTCTAGATACATCTTAAAAGACGCTAACGTGACCGCGTCTACCACCTCCGCTGGCAATGCATTCCAGGCACCCACCACCCTCTGCGTAAAGAACTTTCCACGCATATCCCCCCTAAACTTTTCCCCTCTCACTTTGAACTCGTGAACCCTAGTAATTGAATCCCCCACTCTGGGAAAAAGCTTCTTGCTATCCACCCAGACCCCTGCTGCTTCTTGTTTGTTATCGTATGTTTTTCAAAGAAACGAATATATTTCTCCTGGGTTGTGACCCCATGAAATTTCTCCAGTCGTGATGCATGTCTGACTGCTCAGTAATTACAGGGTTTACTCTATCTCTCCTTTTCTAAACAGGGTGTAACAATTACAGTGCTCCAGTCCTCTGTCATCGCTCCCATATCCAAGGAGGATTGAAAGATTCTGGCCAGTGCCTCCACTATTTTCACCATTCCTTCCCTCAGTAACCCTCACGCATCCTGTCCAGAGTAAATTTTCTGCTTTATTGTGGTATGCAAGGAGTCGGAATGAAAGAGGTTAACGGAATCTATTTGCTCAGTGACTGTAATTAATGTCAGTCTCTATGGACCCTAATTATTTCACTGGAGGTGCTCCATCTTCTAATAGTAAGGGACTCTTTTCAATGTGTTTTCACATAGTGTGAGTGGGAGCATCATCCCTGACACTAATAGGGACCAGCGTCTCCAGAGAGAGGGGGAGGATAGATCAGAATCCGAGGACAATAGATTGGAATCTGACAATAATGGGTCAGAATCTGAGAACAATAGATTGTAATGTTACAAAAATGGGCAGGGGGTTATCCTGGGATCTTGACACTCTTTCTGCATACTATGATCGGCTACCATTAGCATCTTGCATCAATTACGCAGTGAACATTATTCAATACATTTACTATCTCATCCTCGCTATCGTTGGTGTTCCTGGTAAGTCTCTATATCCAGCTCTTCATTCTATAAACCATGTTAAACTGAATTAATGTACTTCTCATTTACTCTGCCCTTGCTGATTTTGGTATCCCTCCAGCTATTATCTTTATATAACCATTGCTATCCGCATTATGGTTTGTGTAATTTAATCTCTCATCTTTGCTTCTGTTGTTGCCCCGGTAAGAGTCTAGTTCCAGCCATGAGATATGTAAACCTTGCTTCACTGAAATAGTGATTTGGAATTTATTTATTTTTTTGAAGACTGAAGCTAGTGTCATTGGTCTCCATAAGAAACTTCATACCCTATTTGTGAACCACTTACCTTTCACTGGCCAGTGTCTGAGACTGAACAAGACAGTCTACAACCTCTGTAGTAATTTAAACCTGAGCTGATTTCACCTCCATATTCTCTCCATCAACAAACATGCCTACTACCACCTCTGCAATAACTGCCATCTCCACCTCGGCCTCAGCCCATCTGCTGCATAAACTCTCATCTGTGCCTTTGTTAAATCTACACGTGACTATTCCAGTTCTATCATGGTCACCTTCCCAGTTATAAACCACCATAAACCACAACCCAGCCTGCGGTGCTTTCTCAGTGAACATCAACGTCAGCTCGAGGAACAACACCTCATTGTCGGATTAGGCATTCTGCAGACTTCCAGACTGAACATTGAGTTCAATAATTTCAGACCAAGACTGGCTCTTTTAATTATTTTGCTTTATCATTTTTTTTGCCATGTCCTGGCCTTAAACTAGATTTTTTTATGTTGCTGCTTTTGGCTTGGGCTGTTCATTATTTTGTCATGTAACACCTTCGCTGCACTTACGCTTTGTCTTTCACCACACCACAAGCACACTCTCTTTGCCTTTGCCCCATGACCTCCTTGTCAGTTAATCTCTATGACCCTCTGTCCTTTCAACACCTCTTTTTTCTCTTTTGCCCCACCCTTGCTTTATTTCCTTAAAACCTGACCTTTCTAACCTTTGCCAATTCTGATGAAAGGTCACAGGCCTAAAGCTTTGACTCTGCTTCACTCTCCACAGATGCTTCCAGACCTGCTGAGTCTTTCCAGCACTTTTTGTTTTCATTTAAGACTTGTAGTGGAGTTCCCCAGGGATCAATGTTGGGATCGTTTCTCTTCCTGACAAATATTAATGACATGGACCTTGGTGCACAGGGAACAATTTCAAAGTTTGGAGATGATGCAAAACTTGGAAGCATTGTGAACTGTGAGGAGGATAGTGTAGAAATTCAAACGGACATAGACAAGTTGGTGAAATGGACAGACAGGTGGCAGATGAAGTTCAATGTGGAGAAATGTGATGTGATTCATTTCGATAGGAAGAACATGGAGAGGCAATATAGAATAAATTGTACAACTCTAAAGGGTGTGCAGGAGCAGTGGACCTGGGTGTATATGTGCATGGGTCATTGAAGTTGGCAGGAGAGGTTGAGAGCAGTTAATAAACCAGACAGTATCCTGCGCTTTGTTCACAGCAGCATGGAATACAAAAGCAAAGAGGTTATTTTGAACTTGTATGAGACACTAGTTCGGCCTCAGTCGCAGTATTACGTCTAGTTCTGGGCACCACACTTTAGGTAACGTGAAGACATTGGGGAGTGTACATAAACATTCACAAGAATGGTTCCAGAGATGAAGAATATCAGTAATGAAGAGAGACTGGAGAACTGGGAACATTTTCCTTGGAGAAGAGAAGGCTGAGAGGAGATTTGAAAAAAAGGTATTCACAATTATGAGGTGTCTGGACAGAGTGGATCGGGAAAAACTCTCCCCACTCCTGAAAGGTTCTAAAACGAGAGGGCAAAGAATAAAAGTAATTGGTAAAAGAAGCAGAAGTAACATGAAGAAAACTTTTTCACACAGCGAGTGCTTAAGATCTGGAATGTGCTGCCTGAGAGTGTGGTGGAGGCAGATTCAGTCGAGGTAAACAGGAGGAAGTTGGATAGCTGTCTGAAAGGGAAGTTTGTACAGAGTTACAGGGAGAAGACAGGGAAGCGGTACTAGATGAATTGCTCTTTTGGACAGCCAGTGCAGACACGATGGACTGAATGGCCGCCTGTAACAATTCTGTGATTCTGTGACAGTTGACCACAAAATGAGCTTCCACCGTTATATTCTTGCCATCACTATCACCACCTATTTCCACTTCAATAACATCGCCTGATTTCACTCCTGTCTTAACTCATCCGCTGCTGAAGTTCTCAGTCATGCTTTCATTACCTGTAGACTGGACTATTGGAACTCATTCTCCCACATTCTACCATCTGTAAACTTGAGGTCATCTAAAACCCTGCTGCCTGTGCCTTAACTCACAGCAAGTCTCATTCCCCGATCACTGACCGACATCAGCTCACAGTCAAGCAATGTCTTGATTTTAAAATTCTCATTCTTGTTTTCCAATCCCTCCATTGCCTCACCCCTCACTAACTCTGGAATCCCTTCCAGCCCCACAAACCTCTGAGATATCCCTGCTTCTGTAATTCTGGCCTCTTGTGCATCCCTGATTTTAATTACTCCACCTTCAGTTGCCTCGGCCCAAAGCTCTGGAATACGTGCCCTACACAGCTCCATCTCTCCATCTCTCCACCTCGCTTTTATCCTTTAAGACACTCCTTTAAAACTTGCCTCTTTGACCAAACATTTGGTCACCTAACCTAATATCTCCCTTGGTGGTTCAGTGTTATACTTTGTTTCATAATGCTGCTGTGAAGTAACTTGGGATAAGTTCTTGCTGAACTTTGCCAGACATGAATTGTCATTAGCATATCCATGTGGCTTGAAATTTATTATGCTATGCTTTTCCAAGCAAATAATATTTCTGTCCTGGGTTGTGAAATTTCACCACCACTGACGTCATATTGACTGGACAGTACAGGGTTTACCACATCCCTCCTTTTTGTAAACTAGGTGTATAATTTGCAGCCCTCCAGTGCTCTGTCGTCACTCCTATATCCAGAGAGAATTGACAGATTCTGTGCAGTGCTTCTTCCATTTGCACCATTATTTCTCTCACCAACCCTCAGAATTCCCATCCAGACCGGGTAAATGTTCTAGTTTATTGTCATACAAAAAGTGTTGGATTGAAAGGGGTTAACCGAACCTGTTTGTTCATTGACTGCAATTAATGTGAGTCTCCATGGACCCTAATTGTGTTACTGGAAGATTTCCCTCTTCTATTAATAAGGGGCTCCTTTCAATGTGTTATCACATAGTGTCAGTGGGAGTATCACATCACTCCCGGCACTAACAGGGTTCAGCGGCTCTGGAGAGAGGGAGAGGAAAGATCATAATCAGAGTACAATAGATTGGAATGTTACAACAATGAACAGGAGTTTCATCTGGGAGTTTAACTTTCTTTCTGCAGATTATGATCAGTTCTCATTAAACAGTCGGATCTATTACTCACTGAGGAATATTCAATACATTTACTACCCCTTCCTGGCTATTATTGATGTCCCTAGTAAGTCCCTGTATCTAGCTATTAATTCTATAAACCAAGCTTAACTGCATTACCATTCTTGTCATTTCCTCTGCCCTCCTTGCTGCTGTTGTTATTCCTGGCAAATTTCTGTCTCCAGATATTAGCTCGATAAACCATTGCTATGTGCATTAGAGTGCTTGTAATTTACTCTCCCATCTTTGCTGCTGTTGCTGTCCCTGGTAAGTCTCTATTTCCCGCGATGAGATCTGTAAAATTTGTTTCACTGAAATAATGTTCTTGCTATTTAAATTTGGGAAGAGTGCAGTTGTCATTGGTCTCCATAAGAAATTCCATCCACTATCCATGAACCACGATCTCCTCATTGCCAAATATCTGAGGCTGAACCAGACAGTTTGCAACCTCTGTGTTCTATTTAAATCTGAGCTGAGTTCATCTCCATATTATCACCAACCCTGCCTACTACCACCTCTGTTCGATCACACATCTCCACCTCTGCCTCAGCCTATCTGCTGCATAAACATTCATCTGTGCCTTTGTTAAATACACACTTGACTATTCCAATTCTATCCTGGTCACTCTCCCATTTATAAACCTCCATAAACCACAGCCCATCCAGAACTCTGCTGCCTGTATTCTAACTCACACCAATCCCGATCACCCATCACCCTTGTGCTCACTGATTTACATTGACTCCCAGTCTGGCAGCACTTTAATTTTGTTATTCTCATTCATGTGTTTGAATCCCTCCATGGCCTCACCCCTCCAGTTAGTCCCATTCCCCTGGCCGTTCCAATATTCCTTTTGGCCTTCTAGTATTTTCTTCAATTAGCTTTAAAAATAAACTTCACCCCCTCTTTATTCTGCCACTGACCACGATTTTCAGCTCCACAGCGCCACAGAGCCCAACGTCATGGACGCTTGGATCCATAAAATGGTATGAGCTGAGCTGCCGGTCACTTCCAGTGCTCCATGCTGGACAGGGATTTAGCGCTGGACAGGGATTTAGCCCTGGTTTATCAAGCATGTGCTGGTAGTGTGAGGAAGGGTCTGAATATGGTGCCAATCAGCCATTGCAGCAGCTTTGATGTATGTCTTTGAAACTTGGCCTGTGCATGTCCACTGACCACCTGTGTTAGTCATTCTCAGCTGAACATATATTCAGCAGCACGAGGAGCCCCTCTAGTGTTATTTAAAAGGACCAGACATCCAACTTACAGGTGAGGGGCTTTTGACTTACTTTTGCTATTGTAAAGTTAGTGGAGGTGCTGTGGATGGTTTTCTGGAGGTTGTGTTGTGAGCTGCTGCAGATATTCAGGGAGGACAGAGGATTTGGTAACCCAACTCTGGACGAGGTATGGGGACTGTAGTTGCAGTGTCTCTGGGTCTGTAACATGACCAACAAATGGAGCAGAGGATGTTGAGAGGGGGCGCTCTCTAAAGAGGGAGGAGGAAGGGGCTTTACCCTACCCACCCTGGGTTTTCCAAGAGCACTTTCCCTACCTTACCTGCCCCAGGAGCAGTGTGTGAGGTGACTCTGATTCAAAAAGGAGTTAGTCACAGAGCGGTGTCACCTCCTGCAACACATGGAGCCTCACACCAGAGTGAGGACGGAGCTGTCACTGGACGTTAAGATCGCAGTTTCATTGAAACTCTATGTATTTGGATATTTCCAGGCAGGAGCAGGAGACATATCCAGTATAGAGTAGTAGAGGTTGATGGAGTCATAGCGTCATTTACGACACATAAGGAGGCCATTCGGTCCATCCTTTGCAGTTCTATGTGGAACAATCCAGTCAGTCTCAATCCCCTGCTCAATCCCCATAGCCCTGTCAGTGCATTTCCTTCAGGTTCCACCCAGTTTCCTTTTGAAGTCATTGATTGTCTCGGCTTCCACCACTCTCATGGGCAGTGAGTTCCAGATCGTTACCATCCACTGTGTTAAAAAGTTCTTCCTCATATTCCACCTGCATCTCTTACCCAAAATGTTCCATCTGTGACCCCTAGTCCGTGTTTCATCACGGGAACAGCTTTTCCTTCAATATCTTATCTAAGCTTATAATAATCGTGTACACCTCTATCAAATCTATCTCAATCCCCATTGCTCCAGGGACAACAAATCCAGCTTCTCCAAACTGACCTTGTAACTAAACCCCCTATCCCTGAAACAATTCTGGTAAATCTCCACTGCACTCTCTCAAGGACCTTTACATCCTTCCTAAAGTGTGGTGATTAGAACTGGACAGAGCTCTCTAGTTGGAGTCTAACCACAGCATTACAAAGTTTCAGCGTAGCATCTATAACAGCATACCTGGCACAAAAGAAAAACAACGGGAAAAGTAGCCAAATTATGGCTTGCAAGGGAAATTAGAGATAACATTAGATCCAAGGAAGAGGCACACAAATTCTCCAGGGAAAAAAAATACAACAGACCTGAGGATTGGGAGCAGTTTTGAATTCAGCAAAGGAGGACATTGGGATTGATTAAGAAGCAGCAAATAGAGTAAGAGAGTAAGCTTGTGGGGGCATAAAAACTGACTGTAAAAGTTTCTATAGGTATGTGAAGAGAAAACAATTGGTGAAGACAAATGTAGGTCCCTTACACTCAGAAGCAGGGGAATTTATTATGCAGAACAAAGAAATGGCTGACCATCTAAGTGCATACTTTGATTCTGTCTTCACAAAGGAGGACACAAATATCAAACCAGAAATGTTGGGGAACACAGGGTTTAGTGAGAGGTAGGAAGTTAAATAAATCAGTATTCGTAGAGAAATGGTGTTGGGCCTGATAATCTTAATCCAAGAATAATTCAGGAAGTGACCCTAGAAATAGTGGATGCACTGATGGACATCTTCCTTGATTCCATGGACTCTGGAACAGTTCCTACAGATTGGACGGTAGCTCATGTAACTCCACTATTTAAAAAGGGATATATAGAGAAAACAGGGAATTATAGACCAATGAGCCTGACGTCGAAAGTGGGGAAAATCCTGGAGCCATTATCAGAGATTTTATAGCAGAGCACTTGGAGAACAGTGGTAGAATTGGACAAAGTCATCATGAATTTACGAAAATGAAATCATGCTTGTCAAATCTACTGGAATACTTCGATGATGTAACTAGTAGAGTTGATGAGGGGGAGCCAGTGGATATGGTTTATTTGGACTTTCAGAACGCTTTTGACAAAGTACCATATAAGAGATTAGCGTGTAAAATTAAAGCACATGGGATTGGGGGTAGTTTATTGTGATGGATAGAAAATTGGTTGCCAGACAGGAAACAAAGAGGAGGAACAAACGGGTCTTTTTCTGAATGGCAGAACGTGAACAGTGGGTACCACAGGGATCGGTGCTAGGACTCCAGCTACGCACAATATATATTAATGATTTAGATGAGGGAACTAAATGTAATATCTCGAAATTTTCAGATGACATAAAATTGGGTGGGAGGGTGAGTTGTCAGGAGGAACCATAGAGGCTTCAATGTGATTTGGGCAAGTGGAGTGAGTGGGCAAATGCATGGAAGATGCAATATAATTGTGGGCAAATGTGAGGTTATCCACTTTGGTAGCAAAATCAGGAAGGCAGATTATTATCAGAACTGGTATAAACTGAGAGAAGGGAATTATTGATGTTCTCGTACACGAGTTGCTGAAGGTAAACATGCGGGTGTAACAGGCGGTAAAAAGGCAAATGGTACGCTGGCCTTTATAACGAGAGGATTCGTGTACAGGAGCAGGGATGTCTTGCTGCAATTATACAGAGCCTTGGTGAGGTCACATCTGGAATATTATGTTCAGTTCTGGTCTCCATATATGAGGAAGAAGGTTCTTGCAATAGAAGGAGTGCAGCGAAGGTTTACCAGACTCATTCCTGGAATGGCAGGACTGATGTATGAGGAGAAATTGAGTCGGTTAGGATTATATTCGCTGGAGTTCAGAAGAGTGAGGGAGGGATCTCATAGAAACCTGCAGAATTTTAATCAGTCTGGACAGACTAGATGCAGGAAGGATGTTCCCGATGTTGGGGTGTCCAGAACCAGGGGTAACAGTCTAAGGATAAGGGGTAAACCTTTCAGGACTGAGATGAGGAGAAACGTCTTCACCGGGAGAGTGGTGAGCCTGTGGAATTCGCTACCACAGGGAGCAGTCGAGGCCAAAACATTGTATGTTTTTAAGAAGGAGTTAGATATAGCTCTTGGTTCTAAAGGGATCAAAGGATATGACGGGAAAAGATTACTGAGTTGGATGATCAGCGATGATCATAACAAATGCCGCAGCAGGCTCGAAGGACCGAATGGCCTACTTCTGCTCCTATTTTCTATGTTTCTATGTTTCCCTGCTTTTGTATCCTTGCCTCCAAGATCTGATATGTTTTGCTAAACACTCTCCTAATATGTCCTGCCACCTGCAATGATAAATGCATATGGATCCAAGATCCGTCTGCTCCTGCACAATGTTCAGAACTGTGTCATTAAGTCTATATTGCCTTCCTATTCCTTCTGGCAAAAGGCATCACCTCACACTCCTCTGTACTAAATTCCACCTGCCATTTCTCTTTTAATTCTGCTGGATTGTCGATATCCTGTTGCAGGCAGTTTGTGTCATCCTCAGTGTTTGCCACGCGTCCAAGTTTGGTGTCATTGGCAAGCCTTGAAATTCTGCTCTGTATTCCAAGATCCAAGTCATTTATATATAGCAAAAAAAAAGTGGTTCCAGCACTGACCCTTGTGGAACATCACTGCCTACCATCCTCCAGTCTGAAAAACTACCATTTAACACGACTCACCCTTTTCTTTCCATCAATCAATATTTGATCCAATTGGATGCTAATCCATGTCATTCAATTTTGTTATCCAACATTTTAGAACATAGAACATAGAACAGTACAGCACAGTACAGGCCCTTCGGCCCACGATGTAGTGCCGAACCTTTAACCTACTCTACGATCAAACTACCTACACACCCTTCATTCTACTATCATCCATGTACCTATCCAAGAGTCACTTAAATGTCCCTAATGTATCTGCTTCTACTACCGCCGCTGGCAGTGCGTTCCACGCACCCACCACTCTCTGTGTAAAGAACCTACCTCTGACATCTCCCCGAAACCTTCCTCCAATCATCTTAAAATTATGCCCCCTGGTGATAGCCCTTTCTGCCCTGGGAAAATGTCTCTGGCTATCCAATCTATCTATGCCTCTCATCATCTTGTACCCCTCTGTCAAGTTACCTCTCATCCTTCTTCGTTCCAATGAGAAAAGACCGAGCACCCTCAACCTTTCTTTGTAAGACATGCCCTCCAGTCCAGCCAGCATCCTGGTAAATCTCCTCTGCACCCTCTCTAAAGCTTCCACATCCTTTTGTGTGGTACTTCATCAAACGCTTTCTTAAAATCCACGTAGACCATCCACCACATTCTTTTCATCAACCTGCTCTGTTACTTCATCAAAATAAATTCAATTAGTTCATGAAAGCATGATCTGCTTTTTAAAAATCCGTGTGGACAACCCTTAATTAACTCAAACATCTCCTAGTGTGTGTTGATTTTTTTCCCGCTGATTTAGTTTCTAAAACCTTCCTCATCACTGATGTTAAACTAACTGACCAGTAGTTACGAGGCCTGTGTGTTGTCCATTCCCATTGATAATTCTGGGAGGTGAGGGTGACCATCTATGTCATCGTTTTTTCGCTCAGCAGGGAGAAGCAGAATGAGAGATCCCGTGGCTTTGTCAGGATAGCGGGAATCCTGATGGTGGAGGTGTCTCTGCGGGGGCCCCATGTCAATGGGGAGAAGTACAGGAACTGAAAGAACTCTCACTCCATTAATGTACAGTTGGTGTGTGAGCATGCCCAGTACATCATGTTGGTGAATGTTCACTACCCTGTCAGCAGCCACCATACCTTCATTCTGAAGCAGTCAGCCATTCTCAACACTTAGGGCTTCCATACAGAACCAGAATGTGGCTCCTCGGAGGCAAAGAAAAAAACCGTCTAGACACAGCTCATGTTTCTACATCCCCAAACTACCTACCACCGCCACCCAACCTCCCACAATTAACATGTGTATAATGTGAGCAATGGAGTCACCAGGAACATGGTGGGACAGACCATCGGTGTGATGAAGCAATGCTTCCAATGTCTGAACCGCACGGGGAGAGCCCTTCAGTACACACTGGAGCAGGTGTCCAAGTTCATGGTGTTCTGCTGCACCCTTCATATCATCACCATCATGAGGACACAGGCATTGGCACCAGGAATCCGGAGGACACCTCAGGAGGAGGAGGAGGACGCAGGGAGGATATTTCCTGGACGCCTTCGAACTAGACAAGCTGTCGGAGAGTCCCTGCTAAGATTTTGTTTCCCATAGGACAACTTCCCTTTCCCACCATGGATCACCCATTCTCCACCATTTCACCCATCTGAGATGCCCCATCACAGTGTCCCCTTGGTCACCATCCTGTAATAAAAACCACCAACATAAACCTTTTCAGTAACATCTTTATCCAACAACACATCCAATTATACAAAAGGAAAATGGAACTATTCACCCTTGTATATTCCCTTAGTCTCTGTCTTGTGCGTTCCCTCGATTTGCCTCGTGCTCCCCAGTGTTTCCCTAGTGACTGCAGCATGGCTGTTGGAAGACTGCTGACTTTCATTCGGGGAGACTGCAGATGACCTTGCAGGACGTCCTCGAGCAGCTCTGGGCCTTGAGTGCTTCGATTCAAACTGTACCACCTCGACATAGGCAGCAGCCCAGTAATGTTCTGATCTGAGTCCTGTGTATTATAATACGTTTGTGACCTCGCTGTCCGGGAGCTGCCACATGCACTATCCTTTCCCCCTGCTCTGGCTGCAGTTCGTGCGTGTTCGATGAATCAGCATGTGCAGATTCCGACTCTATACCAGCCTCTAAGGCACACACAGTGGAGGTATTTGAGCTGGAGGCTGTGAGTATCAGACTAAGTGATGGGGCTTCACCATCAGTCCTGTGCTGATGCTCTCTCTCTGTCTCCTGGAGCTGCTGTGACTGGGAAGCTGGCAGTTTTGGGGTACCATTGGGAAGTGTAAAATCAGAAGGGTCGTATTGGGATGAGAGATTGTGGGTGGGTTGGAAAGCAGGAGGTCCATGATCCCACCATCTCCAGCTTGTACATCATCCCAGACAGCAGGATGCGGGGGGAGGTGGGAGTTAAGAAGGGGCATAAGACAGGAACATAGCATCATCCTGAATGCTCTTGGTGATGCCGGAGGCCACGGGCTCTGTCACAGCCGGTCCCATGATGTGAAGAATCATCTCCTCCCTCAGGCTCAGGAGATGAAGGTATGCCTGGTCACTCGCCGGTTCACTTGCTGCTCCCTGTGATTATGGGTCACCTTGTCCTGCAAGAAAGAAGGCAGAATATTAATGATTGTTTTACACTGTGTTTTGATGATGTGCCTGCCATAGCTGAATAGCTGTAGGTAATTGGAGGCAGTGAGAGGTGGGTGTGAGGCTGCTATCAGTACAAGGTGTGTGAGGGTGAGGTGGAGTATGTGAATGTTAGGTGTGAGTCCTGAGTGTTAGGGACTGCTGATGTGTGAGTGACGGGGGTGTGGTGCATTGAGCAGTGTGAGAGGTTGGTGATGTTGGGGGTAGGAGATGTCATTTGGAGATTAATTCAATGACATTGACCACCCGTATGAGCTCATTAAACTTCTTCTGGCTCTGCTGCCAGATTCTCGTGGCGAGAATTCTTGCATTGACCTCCCTGGCCACCTTCACCGATTCCCTTCGGAGGACGTTCCTTGAGAGTCTCCACCCCACCACACGGAAACAGAGCCTCTCTCCTCCTGTCACCCTTCGTAACTAAGACATCCATCCCCACATCCATGAACCGCAGAAACCTCTGTTGCAGTGTGCTATTTACCTTGTCTCCAATTGCAGAATTTACAGTGAGCACCAGCAGCCTCCAGTGAATCAGTGCATCACCTCTTTAAGAGGGACAGACTGCGTTTAAAAGCTGAACCTGGCTGAAACATGTGTCAGCCTCACACACCTTTAGGGCCCTGTTAAGCATCCAGACAGACAGCAGCGCGGGTTACCCGGGGTGGCACGTAGAATTCATGGAAATGAGGAGGCAGCAGGAAGTGTGTTTGTCACCTGCCTCAACAGGAACGGGCACGGGCAGATCATGATCCCTCTGCCCAAAAACACAACGTACTCTCTATTTCTATTTGCTGTTCTCTCTTTCACACTTTCTCACACTCTGTCTTTCTCTCTCTCTTCACTCACTTTCTCTTGCTCACAAAATAAGAGATTGATGCAGCACAGAAGAAGGCTATTCGGCCCTTTGTGTCAGTGCTGTCTCTTCGAAAGAGCCATATAATTAGTTCTTCTTTCCTCCTCTTTCCCCAGACTCCTGTTTTTCTTTTCCTTTTCAAGTATTTGCTAAATTGCCTTTTGAATGATATTATTGAATCTGCTTCCACCATGTTTTCAGCCAGTGAATTCCAGATCCCAACAACTCGCTGTGGAAGAAAATTCTCCTCATTTCACCTCTGGTTTTTTGTCATTTACCTTCAGTCTGTGTCTTCTTAATACTGAACGTTAGATTTTTGGATTTAGATACACAGCACTCGAACAGGCCCTTCGGCCCACCGAGTCTGTGCTGACCATTAGCCACCCATTTACACTAATCCTACACTAATCCCATATTCCTACCACATCCTCACCTGTCCCTATATTCCCCGACCACCTACCTATACTAGGGGCAATTTATAATGGCCAGTTTACCTATCAACCTGCACGACTTTTGGCTGAGGGAGGAAACCCACAAACTCCACACAGGCAGTACCCATAATATGAGGCTGCAATGCTTACCACTGCGCCACTGTGCCAACCCTGTTTCTGACACTGGAAACAGTTTCACATTGATTACCTTATCAAAACCCTTCATAATTTTGAATTTTATATCAAATCTCCCCTTACCTATCACTGCTCTAATGAGAACAATCCCAGCTTTTCGAATCTATCCACGTAACTGTATTCCCAGATCCCTGGTACCATTCTCGTAATTCACCTCTGTATCTTCACTACGTCCTTGACATCCTTACCAATGTGTGGTGATCAGAATTGGACACAATTCTCCATCTGGGACCTAACCAATGATGTATAAATATCAGCATTTCCTCCTGAGTTTTATTGCTCTGTGTCTCTCTCTAACACCAAGGACACTGCATGCTACTAACTAAGATCTGTGTGTTTACACCCTAGGTCTCTCTAATCATGCACTCACTCTATAATGGTACCATTTATTTTATATTTTTTTCTTCTCATACTTCCTACCCAAATGTCTCACTTCACATTTCAATGTGTTAAATTCCATCTGCCATGTTCCTGCCCATTTCATCAGTCAGTCTCTGTCCTCCTGAAGTCTGTTACTATCCTTCTCACTGTTTATTAACATTTCTGAGTTTCCTTCCATCTGAAAACTTGGACATTACCCCCTCTGTACACAAGCCCACTGCATTAGCATGCAACACCAGGGATCCCAACAGTCACCCTGGGGAGCACCACTGTGTCCTTCGCTCCAGCTGAAAAACAGCCATTATTCCCTACTCTCTGATACCTGTCACCTAACTAATTTCTTGCATGCTGGGATTGAAAAAGAAAAAAAAAGGACTTCCATTTATGTAGCGCCTTTCATGACAACTGCATGTTCCAAAGCGATTTACAATCAACGTATACTTAGAATGCCGACTCACGCTTGTACTGTTGGAAAAAGGGCAGCCAATTTTCGCACAGCAAGATCCCACAAGCAGCAATGTGATAATGACCAGATCTGTTTTTATGATGTTGCTTGATGGATAAATATTGTCCAGGCCACAGGGAATAATTCCCCTGATCTGCTTCTAAATAATCCCACAGGATCACTAGCATCCACCTGAGAGGGCAGATGGGGCCTTGGTTTAACGTTTCATTCGAAAGACTGCTCATCTGATAGCGCAATACTCCCTCAGTACTGTCGCTGCACTGTCAGCCTTGATTCTTGTGAAAAAGTCATTTCATGACACTTGATCCTGGAAGCTTGTGACTGAAAGTGGAGAGAGCTACAAACTGTGCCTCGGCTGACTTTGGCCCTTTAATCCCATGTGTTTCTAATTGGGTCACACGGCTGTTATATAGTATTTTGTCAAACACCTTTTGAAACGATAGGAAAATTGTAAAAGTACAGGCAGGAAAAGTCATAGAAACATATAATAGCATTGCATGGAAGGGGGTCATTTGGTCTATGAAGTCTATGCTGGCTCTTTCGATGAGTTTCCAGTGAGTTCCACACCCTGGATCTTTCCCAGATCCTTGAACTTTTCCCCTTAATATCTAACCAAATCACTTTTTGAACCTACTTTTGAATCTGTATCCTTCAGCCTATCATACAATAATTTGCAAATCCGAAACAAAAATTGCATTACAATAATCCCCATGTCAACTCTGCTTCTTTTTTCCAATCACCATAAATCTATGTCCTCTGGTTAATGGCCCCTCATACATTAGAAACATTATATAATTTACATAAACCCTTCATGATGTTAAATATCCCTATCTGATCACCTTGTAAATGTCCCTGCTCCAAGGAAAACAATCGCAGCTACATAACTGTAATCCCTCATCCCTGGAAAAGTTCCAGTAAAACTCTTCTGTCCCCTCTGCAAGGTTTCATGTCCTTCCTAAAGTGTGGTTTCCAGTATTGGACACAATACTCCAGATGGAACCGGACTAGTCTTTTCTATAGGGTTAACACAATATCCTGGCCAGTCTACTCTGTGTCTCTATTAATCAAGCCTAGGAATCTATTTGCTTTGTGAACTGTTTGTTAACCTGTCCAGCTACTTTCAAAGATTGCGTACAAACACCTCAGGTCTCTCTGTTACTCTCAATAGCTTTAAAGTTGTGCCATTCAGCTTGTATTATCCCTGGTCATTCATCCGGAAGAAAATGGGCTTATCAGTGATAGGCAACATGGTTTTGTGCAGGGAAGGTCATGTCTTACCAACTTAATAGAATTCTTTGAGGAAGTGACAAAGTTGATGGATGAGGGAAGGGCTGTAGATGTCATATACATGGACTTCAGTAAGGCGTTTGATAAGGTTCCCCATGGTAGGCTGATGGAGAAAGTGAAGTCGCATGGTGCCCAGGGTGTACTAGCTAGATGGATAAAGAACTGGCTGGGCAACAGGAGACAGAGAGTAGCAGTGGAAGGGAGTTTCTCAAAATGGAGACGTGTGACCAGTGGTGTTCCACAGGGATCCGTGCTGGGACCACTGTTGTTTGTGATATACATAAATGATTTGGAGGAAAGTATAGGTGGTCTGATTAGCAAGTTTGCAGACGACACTAAGATTGGTGGAGTAGCAGATAGTGAAGGGGACTGTCAGAGAATACAGCAGAATATAGATAGACTGGTGAGTTGGGCAGATAAATGGCAGATGGAGTTCAATCAGGGCAAATGCGAGGTGATGCATTTTGGAAGATCCAATTCAAGAGTGAACTATACAGTAAATGGAAAAGTCCTGGGGAAAATTGATGTACAGAGAGATTTGGGTGTTCAGGTCCACTGTTCCCTGAAGGTGGCAACGCAGGTCAATAGAGTGGTCAAGAAGGCATACGGCATGCTTTCCTTCATCGGACGGGGTATTGAGTACAAGAGTTGGCAGGTCATGTTACAGTTGTATAGGACTTTGGTTCGGCCACATTTGGAATACTGCGTGCAGTTCTGGTCGCCACATTACCAAAAGGATGTGGATGCTTTGGAGAGGGTGCAGAGGAGGTTCACCAGGATGTTGCCTGGTATGGAGGGCGCTAGCTATGAAGAGAGGTTGAGTAGATTAGGATTATTTTCATTAGAAAGACGGAGGTTGAGGGGGGACCTGATTGAGGTGTACAAAATCATGAGAGGGAGAGACAGGGTGGATAGCAAGAAGCTTTTGCCCAGAGTGGGGGATTCAATTACAAGGGGACACGAGTTCTAAGTGAGAGGGGAAAGTTTAGGGGGGATATGCGTGGAAAGTTCTTTATGCAGAGGGTGGTGGGTGCCTGGAACGCATTGCCAGTGGAGGTGGTAGACTCGGGCACGATAGCGTCTTTTCAGATGTATCTAGACAGATACATGAATGGGCAGGAAGTAAAGAGATACAGACCCTTAGAAAATAGGCGACAGGTTTAGATAGAGGATTTGGATCGGCGTAGGCTTGGAGGGCCGAAGGGCCTGTTCCTGTGCTGTAATTTTCTTTGTTCTTTGTTCTTTGCATGCAGCTCACCATCACCTTCTCAAGGGCAATTATGGATGGGCAATAAATGCTGCCCTAGTCAACGACACCCACATCCCATGAACGGATAATATATATCAAATCTTCTGACAATGTATCTCCTCACACATCTGCCATGCCAATTAAATATTAGGAAGACTGCTGCCGTTGTTTTCAAACCCCACGTCAAAAGTTTCCTAGCTACAGACTGGATCTCTCTCCTTGGCAACTGTCTGAAACTAAAGCAAACTGTTCACAACCTGGTTTCATAGTTGACGCTGCGACGAGCTTCCTGCTAAATATTACTAAAACAGCCTACTTACACTTCCGTATCATCACCCAACTTTGCCCCTCTCTCAGCTCTTCTGCTGATGAAACAGTCCCCCTTGCCTGTGTTACCTGTAGATTCGACTAGTCCAACACACTCCTGGCTGGTCTCCCACATTCTACTCTCCATAACCCTGAGGTGATCCAATGCACTGCTGCCCATGTCCTAACTCACACCAAGTCCTGTTCACCCATTACCCCCTGTACTCACTGACCTACATTGGCTCCTGGTCAGCAACACCTCAATTTTAAAACTCTCAGCCTTCTTTTCAAATCCTTCATTATCTCACTCTTCCTTATCTGTGTAATCTCCTCCAGCCCGACAACCCTCCGAGATATCTGAACTCATCTATTTCTGGCCTCTTGAGCATCTCCGAGTTTAATTGCTCTACCATTGGTGGTCCTGCCTTCAGCTGCCGAGGCCCTACGCTCTGGAAGAGTAGAGCAGAACTTCCAGGGGGGAATTCCTGGAAGATAAATGTCAGTGAATTAAACACTAAAATAAAAGCAAAATATTGCGGATGCTGAACACTGGAAATACTCAGTTGGTCTGGCAGCATCTGTGCAGAGAGAAACAGAGTTAATGTTTCAGATCTGTGCCCCTTCATCAGAACTGGTAAACGTTAGAAATGTAACAGTCTTTGAGCAAGTGAAAGAGGGGAAGGGGGAAGAAGAACAAGAAGGAAGGACTGTGATGGGACAGAGAGGGGATAGATTAAATTACAGACTGTTACATTCCTAACGTTGACCAGTTCTGATGAAGGGTCAGAGACCGAAAACATTAACTCTGTTTCTCTCTACACAGATGCTGCCAGACCTGCTGAGTATTTCCGGCACTTTCTGGTCTCATCCCTAAGCTTTTGAATTCTCTTCCCAAACCCTAAATGCAATAAGCTGCACTGAGTCCAGTTTTAGGGAGTCCTGCTTGGACAGAGTACTAAATGCAGTAAAGTTATCGAGAGATTGAATTTTAAGTGATCTAAGAGTCGATCTCTTTCCAACAATTTGTTAATTTTACATTTAGCATTTCACTTAATTTTAAGCTGAATTTGTACTTTATTTCACAATCTGTTTGTGAGAATTGGACAGTTAATTGATGCTGATGGAAAAGGAAGGTCAGTGTCAGCTTGGATATAAAACTGACTTAATGACAGAAAACAGTGAGTTGCAGTAAATAGTTGGTATTCAAACTGGAGAAAAATAGACAGTTGTGTTCCCCAAGGGTTAGTGCTAGGAACACTGTTTTATTCTGATATGTATAAATGATTTGGATAATGGCATACAGAGAAACATTTCAAAATTTGCAGGTGATACCAAACTTGGAGGCGGGGCAGGCATTGAGGTTGATACCAATCGATGTAAGAGGACAGAGATAGGCTAGCAGAATGGGCAGACCAGAGGCAAATGGAATTTAATACAGACAAGTGTCTAGTGATGCATTTTATCAGAAGTAAAAGGGAGAGGCAATATACACTTAATGGTAAAGTTCGAAAGAGTGTGCAGAGACAAAGGGACATGGGGTTCATGCACATAGATCCCTGAAGGTGGCAGGATATATTGAGAGAGTCGTCAGTAAAGCATATGGGATCTTGGGCTTCATAGATAGAGGTGGTGAGTTCAGAAGAAGGAAAGTTATGCTGTAACTTTATGAAGCTCTGGTTAGGCCCCAAGTGGAGTACTGCATCCAGTTTTGTTCACCACACTTTAGGAAGGATGTGAGGGTCATTGACAGGGTGTAGAGGAGGTTTACTTTAATGGTTCCAGAGATGGAGGATTTTCAGTACAGTATAGTCTGTAAAAGCTGGGATTGTCTTCCTTGGAGTAAAGGAGATTGAGGGGAGATTTGATACATGTATACAAGATGATGACCTGTTTGGATAAGGTAGACAGGAAAAGATGTTCCCATTAGCTTATGGTACAATGACTAGAGTTAAGATTGAGGGCAAGAGTTAAGGGGGATGTGATGAACAACATTTTTACACAACGAGTGGTAATGGCCTGGAAATCATTGCCTCCGAGGGTGGTGGAAGCAGAGAAGGTGAATTATTTCAAAAGGATATTGGATGAACACTTGATGTAAATAAACTTGCAGGAATATGGAGTCAGAGCTGTGGAATGAGACTGGCTGGATTTATCTACAAAGAGCTGGCATGGACTCGATGAGCAGAATGGCCTAATTCTGTGCTGAAATGACTATGACTCTACGACTCTCTGACAGGGGAATACTATTACTACTTTTAGTTTAGTTAAGAGATACAGCACTGAAACAGGCCCTTCGGCCCAGCGAGTCTGTGCAGACCATCAACCACCCATTTATACTAATCCTACACTAATTCCATATTCCTACCACATCCCCACCTGTCCCTATGTTTCCCTACCACCTACCTATACTACAGGCAATTGCTAATGGCCAATTTACCGATCAACCTGCATGTGTTTGGCATGTGGGTCGAAACCGGAGCACCCGGAGGAAACCCACGCAAACACAGGGAGAACTGGCAAACTCCACACAGGCAGTACCTAGAATTGAACCCGGATCACTGGAGCTGTGAGGCTGCGGTGCCAATCACTGCGCCACTGTGCTACCCTATACTGCGAAAGTTTATAATGGACTGGGCAGTATCACCCTGTGGAACCCCGTGATGTAAGTGAAATGTTTGATGCCCCAGAACGTGGTTAACAAATGTCCTTCACAAACAGAGTAAATCAGTTAAATCCCACTGACAATTCTGGAGTCATTCACAATGGGGAGTAATTTCTCCTCGTTTTCTCTACATAGGACAGCAGTCAGGCTTTTCACTGTGTCCACCACCTCCATGTTGAAAGTCTTGTCAGGGTTAGGTGAGATAAGACACGTTGCCTGGGCGACAGCTTTCTTCAATTGTGTTACTGCTTCTGTGCTCTCTTCAGTCCAACCGGGTTAAACCTGGTCATCACCATCATTAGGTAGTTCATAAAGAGGAGTCACAGTCTCTGCAAATCGAGGGATGAGGGTCCACTGATACCCCACCAGCCTGAGGATAGGACACAGGGAAGGACTTTGAGGTGAACAGGGGTAGATACTGGATGAGGGTCCATTGATACCCCACCAGCCTGAGGACAGGACACAGGGCAGGACTTTGAGGTGGACAGGGGTAGATACTGGATGAGGGTCCATTGATACCCCACCAGCCTGAGGATAGGACACAGGGTAGGACTTTGAGATGAACAGGGGTAGATACTGGATGAGGGTCCACTGATACCCCACCAGCCTGAGGATAGGACACAGGGCAGGACTTTGAGGTGAACAGGGGTAGACACTGGATGGTCTCGACCTGATGCTGGTGTGGGCTGATGCAGGATGATCTGATCTGGGCACGTAGAAAGGTGACACGGTCTTGCACCAGTTAGGCCTTACGTGGATGGCCTTTTAGTCCAGCTCCCAAAGTAACTGCAGTAGTTCCTGTAAAAGGGTTAAATATGTGGACACGTCTGTGGTGATGAGAAGATCATCGACATATTGCAGCAAGCAGGAAGACTGTGAAAATCTCAGAAGGGACCCGGCTACACGTTTGTTGAGAATAGTGGGGTTATTGTGGAACCCCTTGTGACAGACATGTCCAGGGGTATCTCTGGTCCTCAGAAGTGAATACGAATTTAATTTGTTTCTCTAGTTTTACTGGGATACTACAATAACCATTAGAGATATCCAGGGTGGAGAAGACAGACCTAACATTGGGAATCCGGGATGGTGAGGTGGGTGTCGATCAGACAACCGGGTTCACGCAGGGTTGACTGAATTGAGTTTGTGGTGGTCAATAGTCAGTCACCAGCTGCCATCCGGCTTTCCAACCAGTCAAATCGGGCAGATAGAAGGGAACATGGCTTCGTGAACTACACCCTGGTATAACAATGACATGATAGTGTCTGGAATGTATGATATAATCTCAGCTCGGTAAGAATACTGCTTCATGGATCATGCAATGGTCAGTTAATTTCTTCGGGTCTGCTCATGTTTCCACAGTCATCTTTATGGGTTGTGGATACACTCGACACGGACTCGAGAATCGCCTGCAGCTCAGGGTGATCAGAGCTGTCTGGTTCCCACTCCTCTGATATTTTAATCATGAGTATTGAGGGTGCACTGGACACCAGAGTAGGGGTATGTTTTAATGTTCGACAATATACAAATATAGGGATAATCAATTACTGCTGATAACCTTTGAGCACATTACTGCCCAGTAGTCCCTGTCCATTATGTAGGATCATAGAAAAGGGAGGCAGGACTTTGACATGAGCTGTGTTCCCTCTCCTACACCAATGTAAGATCTGATCCAGGGTCACAGATTAACCAAAAGGAGGTCGAAGGGTCACAAGCAGTTTATTGAGGAGTAACAGTTCAAATACAGCACAAAATCAGAATAGACATAGTGGACATACGGCCTGTGGCAGGTGAGAAAGGCTTTCTGGCTATGGATCAAATGTAAGAAGCTATTAGTAAAGACGTTATAGCAGGACACACAGAATAATTCAAGGTGATCAGGCAGAGTCAACATGCTTTTGTGAAACGGAAACCATGTTTAACCAATTTATTGAAGTTCTTTGAAGAAGTAACAGGTGCTGTGGATAAAGGGGAACTGGTGGATGTACTGTACTTAGATTTCCAGAAGGGATTTCATAATGTGCCACATCAAAGTTCATTGCGGAATATAAAAGCTCATGGTGTAGGGGGCAACCTATTGGCATGGATAGAAGATTGGCTAGCTAACAGGAAACAGAGAGTAGGCTTAAATGGATCATTTTCTGTTTGGCAAGATGTAACGAGTGGTGTGTCACAGAGATCAGTGCGGGTGCCTTAGCTCTTTACAATTTATATAAATCACTTGGATGAAGGGGCCAAAGGTATGTTTGCTAAATTTGCTGATGACAGAAACGTCGGTCGGACAGTATGTAGTGACGCGGACACAAGTGAACCACAAAGGGACAGATAGACTGAGTACAGTATTGTACTGTGTACAGTATTGATCTCCTCATTTAAGGACAGGTGGAAATGCATTCGAAGCAGTTCAGAGATGGTTTACTAGACTAATGCCTGGAATGGGGGTGTTGTCTAATGAGGAAAGGCTGGACAGGCTAGGCTTATGTCAGCTGGAGTTTAGAAGAGTAAGAGGCGACTTGATTGAAACTTATAAGATTCTGAGTGTGGGACAGAGCAAATGAGGCCGACAGAGAGAGAAAGAACGAGAGAGAGAGAGCTCAATTCATCTGCTGCTAAAAACCTCATCCATGCATTTTTATCTCGAGACTTGACTATTCTAAGACACTCCTGGCTTGTCTCCCACATCCTACTCTCTGTAACATGTGGTCATCCAAAACTCTGCTGCCATCTTCTAATTTGCACCAAATTCTGTTCACCCAATATCCCCGTGCTCACTGACCTACATTGGCTCTTGGTCCAGTAACACCTCAATTTTAATATTCTCACTCATGTGATCAAATCCCTCCATGTCCTCACCCCTCTGATTATCCCAATCCCCTGTTCATTTCCAATGTTCCTGAAACTTGTTCCTCTTAAAAATCTTTTTTCCAATTCCCGCTTAAAAGTGACTTTCTTTCCCTCTGTCACTCTTCATATAGCACAGAACATAGAGCATAGAACAGTACAGCACAGAACAGGCCCTTCGGTCCACGGTGTTGTGCCGAACCTTTAACCTACTCTAAGATCAAACTAACTACCTACCCTTCATTCTCCTATCATCCATGTACCGATCCAAGAGTCGCTTAAATTTCCCTAATGTATCTGCTTCTACTACCACCACTGGCAGCGCATTCCACGCACCCACCACTCTCAGTGTAAAGAACCTACCTCTGACATCTCCCTGAAACCTTCCTCCAGTCACCTTAAAATTATGCCCACTGGTGGTAGCCCTTTCCACCTGGGAAAAAGTCTCTGGCTATCTACTCTATCTATGCCTCTCATTATCTTGTACCCCTCTGTCAAATCACCTCTCATCCTTCTTCGCTCCAATGAGAAAAGCCCTAGCTCCCTCAACCTTTCTCCAGTCCAGGCAGCATCCTGGTAAATCTCCTCTTCACCCTCTCTAAAGCTTCCACATCCTTCCTATAATGAGGAGACCAGAACTGAACACAATATTCCAAGTGTGGTCGAACCAGGGCCTTATAGAGCTGCAGCATAACCTCGCAGCCCTTAAACTCAATCCCCCTGTTAATGAAAGCCAACACACCATACGCCTTCTTAACAACCCTATCAACTTGGGTGGCAACTTTGAGCGATCTATGGACGTGGACCCCAAGATCCCTCTGTTCCTCCACACTACCAAAAACCCTGTCTTTAAGCATGTATTCTGCATTCAAATTCGACCTCCCAAAATGAATCACTTCACACTTTTCCAGGTTGAACTCCATCTGCCACTTCTCAGCCCAGCTCTGCATCCTGTCAATGTCCAGTTGCAACCTACAACAACCTTCCACACTATCCACAACTCCAGCAACCTTCGTGTCATCGGCAAACTTGCTAACCCAGCCTTCCACTTCCTCATCCAAGTCATTTATAAAAATCACAAAGAGCAGAGGTCCCAGAACAGATCCCTGCGGAACACCACTGGTCACCGAGCTCCATGCTGAATACTTTCCATCTACTAACACCCTCTGTATTCAATGGGCCAGACAATTTTGTATCCAGACAGCCACAGTGTAGTCTTCCTGACCACACATTTCATCTCTCCTGCTGCACTCATGCTGTGGAATCTTGAATCCATAAAATGGTGTGAGCTGCACTGCTGGTCACATCCAGCAAATTGTACAGGACACCCAGGCTGGCTGGGGTGCTGGTGTCGGTGTAACGTGTGTGTGTCTGTAGTGTGAGGAGGGGTCTGAATATGATGTCGATCAGCCATTTCAGCAACTTTGATGTACGTCTTTGAAACTTGGTCCTTGCATGTCGACTGACCGCCTGTGTTAGTCACTCTCAGCAGAACATACATTCAGCAGCACGAGGAACCCCTTCTAGTGTTATTTAAAAGGACCAGGCGTCCAACTTACAGGTGAGGGGCTTTTGACTTACTTCTGTTATTATAAAGTTAGTGGAGGTGCTGTGGATGATTTTCTGGAGGTTGTGCTGTGAGCTGCTGCAGACATTCAGGGAGGAGAGAGGACTTGGTGACCCAACTCTGTACGATGAATGGGGACTGTAGTTACAGTGTCTCTGGGTCTGTAACATGATCAACAAATGGAGCAGAGGCTGCAGAGAGAGGGAAAGCTCTGGAAAAAAAGAGGAGGAAAGGTCTCTGCCCTACCCACCCTGGGTTTCCAAGAGCAAAAAGAGAAGTGGTCCTAATATTGAGCCCAGGGGAACACCACTGTATACTCCCATCGAGTCTGAACAACAACCTTTCACCACTTCTCTCTGTTTACTGTTCCTTAGTCAATTTTATATCCACACTGTCACTGTCCCTTTAATCCATAGTGTTCAGTTTTCCTAACCTGTCTATTGAATGTCACTTGATCGAACACCTTTTGAAAGTCCATATATATAACTTCAATCACACCACCCTCATCAACACTCTCCATTGTTTTATCAAATAATTCCATCAAGTTTACCTCACCACCACCTATCTCCACTCCTCCACTGTTGTTAAATTATCAGACTGATTATCCGGCATCCAGTACTGGATGAGCAGAAATTTCCTCCAATTAAATATTGGGAAGACTGAAGCAATTGTTATCACTCCCCACTCCAACTCTGTTCCCTTGCTATTGATTCCATCCCTCTTCCTGGTGACAGTCTGACATTCAGACAATATGTTTACAACCTTGGTGTCACATTTCACCACAAAATGAGCTTTAACCTCATTTTCAGGGTATCGTTACAACCGCCTATTTCCACCTCAGTAACATCGCCTGACTTCACCCCTGTCTCAGCCCATCTGCTGCTGAAACCTCATTCATGCCTTTGTCACCTCTCGATGTGACTATTCCAACTCACTCCTGGCTGATCTCCCACATCCACTCTCTGTAAACTTGAGGTCATCCAAAACTCTGCTACCCATGTCTTAGCTCACACCAAGTCCTGTTTATATCTCACTGACCGACATTGGCTCCCAGTCAAGCAATATCTTGATTTTAAAATTCTCATCCTTGTTGTCATATCTCTCAGTGGCCTCGCCCCTCCCTATCTCTGTAATCTCCTCCAGCTCCAGAACCCATCGAGACATCTGTGCTCCTCTAATTCTGGCCTCTTTTACATCCGTTATTTAAATCACTGCACCACTGGCGACCGTGCCTTCAGCTGCCGGGGCCCAAGCTGCAGTATCCTCCCTACACATCTCCGCCTCTGCACCTCTCCATCTCACTTCCCACCTTTAAGACATTCCTTGAAACCTTCCTCTTTGGCGAAGCTGTTGGTCCTTTGACCTAATATCTCCTGTTGTATCTCAGTTCGCACTTTGCTTCATAATGCTCCTGTGAAGCACCTTGGGATGTTCTGTAACATTAAAGGAAATATCTAAATATAAATTGTTGTTGTTGTTGTTGTTTGCCAGACATCAATAGTCTTTAGCATATCCAGGTTGCTAACCATTTACTATCCAATGTTTTTCCAAGCAACAAGTATTTTTCTCTTGGGTTGTCACGTCTACAAATGTCCCCAGTCGTGACACTAGTCTGACTGGTCAGTAATTACAGCATTTATCGCATATCTCCTTTTTTAAACAGGATGTAAGATTTACAATCCTCCAATCCTCTGTCATCACACCCATATCCAAGGAGGATTGGAAGATTCTGGCCAGTGCCTCTGCTATTTCCACTATTCCTTCCCTCAGAAACCCCTATACATCCATTCAGACTGGGTAAGAGTTCCAGTTTATTGTGGTACAAAAAGGTGTTGGATTGAAAGGTGTTAACTGAAACTGTTTGTTCAGTGACTGTAATTAATGTCACTCTCCATGGACCGAATTGTGTCACAGGAGGGTTTCCCTCTCCTATTAATATGGGACTCCTTTCGATGTGTTATCCCATACTGTCAGCGGGAGCATCACGCCCGGCACTCACAGGGATCAGCGGCTCCAGAGAGAGGGAGAGGATAGATCAGAATCTGAGAACAAAGGGTCAGAATCTGAGAACAATGGGTCAGAATCTGAGAACAATGGGTCAGAATCTGAGAACAATGGGTCAGAATCTGAGAACAATGGGTCAGAATCTGAGAACAATGGGTCAGAATCTGAGAACAATGGGTCAGAATCTGAGAACAATGGGTCAGAATCTGAGAACAATGGGTCAGAATCTGAGAACAATGGGTCAGAGTCTGAGAACAATGGGTCAGAATCTGAGAACAATGGGTCAGAATCTGAGAACAATGGGTCAGAATCTGAGAACAATGGGTCAGAGTCTGAGAACAATGGGTCAGAATCTGAGAACAATGGGTCAGAATCTGAGAACAATGGGTCAGAATCTGATAACAATGGGTCAGAATCTGAGAACAATGTGTCAGAATCTGAGAACAATGGATCAGAATCTGAGAACAATGGGTCAGAGTCTGAGAACAATGGGTCAGAATCTGAGAACAATGGGTCAGAATCTGAGAACAATGGGTCAGAGTCTGAGAACAATGGGTCAGAATCTGAGAACAATGGGTCAGAATCTGAGAACAATGGGTCAGAATCTGATAACAATGGGTCAGAATCTGAGAACAATGGGTCAGAATCTGATAACAATGGGTCAGAATCTGAGAACAATGGGTCAGAATCTGAGAACAATGGGTCAGAATCTGAGAACAATGGGTCAGAATCTGAGAACAATGGGTCAGAGTCTGAGAACAATGGGTCAGAGTCTGAGAACAATGGGTCAGAGTCTGAGAACAATGGGTCAGAATCTGAGAACAATGGGTCAGAGTCTGAGAACAATGGGTCAGAATCTGAGAACAATGGGTCAGAATCTGAGAACAATGGGTCAGAATCTGAGAACAATGGGTCAGAATCTGAGAACAATGGGTCAGAGTCTGAGAACAATGGGTCAGAATCTGAGAACAATGGGTCAGAGTCTGAGAACAATGGGTCAGAATCTGAGAACAATGGGTCAGAGTCTGAGAACAATGGGTCAGAATCTGAGAACAATGGGTCAGAATCTGAGAACAATGGGTCAGAGTCTGAGAACAATGGGTCAGAGTCTGAGAACAATGGGTCAGAATCTGAGAACAATGGGTCAGAGTCTGAGAACAATGGGTCAGAATCTGAGAACAATGGGTCAGAATCTGAGAACAATGGGTCAGAGTCTGAGAACAATGGGTCAGAGTCTGAGAACAATGGGTCAGAATCTGAGAACAATGGGTCAGAATCTGAGAACAATGGGTCAGAATCTGATAACAATGGGTCAGAGTCTGAGAACAATGGGTCAGAATCTGAGAACAATGGGTCAGAATCTGAGAACAATGGGTCAGAATCTGATAACAATGGGTCAGAATCTGAGAACAATGTGTCAGAATCTGAGAACAATGGATCAGAATCTGAGAACAATGGGTCAGAGTCTGAGAACAATGGGTCAGAATCTGAGAACAATGGGTCAGAATCTGAGAACAATGGGTCAGAGTCTGAGAACAATGGGTCAGAATCTGAGAACAATGGGTCAGAGTCTGAGAACAATGGATCAGAATCTGAGAACAATGGGTCAGAGTCTGAGAACAATGGGTCAGAGTCTGAGAACAATGGGTCAGAGTCTGAGAACAATGGGTCAGAATCTGAGAACAATGGGTCAGAATCTGAGAACAATGGGTCAGAATCTGAGAACAATGGGTCAGAGTCTGAGAACAATGGGTCAGAATCTGAGAACAATGGGTCAGAATCTGAGAACAATGGGTCAGAATCTGAGAACAATGGGTCAGAATCTGAGAACAATGGGTCAGAATCTGAGAACAATGGGTCAGAGTCTGAGAACAATGGGTCAGAATCTGAGAACAATGGGTCAGAATCTGAGAACAAGGGGTCAGAGTCTGAGAACAATGGGTCAGAATCTGAGAACAATGGGTCAGAATCTGAGAACAATGGGTCAGAATCTGAGAACAATGGGTCAGAGTCTGAGAACAATGGGTCAGAATCTGAGAACAATTGGTCAGAATCTGAGAACAATGGGTCAGAGTCTGAGAACAATGGGACAGAGTCTGAGAACAATGGGTCAGAATCTGAGAACAATGGGTCAGAGTCTGAGAACAATGGATCAGAATCTGAGAACAATGGGTCAGAGTCTGAGAACAATGGGTCAGAATCTGAGAACAATGGGTCAGAGTCTGAGAACTATGGATCAGAATCTGATAACAATGGGTCAGAATCTGAGAACAATGGGTCAGAGTCTGAGAACAATGGATCAGAATCTGATAACAATGGGTCAGAATCTGAGAACAATGGGTCAGAATCTGAGAACAATGGGTCAGAGTCTGAGAACAATGGGTCAGAGTCTGAGAACAATGGGTCAGAGTCTGAGAACAATGGGTCAGAATCTGAGAACAATGGGTCAGAGTCTGAGAACAATGGATCAGAATCTGATAACAATGGGTCAGAATCTGAGAACAATGGGTCAGAGTCTGAGAACAATGGATCAGAATCTGAGAACAATGGGTCAGAGTCTGAGAACAATGGGTCAGAATCTGAGAACAATGGGTCAGAGTCTGAGAACAATGGGTCAGAATCTGAGAACAATGGGTCAGAGTCTGAGAACAATGGGTCAGAATCTGAGAACAATGGGTCAGAGTCTGAGAACAATGGGTCAGAATCTGAGAACAATGGGTCAGAGTCTGAGAACAATGTGTCAGAATCTGAGAACAATGGGTCAGAATCTGAGAACAATGGGTCAGAATCTGAGAACAATGGGTCAGAATCTGAGAACAATGGGTCAGAATCTGAGAACAATGGGTCAGAATCTGAGAACAATGGGTCAGAGTCTGAGAACAATGGGTCAGAATCTGAGAACAATGGGTCAGAATCTGAGAACAATGGGTCAGAATCTGATAACAATGGATCAGAATCTGAGAACAATGGGTCAGAATCTGAGAACAATGGGTCAGAGTCTGAGAACAATGGGACAGAGTCTGAGAACAATGGGTCAGAATCTGAGAACAATGGGTCAGAATCTGAGAACAATGGGTCAGAATCTGAGAACAATGGGTCAGAATCTGAGAACAATGGGTCAGAGTCTGAGAACAATGGATCAGAATCTGATAACAATGGGTCAGAATCTGAGAACAATGGGTCAGAGTCTGAGAACAATGGGTCAGAGTCTGAGAACAATGGGTCAGAGTCTGAGAACAATGGGTCAGAATCTGAGAACAATGGGTCAGAATCTGAGAACAATGGGTCAGAATCTGATAACAATGGGTCAGAGTCTGAGAACAATGGGTCAGAATCTGAGAACAATGGGTCAGAATCTGATAACAATGGGTCAGAGTCTGAGAACAATGGGTCAGAGTCTGAGAACAATGGGTCAGAGTCTGAGAACAATGGGTCAGAGTCTGAGAACAATGGGTCAGAATCTGAGAACAATGGGTCAGAATCTGAGAACAATGGGTCAGAATCTGATAACAATGGGTCAGAATCTGAGAACAATGGGTCAGAATCTGAGAACAATGGGTCAGAGTCTGAGAACAATGGGTCAGAATCTGAGAACAATGGGTCAGAATCTGAGAACAATGGGTCAGAGTCTGAGAACAATGGATCAGAATCTGATAACAATGGGTCAGAGTCTGAGAACAATGGGTCAGAATCTGAGAACAATGGGTCTGAATCTGAGAACAATGGGTCAGAGTCTGAGAACAATGAGTCAGAGTCTGAGAACAATGGGTCAGAGTCTGAGAACAATGGGTCAGAGTCTGAGAACAATGGGTCAGAATCTGAGAACAATGGGTCAGAATCTGAGAACAATGGGTCAGAGTCTGAGAACAATGGATCAGAGTCTGAGAACAATGGGTCAGAGTCTGAGAACAATGGGTCAGAATCTGAGAACAATGGGTCAGAATCTGATAACAATGGGTCAGAATCTGAGAACAATGGGTCAGAATCTGAGAACAATGGGTCAGAATCTGAGAACAATGGGTCAGAATCTGAGAACAATGGGTCAGAATCTGATAACAATGGGTCAGAGTCTGAGAACAATGGGTCAGAATCTGAGAACAATGGGTCAGAATCTGAGAACAATGGGTCAGAATCTGAGAACAATGGGTCAGAATCTGAGAACAATGGGTCAGAATCTGAGAACAATGGGTCAGAATCTGAGAACAATGGGTCAGAATCTGAGAACAATGGGTCAGAATCTGAGAACAATGGGTCAGAATCTGAGAACAATGGGTCAGAATCTGAGAACAATGGGTCAGAATCTGAGAACAATTGGGTCAGAATCTGATAACAATGGGTCAGAATCTGAGAACAATGGGTCAGAATCTGAGAACAATGGGTCAGAGTCTGAGAACAATGGGTCAGAATCTGAGAACAATGGGTCAGAGTCTGAGAACAATGGGTCAGAATCTGAGAACAATGGGTCAGAATCTGAGAACAATGGGTCAGAGTCTGAGAACAATGGGTCAGAATCTGAGAACAATGGGTCAGAGTCTGAGAACAATGGGTCAGAATCTGAGAACAATGGGTCAGAGTCTGAGAACAATGGGTCAGAATCTGAGAACAATGGGTCAGAGTCTGAGAACAATGGGTCAGAATCTGAGAACAATGGGTCAGAATCTGAGAACAATGGGTCAGAATCTGAGAACAATTGGGTCAGAATCTGATAACAATGGGTCAGAATCTGATAACAATGGGTCAGAATCTGATAACAATGGGTCAGAATCTGAGAACAATGGGTCAGAATCTGAGAACAATGGGTCAGAGTCTGAGAACAATGGGTCAGAATCTGAGAACAATGGGTCAGAGTCTGAGAACAATGGGTCAGAGTCTGAGAACAATGGGTCAGAATCTGAGAACAATGTGTCAGAATCTGAGAACAATGGGTCAGAGTCTGAGAACAATGGGTCAGAGTCTGAGAACAATGGGTCAGAATCTGAGAACAATGGGTCAGAATCTGAGAACAATGGGTCAGAATCTGATAACAATGGGTCAGAATCTGATAACAATGGGTCAGAATCTGAGAACAATGGGTCAGAGTCTGAGAACAATGGGTCAGAGTCTGAGAACAATGGGTCAGAATCTGATAACAATGGGTCAGAGTCTGAGAACAATGGGTCAGAATCTGATAACAATGGGTCAGAATCTGATAACAATGGGTCAGAATCTGATAACAATGGGTCAGAATCTGAGAACAATGGGTCAGAATCTGAGAACAATGGGTCAGAGTCTGAGAACAATGGGTCAGAGTCTGAGAACAATGGGTCAGAATCTGATAACAATGGGTCAGAATCTGAGAACAATGGGTCAGAGTCTGAGAACAATGGGTCAGAATCAGAGAACAATGGGTCAGAGTCTGAGAACAATGGGTCAGAATCTGAGAACAATGGGTCAGAATCTGAGAACAATGGGTCAGAATCTGAGAACAATGGGTCAGAATCTGAGAACAATGGGTCAGAGTCTGAGAACAATGGGTCAGAATCTGAGAACAATGGGTCAGAATCTGAGAACAATGGGTCAGAATCTGAGAACAATGGGTCAGAATCTGAGAACAATGGGTCAGAATCTGATAACAATGGGTCAGAATCTGAGAACAATGGGTCAGAATCTGAGAACAATGGGTCAGAGTCTGAGAACAATGGGTCAGAGTCTGAGAACAATGGGTCAGAATCTGAGAACAATGGGTCAGAATCTGAGAACAATGGGTCAGAGTCTGAGAACAATGGGTCAGAGTCTGAGCACAATGGGTCAGAATCTGAGAACAATGGGTCAGAGTCTGAGAACAATGGGTCAGAATCTGAGAACAATGGGTCAGAATCTGAGAACAATGGGTCAGAGTCTGAGAACAATGGGTCAGAATCTGAGAACAATGGGTCAGAATCTGAGAACAATGGGTCAGAATCTGAGAACAATGGGTCAGAGTCTGAGAACAATGTGTCAGAGTCTGAGAACAATGGGTCAGAATCTGAGAACAATGGGTCAGAATCTGAGAACAATGGGTCAGAGTCTGAGAACAATGGGTCAGAATCTGAGAACAATGGGTCAGAATCTGAGAACAATGGGTCAGAATCTGAGAACAATGGGTCAGAATCTGAGAACAATGTGTCAGAATCTGAGAACAATGGGTCAGAGTCTGAGAACAATGGGTCAGAATCTGAGAACAATGGGTCAGAATCTGAGAACAATGGGTCAGAGTCTGAGAACAATGGGTCAGAATCTGAGAACAATGGGTCAGAATCTGAGAACAATGGGTCAGAATCTGATAACAATGGATCAGAATCTGAGAACAATGGGTCAGAATCTGAGAACAATGGGTCAGAGTCTGAGAACAATGGGTCAGAATCTGAGAACAATGGGTCAGAATCTGAGAACAATGGGTCAGAATCTGAGAACAATGGGTCAGAATCTGATAACAATGGATCAGAATCTGAGAACAATGGGTCAGAATCTGAGAACAATGGGTCAGAGTCTGAGAACAATGGGTCAGAGTCTGAGAACAATGGGTCAGAATCTGAGAACAATGGGTCAGAATCTGAGAACAATGGGTCAGAATCTGAGAACAATGGGTCAGAATCTGAGAACAATGTGTCAGAATCTGAGAACAATGGGTCAGAATCTGAGAACAATGGGTTAGAGTCTGAGAACAATGGGTCAGAATCTGAGAACAATGGGTCAGAGTCTGAGAACAATGGGTCAGAGTCTGAGAACAATGGGTCAGAGTTTGAGAACAATGGGTCAGAATCTGAGAACAATGGGTCAGAATCTGAGAACAATGGGTCAGAATCTGAGAACAATGGGTCAGAATCTGAGAACAATGGGTCAGAATCTGAGAACAATGGGTTAGAGTCTGAGAACAATGGGTCAGAATCTGAGAACAATGGGTCAGAGTCTGAGAACAATGGGTCAGAGTCTGAGAACAATGGGTCAGAGTCTGAGAACAATGGGTCAGAATCTGAGAACAATGGGTCAGAATCTGAGAACAATGGGTCAGAATCTGAGAACAATGGGTCAGAGTCTGAGAACAATGGGTCAGAATCTGAGAACAATGGGTTAGAGTCTGAGAACAATGGGTCAGAATCTGAGAACAATGGGTCAGAGTCTGAGAACAATGGGTCAGAGTCTGAGAACAATGGGTCAGAGTCTGAGAACAATGGGTCAGAATCTGAGAACAATGGGTCAGAATCTGAGAACAATGGGTCAGAATCTGAGAACAATGGGTCAGAATCTGAGAACAATGTGTCAGAATCTGAGAACAATGGGTCAGAATCTGAGAACAATGGGTTAGAGTCTGAGAACAATGGGTCAGAATCTGAGAACAATGGGTCAGAGTCTGAGAACAATGGGTCAGAATCTGAGAACAATGTGTCAGAATCTGAGAACAATGGGTCAGAATCTGAGAACAATGGGTCAGAGTCTGAGAACAATGGGTCAGAATCTGAGAACAATGGGTCAGAGTCTGATAACAATGGGTCAGAATCTGAGAACAATGGGTCAGAATCTGAGAACAATGGGTCAGAATCTGAGAACAATGGGTCAGAGTCTGAGAACAACGGATCAGAATCTGATAACAATGGGTCAGAATCTGAGAACAATGGGTCAGAGTCTGAGAACAATGGGTCAGAGTCTGAGAACAATGGGTCAGAGTCTGAGAACAATGGGTCAGAATCTGAGAACAATGGATCAGAATCTGATAACAATGGGTCAGAATCTGAGAACAATGGATCAGAATCTGATAACAATGGGTCAGAATCTGAGAACAATGGGTCAGAGTCTGAGAACAATGGATCAGAATCTGATAACAATGGGTCAGAATCTGAGAACAATGGGTCAGAGTCTGAGAACAATGGATCAGAATCTGAGAACAATGGGTCAGAGTCTGAGAACAATGGGTCAGAATCTGAGAACAATGGGTCAGAGTCTGAGAACAATGGGTCAGAGTCTGAGAACAATGGATCAGAATCTGATAACAATGGGTCAGAATCTGAGAACAATGGGTCAGAGTCTGAGAACAATGGATCAGAATCTGAGAACAATGGGTCAGAGTCTGAGAACAATGGGTCAGAATCTGAGAACAATGGGTCAGAGTCTGAGAACAATGGGTCAGAATCTGAGAACAATGGGTCAGAGTCTGAGAACAATGGATCAGAATCTGAGAACAATGGGTCAGAATCTGAGAACAATGGGTCAGAGTCTGAGAACAATGGGTCAGAATCTGAGAACAATGGGTCAGAGTCTGAGAACAATGGGTCAGAATCTGAGAACAATGGGTCAGAATCTGAGAACAATGGGTCAGAGTCTGAGAACAATGGGTCAGAATCTGAGAACAATGGGTCAGAATCTGAGAACAATGGGTCAGAATCTGAGAACAATGGGTCAGAGTCTGAGAACAATGGGTCAGAGTCTGAGAACAATGGGTCAGAGTCTGAGAACAATGGGTCAGATTCTGAGAACAATGGGTCAGAATCTGAGAACAATGGGTCAGAGTCTGAGAACAATGGGTCAGAATCTGAGAACAATGGGTCAGAATCTGAGAACAATGGGTCAGAATCTGAGAACAATGGGTCAGAGTCTGAGAACAATGGGTCAGAGTCTGAGAACAATGGGACAGAGTCTGAGAACAATGGGTCAGAATCTGAGAACAATGGGTCAGAATCTGAGAACAATGGGTCAGAGTCTGAGAACAATGGGTCAGAATCTGAGAACAATGGGACATAATCTGAGAACAATGGGTCAGAGTCTGAGAACAATGGGTCAGAGTCTGGGAACAATGGGTCAGAGTCTGAGAACAATGGGTCAGAATCTGAGAACAATGGGTCAGAATCTGAGAACAATGGGTCAGAATCTGAGAACAATGGGTCAGAATCTGAGAACAATGGGTCAGAGTCTGAGAACAATGGATCAGAATCTGATAACAATGGGTCAGAATCTGAGAACAATGGGTCAGAGTCTGAGAACAATGGGTCAGAATCTGAGAACAATGGGTCAGAATCTGAGAACAATGGGTCAGAGTCTGAGAACAATGGGTCAGAATCTGAGAACAATGGGTCAGAATCTGAGAACAATGGGTCAGAGTCTGAGAACAATGGATCAGAATCTGAGAACAATGGGTCAGAATCTGAGAACAATGGGTCAGAATCTGAGAACAATGGGTCAGAATCTGAGAACAATGGGTCAGAATCTGAGAACAATGGGTCAGAGTCTGAGAACAATGGATCAGAATCTGATAACAATGGGTCAGAGTCTGAGAACAATGGGTCAGAATCTGAGAACAATGGGTCAGAATCTGATAACAATGGGTCAGAATCTGAGAACAATGGGTCAGAGTCTGAGAACAATGGGTCAGAATCTGAGAACAATGGGTCAGAATCTGAGAACAATGGGTCAGAGTCTGAGAACAATGGGTCAGAATCTGAGAACAATGGGTCAGAGTCTGAGAACAATGGGTCAGAGTCTGAGAACAATGGGTCAGAGTCTGAGAACAATGGGTCAGAATCTGAGAACAATGGGTCAGAATCTGAGAACAATGGGTCAGAATCTGATAACAATGGGTCAGAGTCTGAGAACAATGGGTCAGAATCTGAGAACAATGGGTCAGAATCTGAGAACAATGGGTCAGAGTCTGAGAACAATGGGTCAGAGTCTGAGAACAATGGGACAGAATCTGAGAACAATGGGTCAGAATCTGAGAACAATGGGTCAGAATCTGAGAACAATGGGTCAGAGTCTGAGAACAATGGGTCAGAATCTGAGAACAATGGGACATAATCTGAGAACAATGGGTCAGAGTCTGAGAACAATGGGTCAGAGTCTGGGAACAATGGGTCAGAGTCTGAGAACAATGGGTCAGAATCTGAGAACAATGGGTCAGAATCTGAGAACAATGGGTCAGAATCTGAGAACAATGGGTCAGAATCTGAGAACAATGGGTCAGAGTCTGAGAACAATGGATCAGAATCTGATAACAATGGGTCAGAGTCTGAGAACAATGGGTCAGAATCTGAGAACAATGGGTCAGAATCTGAGAACAATGGGTCAGAATCTGAGAACAATGGGTCAGAATCTGAGAACAATGGGTCAGAATCTGAGAACAATGGGTCAGAATCTGAGAACAATGGGTCAGAATCTGAGAACAATGGATCAGAATCTGATAACAATGGGTCAGAGTCTGAGAACAATGGGTCAGAATCTGAGAACAATGGGTCAGAATCTGAGAACAATGGGTCAGAATCTGAGAACAATGGGTCAGAATCTGAGAACAATGGGTCAGAATCTGAGAACAATGGGTCAGAATCTGAGAACAATGGGTCAGAATCTGAGAACAATGGGTCAGAATCTGAGAACAATGGGTCAGAATCTGATAACAATGGGTCAGAGTCTGAGAACAATGGGTCAGAATCTGAGAACAATGGGTCAGAATCTGAGAACAATGGGTCAGAGTCTGAGAACAATGGATCAGAATCTGAGAACAGTGGGTCAGAATCTGAGAACAATGGGTCAGAATCTGAGAACAATGGGTCAGAATCTGAGAACAATGGGTCTGAATCTGAGAACAATGGGTCAGAGTCTGAGAACAATGAGTCAGAGTCTGAGAACAATGGGTCAGAATCTGAGAACAATGGGTCTGAATCTGAGAACAATGGGTCAGAGTCTGAGAACAATGAGTCAGAGTCTGAGAACAATGGGTCAGAATCTGAGAACAATGGGTCAGAATCTGAGAACAATGGGTCAGAATCTGATAACAATGGGTCAGAATCTGATAACAATGGGTCAGAATCTGAGAACAATGGGTCAGAATCTGAGAACAATGGGTCAGAGTCTGAGAACAATGGGTCAGAATCTGAGAACAATGGGTCAGAATCTGAGAACAATGGGTCAGAATCTGAGAACAATGGGTCAGAATCTGAGAACAATGGGTCAGAATCTGATAACAATGGGTCAGAATCTGAGAACAATGGGTCAGAATCTGAGAACAATGGGTCAGAATCTGAGAACAATGGGTCAGAATCTGATAACAATGGGTCAGAGTCTGAGAACAATGGGTCAGAATCTGAGAACAATGGGTCAGAATCTGAGAACAATGGGTCAGAATCTGATAACAATGGGTCAGAGTCTGAGAACAATGGATCAGAATCTGATAACAATGGGTCAGAGTCTGAGAACAATGGGTCAGAATCTGAGAACAATGGCTCAGAATCTGAGAACAATGGGTCAGAATCTGAGAACAATGGGTCAGAATCTGAGAACAATGGGTCAGAGTCTGAGAACAATGGGTCAGAATCTGAGAACAATGGGTCAGAATCTGATAACAATGGGTCAGAGTCTGAGAACAATGGATCAGAATCTGATAACAATGGGTCAGAGTCAGAGAACAATGGGTCAGAATCTGAGAACAATGGGTCAGAATCTGAGAACAATGTGTCAGAATCTGAGAACAATGGGTCAGAGTCTGAGAACAATGGGTCAGAATCTGAGAACAATGGGTCAGAATCTGAGAACAATGGGTCAGAGTCTGAGAACAATGGGTCAGAGTCTGAGAACAATGGGTCAGAGTCTGAGAACAATGGGTCAGAGTCTGAGAACAATGGGTCAGAATCTGAGAACAATGGGTCAGAGTCTGAGAACAATGGGTCAGAGTCTGAGAACAATGGGTCAGAGTCTGAGAACAATGGGTCAGAGTCTGAGAACAATGGGTCAGAATCTGAGAACAATGGGTCAGAATCTGAGAACAATGGGTCAGAGTCTGAGAACAATGGGTCAGAGTCTGAGAACAATGGGTCAGAATCTGAGAACAATGGGTCAGAGTCTGAGAACAATGGGTCAGAATCTGAGAACAATGGGTCAGAATCTGAGAACAATGGGTCAGAATCTGAGAACAATTGGGTCAGAATCTGATAACAATGGGTCAGAATCTGAGAACAATGGGTCAGAATCTGATAACAATGGGTCAGAATCTGATAACAATGGGTCAGAATCTGAGAACAATGGGTCAGAGTCTGAGAACAATGGGTCAGAATCTGAGAACAATGGGTCAGAATCTGAGAACAATGGGTCAGAGTCTGAGAACAATGGGTCAGAGTCTGAGAACAATGGGTCAGAGTCTGAGAACAATGGGTCAGAATCTGAGAACAATGGGTCAGAATCTGAGAACAATGGGTCAGAATCTGAGAACAATGGATCAGAATCTGAGAACAATGGGTCAGAATCTGAGAACAATGTGTCAGAATCTGATAACAATGGGTCAGAATCTGAGAACAATGGATCAGAATCTGAGAACAATGGGTCAGAATCTGAGAACAATGGATCAGAATCTGAGAACAATGGGTCAGAATCTGAGAACAATGTGTCAGAATCTGATAACAATGGGTCAGAATCTGAGAACAATGGGTCAGAGTCTGAGAACAATGGGTCAGAATCTGAGAACAATGGGTCAGAATCTGAGAACAATGGGTCAGAATCTGAGAACAATTGGGTCAGAATCTGATAACAATGGGTCAGAATCTGAGAACAATGGGTCAGAATCTGATAACAATGGGTCAGAATCTGATAACAATGGGTCAGAGTCTGAGAACAATGGGTCAGAGTCTGAGAACAATGGGTCAGAATCTGAGAACAATGGGTCAGAATCTGAGAACAATGGATCAGAATCTGAGAACAATGGGTCAGAATCTGAGAACAATGTGTCAGAATCTGATAACAATGGGTCAGAATCTGAGAACAATGGATCAGAATCTGAGAACAATGGGTCAGAATCTGAGAACAATGGATCAGAATCTGAGAACAATGGGTCAGAATCTGAGAACAATGTGTCAGAATCTGATAACAATGGGTCAGAATCTGAGAACAATGGGTCAGAGTCTGAGAACAATGGGTCAGAATCTGAGAACAATGGGTCAGAATCTGAGAACAATGGGTCAGAATCTGAGAACAATTGGGTCAGAATCTGATAACAATGGGTCAGAATCTGAGAACAATGGGTCAGAATCTGATAACAATGGGTCAGAATCTGATAACAATGGGTCAGAGTCTGAGAACAATGGGTCAGAGTCTGAGAACAATGGGTCAGAGTCTGATAACAATGGGTCAGAATCTGAGAACAATGGGTCAGAATCTGATAACAATGGGTCAGAATCTGATAACAATGGGTCAGAGTCTGAGAACAATGGGTCAGAGTCTGAGAACAATGGGTCAGAGTCTGATAACAATGGGTCAGAATCTGAGAACAATGGGTCAGAATCTGATAACAATGGGTCAGAATCTGAGAACAATGGGTCAGAGTCTGATAACAATGGGTCAGAATCTGAGAACAATGGGTCAGAATCTGATAACAATGGGTCAGAATCTGATAACAATGGGTCAGAGTCTGAGAACAATGTGTCAGAATCTGAGAACAATGGGTCAGAATCTGAGAACAATGGGTCAGAGTCTGAGAACAATGGGTCAGAATCTGAGAACAATGGGTCAGAGTCTGAGAACAATGGGTCAGAGTCTGAGAACAATGGGTCAGAGTCTGAGAACAATGGGTCAGAATCTGAGAACAATGGGTCAGAATCTGAGAACAATGGGTCAGAGTCTGAGAACAATGGGTCAGAGTCTGAGAACAATGGGTCAGAGTCTGAGAACAATGGGTCAGAATCTGAGAACAATGGGTCAGAGTCTGAGAACAATGGGTCAGATTCTGAGAACAATGGGTCAGAATCTGAGAACAATGGATCAGAATCTGATAACAATGGGTCAGAATCTGAGAACAATGGGTCAGAGTCTGAGAACAATGGGTCAGAATCTGAGAACAATGGGTCAGAATCTGAGAACAATGGGTCAGAATCTGAGAACAATGGGTCAGAATCTGAGAACAATGGGTCAGAATCTGAGAACAATGGGTCAGAATCTGAGAACAATGGGTCAGAATCTGAGAACAATGGGTCAGAGTCTGAGAACAATGGGTCAGAATCTGAGAACAATGGGTCAGAGTCTGAGAACAATGGGTCAGAATCTGAGAACAATGGGTCAGAATCTGAGAACAATGGGTCAGAATCTGAGAACAATGGGTCAGAGTCTGAGAACAATGGGTCAGAGTCTGAGAACAATGGGTCAGAATCTGAGAACAATGGGTCAGAATCTGAGAACAATGGGTCAGAATCTGAGAACAATGGGTCAGAGTCTGAGAACAATGGGTCAGAATCTGATAACAATGGGTCAGAATCTGAGAACAATGGGTCAGAGTCTGAGAACAATGGGTCAGAGTCTGAGAACAATGGGTCAGAATCTGAGAACAATGGGTCAGAGTCTGAGAACAATGGGTCAGAATCTGAGAACAATGGGTCAGAATCTGAGAACAATGGGTCAGAGTCTGAGAACAATGGGTCAGAGTCTGAGAACAATGGGTCAGAATCTGAGAACAATGGGTCAGAGTCTGAGAACAATGGGTCAGAGTCTGAGAACAATGGGTCAGAATCTGAGAACAATGGGTCAGAATCTGAGAACAATGGGTCAGAATCTGAGAACAATGGGTCAGAATCTGAGAACAATGGGTCAGAATCTGAGAACAATGGGTCAGAATCTGAGAACAATGGGTCAGAATCTGAGAACAATGTGTCAGAATCTGAGAACAATGGGTCAGAGTCTGAGAACAATGGGTCAGAGTCTGAGAACAATGGGTCAGAGTCTGAGAACAATGGGTCAGAATCTGAGAACAATAGGTCAGAGTCTGAGAACAATGGGTCAGAGTCTGAGAACAATGGGTCAGAATCTGAGAACAATGGGTCAGAATCTGAGAACAATGGGTCAGAATCTGAGAACAATGGGTCAGAATCTGATAACAATGGATCAGAATCTGAGAACAATGGGTCAGAATCTGAGAACAATGGGTCAGAGTCTGAGAACAATGGGTCAGAATCTGAGAACAATGGGTCAGAGTCTGAGAACAATGGGTCAGAATCTGAGAACAATGGGTCAGAGTCTGAGAACAATGGGTCAGAATCTGAGAACAATGGGTCAGAATCTGAGAACAATGGATCAGAATCTGAGAACAATGGGTCAGAATCTGAGAACAATGTGTCAGAGTCTGAGAACAATGGGTCAGAATCTGAGAACAATGGGTCAGAGTCTGAGAACAATGTGTCAGAATCTGAGAACAATGGGTCAGAGTCTGAGAACAATGGGTCAGAATCTGAGAACAATGGGTCAGAATCTGAGAACAATGTGTCAGAATCTGAGAACAATGGGTCAGAGTCTGAGAACAATGGGTCAGAATCTGAGAACAATGGGTCAGAATCTGAGAACAATGGGTCAGAATCTGAGAACAATGGGTCAGAATCTGAGAACAATGGGTCAGAATCTGATAACAATGGATCAGAATCTGATAACAATGGGTCAGAGTCTGAGAACAATAGGTCAGAATCTGAGAACAATGGGTCAGAATCTGAGAACAATGGATCAGAATCTGAGAACAATGGGTCAGAATCTGAGAACAATGGGTCAGAGTCTGAGAACAATGGGTCAGAGTCTGAGAACAATGGGTCAGAATCTGAGAACAATGGGTCAGAATCTGAGAACAATGGGTCAGAATCTGAGAACAATGGGTCAGAATCTGATAACAATGGGTTAGAGTCTGAGAACAATGGGTCAGAATCTGAGAACAATGGGTCAGAATCTGAGAACAATGGGTCAGAGTCTGAGAACAATGGGTCAGAATCTGAGAACAATGGGTCAGAGTCTGAGAACAATGGATCAGAGTCTGAGAACAATGGGTCAGAATCTGAGAACAATGGGTCAGAATCTGAGAACAATGGGTCAGAATCTGAGAACAATGGGTCAGAGTCTGAGAACAATGGATCAGAGTCTGAGAACAATGGGTCAGAATCTGAGAACAATGGGTCAGAGTCTGAGAACAATGGGTCAGAATCTGAGAACAATGGGTCAGAATCTGAGAACAATGGGTCAGAGTCTGAGAACAATGGGTCAGAATCTGAGAACAATGGGTCAGAGTCTGAGAACAATGGGTCAGAATCTGAGAACAATAGATTGGAATGTTACAACAATGAGCAAGAGTTTATCCTCAGAACTTCACGATCTTTCTACATATTATGATCGGTTCTCATTAGACTTTCGCATCTACCTCGCACTTCGGATTGCTCAATACATTTATTATCCCATCCTCGGTCTCGTTGGTGTCCCTGGTTAGTATCTGTTTCCAGGTATTTATTCTTTAAACCATGTTTAACTGTATTATATTCCTGTAATTTACTCTACCCTCCTTGCTGCTGTTGTTAATCCCGGTGAATATCTCCAGTAATTACCTTGATTAACCATGTTTAACTGCATTATGTTCCTGTAATTTACTCTACCCTCCTTGCTGCTGTTGTTAATCCCGGTGAATATCTCCAGTAATTACCTTGATTAACCATGTTTAACTGTATTATATTCCTGTAATTTACTCTACCCTCCTTGCTGCTGTTGTTAATCCCGGTGAATATCTCCAGTAATTACCTTGATTAACCATGTTTAACTGCATTATGTTCCTGTAATTTACTCTACCCTCCTTGCTGCTGTTGTTAATCCCGGTGAATATCTCCAGTAATTACCTTGATTAACCATGTTTAACTGCATTACTGCTCCTGTAATTTTCTCTACCCTCCTTGCTGCTGTTGTTATTTCTGCTGAATCTCTATCTCCAGAAATCAGCTGTGTAAACCACTGCGAACGGTATTTCAGTTTTTGTAATTTACTCTCTCCTCTTTGCTGCTGATACTGTCTCTATTTCCAGCTAGGAGATCTGTAAACCCTGTTTACTGAAATACTGTTCTGGAACGTAAATTGTGGGAAGAGAGAAGACAGTGTCATTGGTCCATTGGTCTCCATCACAAACTCCATCCCCTATCTGTGAACCACATACCCGATCCTGAGGCTGAACCAGACAGTTTACAACCTCTGTGTTCTATTTTTACCTTACTTGAGTTCATCTCCAAATTCTCTCCATCACCAACCTTGTCTACTACCACCTGAGTAATATCACCCGTCTCCACTTCTGCCTCAGCCCATCTGCTGCAGAAACCCTCATATGTGCCTTTGTTAAATCCACACTTGACTATTCCGAATCTCTCCTGGTCGCCCTCCCAGTTATAAACCTCCATAAACCACAGCCCATCCAGAACTCTGCTGCCTGTATCCTAACTCACACCAAATCCCGATCACCCATCACCCCTGTGCTCACTGATCTACAATGGCTCTCGGTTTGGCAGCACCTTAATTTTAATATTCTCATTCTTGAGTCTGTATCACTCCATGGCCTCACCACTCCATTAGTCCCATTCTCTTGTGCATTTCCCATATTTCTGCAAATAATATGCCTTCAAGCTTTTCTCAATTCTCTTTTTAAAGTGAATTACTTTCTCTCTGTATCTGTTCCCAGCCACGATTTTCAACTCGACAGACCCACTGGTGCTGAGGGCGCAGACGATGGGACCCATAAAATGATGCGAACCACACAGCCGGCCACTTTTAGTGTGGTCAGCACAGTGTCCCATGGTGGGCAGTACACTCGTGTGGTCAGCACAGTGTCCCATGGTGGGCAGTACACTCGTGTGGTCAGCACAGTGCCCAATGGTGGACAATGCTCTAGTATGGTCAGCAAAATGCCCCACGCTGGACAGAGCTCCAAAATGGTCAGCACAGTGCCCCATGCTGGACAGGGCTCTAGTATGGTCAGCACAATGCCCCATGCTGGAAAAGGCTCTAGTATGGTCAGCACAATGCCCCATGCTGGACAGGGCTCTAGTATGGTCAGCACAATGCCCCATGCTGGAAAGGGCTCTAGTATGGTCAGCACAATGCCCCATGCTGGACAGGGCTCTAGTATGGTCAGCACAATGCCCCATGCTGGACAGGGCTCTAGTATGGTCAGCACAATGCCCCATGCTGGAAAGGGCTCTAGTATGGTCAGCACAATGCCCCATGCTGGACAGGGCTCTAGTATGGTCAGCACAATGCCCCATGCTGGACAATGCTCTAGTATGGTCAGCACAATGCCCCATGCTGGACAGGGCTCTAGCATTATCAGCACAATGCCCCATGCTGGACAGGGCTCTTGTATGGTCAGCACAATGCCCCATGCGGGACAGAGCTCCAGTATGGTCAGCACAGTGCCCCATGCTGGACAGGGCTCCGGTATGGTCAGCACAATGCCCCATGCTGGACAGAGCTCTAGTATGGTCAGCACAATGCCCCATGCTGGACAGAGCTCTAGTATGGTCAGCACAATGCCCCATGCTGGACAGAACTCTAATATGGTCAGCACAATGCCCCATGCTGGACAGAGCTCTAGTATGGTCAGCACAATGCCCCATGCTGGACAATGCACCATTATGGTCAGCACAATGCCCCATGCTGGACAGGGCTCTAGTGTGGTCAGCACAATGCCCCATGCTGGACAGGGCTCTAGTATGGTCAGCACAGTGCCCCATGCTGGACAGAGCTCTAGTATTATCAGCACAATGCCCCATGCTGGACAGGGCTCTAGTGTGGTCAGCACAATGCCCCATGCTGGACAGAGCTCTAGTATGGTCAGCACAATGCCCCATGCTGGACAGAGCTCTAGTATTATCAGCACAATGCCCCATGCTGCACAGGGCTCTCGTATGGTCAGCACAATGCCCCATGCTTCACAGGGCTCTAGTATGGTCAGCACAATGCCCCATGCTGGACAATGCTCCAGTATGGTCAGCACAATGCCCCATGCTGGACAGGGCTCTAGTGTGGTCAGCACAATGCCCCATGCTGGACAGAGCTCTAGTATTATCAGCACAGTGCCCCATGCTGGACAGGGCTCTAGTATTATCAGCACAGTGCCCCATGCTGGACAGGGCTCTAGTATTATCAGCACAATGCCCCATGCTGGACAGGGCTCTAGTATTATCAGCACAGTGCCCCATGCTGGACAGAGCTCTAGTATGGTCAGCACAATGCCCCATGCTGGACAGAGCTCTAGTATGGTCAGCACAATGCCCCATGCTGGACAATGCTCCAGTATGGTCAGCACAATGCCCCATGCTGGACAGGGCTCTAGTGTGGTCAGCACAATGCCCCATGCTGGACAGAGCTCTAGTATTATCAGCACAGTGCCCCATGCTGGACAGGGCTCTAGTATTATCAGCACAGTGCCCCATGCTGGACAGGGCTCTAGTATTATCAGCACAATGCCCCATGCTGGACAGGGCTCTAGTATTATCAGCACAGTGCCCCATGCTGGACAGAGCTCTAGTATGGTCAGCACAATGCCCCATGCTGGACAGAGCTCTAGTATGGTCAGCACAATGCCCCATGCTGGACAAAACTCTAATATGGTCAGCACAGTGCCCCATGCTGGACAGGGCTCTAGTATGGTCAGCACAATGCCCCATGCTGGACAGGGCTCTAGTATGGTCAGCACAATGCCCCATGCTGGACAGAGCTCTAGTATTATCAGCACAATGCCCCATGCTGGACAGAGCTCTAGTATGGTCAGCACAATGCCCCATGCTGGACAGAGCTCTAGTATGGTCAGCACAATGCCCCAAGCTGGACAAAACTCTAATATGGTCAGCACAATGCCCCATGCTGGACAGAGCTCTAGTATGGTCAGCACAATGCCCCATGCTGGACAATGCTCCAGTATGGTCAGCACAGTGCCCCATGCTGGACAGGGCTCTAGTGTGGTCAGCACAATGCCCCATGCTGGACAGAGCTCTAGTATTATCAGCACAATGCCCCATGCTGGACAGGGCTCTAGTATGGTCAGCACAGTGCCCCATGCTGGACAGAGCTCTAGTATTATCAGCACAATGCCCCATGCTGGACAGAGCTCTAGTATGGTCAGCACAATGCCCCATGCGGGACAGAGCTCTAGTATGGTCAGCACAGTGCCCCATGCTGGACAGGGCTCCAGTATGGTCAGCACAATGCCCCATGCTGGACAGGGCTCTAGTGTGGTCAGCACAGTGCCCCATGCTGGACAGAGCTCTAGTACGGTCAGCACAATGCCCCATGCTGGACAGAGCTCTAGTATGGTCAGCACAATGCCCCATGCTGGACAGAGCTCTAGTATGGTCAGCACAATGCCCCATGCTGGACAATGCTCCAGTATGGTCAGCACAATGCCCCATGCTGGACAGGGCTCTAGTGTGGTCAGCACAGTGCCCCATGCTGGACAGGGCTCTAGTATGGTCAGCACAGTGCCCCATGCTGGACAGAGCTCTAGTATTATCAGCACAATGCCCCATGCTGGACAGAGCTCTAGTATGGTCAGCACAATGCCCCATGCTGGACAGGGCTCTAGTATGGTCAGCACAATGCCCCATGCTGGACAGAGCTCTCGTATGGTCAGCACAATGCCCCATGCTGGACAGGGCTCTAGTGTGGTCAGCACAGTGCCCCATGCTGGACAGGGCTCCAGTATGGTCAGCACAGTGCCCCATGCTGGACAGAGCTCTAGTATGGTCAGCACAATGCCCCATGCTGGACAGAGCTATAGTATGGTCAGCACAGTGCCCCATGCTGGACAGGGCTCTAGTATGGTCAGCACAATGCCCCATGCTGGACAATGCTCCAGTATGGTCAGCACAATGCCCCATGCTGGACAGGGCTCTAGTGTGGTCAGCACAGTGCCCCATGCTGGACAGGGCTCTAGTATGGTCAGCACAATGCCCCATGCTGGACAGGGCTCTAGTATTATCAGCACAATGTCCCATGCTGGACAGAGCTCTAGTGTGGTCAGCACAATGCCCCATGCTGGACAGAGCTCTAGTATGGTCAGCACAATGCCCCATGCTGGACAGGGCTCTAGTATGGTCAGCACAGTGCCCCATGCTGGACAGAGCTCTAGTATGGTCAGCACAATGCCCCATGCTGGACAGGGCTCTAGTATGGTCAGCACAATGCCCCATGCTGGACAGGGCTCTAGTGTGGTCAGCACAATGCCCCATGCTGCACAGGGCTCTAGTATGGTCAGCACAATGCCCCATGCTGGACAGAGCTCTAGTATGGTCAGCACAATGCCCCATGCTGGACAGGGCTCTAGTGTGGTCAGCACAATGCCCCATGCTGGACAGGGCTCTAGAGTGGTCAGCACAGTGCCCCATGCTGGACAGGGCTCTAGTATGGTCAGCACAATGCCCCATGCTGGACAGGGCTCTCGTATGGTCAGCACAATGCCCCATGCTGGACAGGGCTCTAGTGTGG